>NC_064290.1:14061463-14095359 GCF_019186545.1 Solanum stenotomum
GAAAGCACAAGCGGAAACACATGAAAATTGACCAACAACCAATTTTGGCCGTACGCGCCACGTTGTGTGCACTTGCCTTCCTGCCAAGTTTGAGTGTCAACCCGCAGAGAAACAAAGGTCCTAGAAATTTTCCTTCGACCTACATGCCCCGCCCCAACCCTAGGCCAAAATTCAAGAGATTTTTCAGCTTTTTTTGTTTGGGGTCATTTTCATCCAAAATTTTTGGGACATGTTATAAATACTTGGACAACACATTTTTGAGAGGAATTTTGACCTAGCAAGCATTGGAGGAGCGGAGAAGAGTTGAAGCGCTCAAATTTGTTACTTTCAATCACTATTTGATTCAATACGGAAGTTCGAATCAATCGGCAGTTGTATGCTTTCTAGTTCTTATTCTTTGATGTTCTTTTATGCTATTATGGATTAGTTTCTCTTATTGGGTTTCCACAGATATGGTGTATTGATTGACGTTTTTAGATCTGATTCTTGTTACTTGTGGATAGTAGTTTTAATTGATTGTTGAGCTATTCTTGATGCTTTAATCGGAAGAGGAAGTGGTCTATGATTATCTTTGTACAATCCTATTTTAGCTCAAGTTGAACATTTCCATTGATAATCGAAAGAGGTTCTTGAATAATTTATCTTGAGTTATAAGTTGATGATATTTGTGAGAAATCATCCGAAGATCTATTTCTATCCATAGTTTTTGCACATTCTTGGGATTACATTAGTTTAAACTTGTGGAATCTGAGTTAATTGCTAAAATCTTGCATTAGTATTATGTATATTACCCTACATCTCATATTGATAGTAATTATTGCTTCCGTTATCAATTGTCTTTAATTACGTTTGTAGTCGATAATCGTGGTTAATAACCACATCAAACTCAAGTTTTGATCCCCTAAATAATAGTTAGCAAGCTTTTTTGATTCGTCACAATCTTACTATACTACTTTCGAGTAGTGAAACTTTTGAAAATCATGTTGTGTTTTGTGCTCATCAATTGAATCCACATAATTTAAGAGGAGGGTAGAGGGGTGGGCCCATTATTCCCAAGTTTCGAAAGCTCTGTTGGCCCAAAGGTTTGAGGGTAGAGGGCGGGTCGGGTCCATCATCCCCGATTTTGGAGAGCTCTGGTTGGATCAAGACAGATTTCTCAATCATCAGGGAAAAAAATTAAATCCTATCACTTTTTCACTTTAAATCTATCTTTAGGCAATGAAGCTGCAGTTATATAAGATCATTATATAGTTAGTAGATATAGTGCAAAGAAAATGTTCAGTCAAATATCATATTGGAACATAAACATATCTTACTGATAATATTTCTCTATTGTCTTTGATAAGTTAAAGGCAATTGTAAAGCAAACACAAGTATGCAAGACATTTGAATGAATTCTATGAAATGAAGGAAACTAAAACCATTAAAGAATCTATGGAACAGCCGAAATAGCTCTGTGTTATGGTTAATATTTAACATATTGAAAAAGAAATAAAAACTCAGTATTATGGTTTTGCCAAAAGACCAGGCTAGAATAAGACAATCGCATTTTTTTTGACAAAGGTAACAGTAAATAAGGCAATCACATTTAATGAGGCAGCTAAAGGGTTAGAGCCTTACGGAGCCATCCAACGGTATGTTCCAGTCTCTGGTGTCATTCCTTCTGTCTGCACCTCAATACGAGCAACCCCAAAGTCCGCAATCTTGATTGATTTATCAGCAGAAATTAGTAGGTTGTCAGATTTCAGGTCACGATGTATCAGATTCAGGCCATGCACATATTCCATACCCCTTGCCACATCCAAGGCCTGCTTCACTGCTAACTTCAAGGGAACAGATCGATTTTGTCGCCTAGTGAGAAACTGACGAACTGATCCTCCTTTAGCATATTCAGTGACAATACACCACACCATGGGTTTACGGCATGCACCGATAAACCGAACAATATTTGGATGTCTCAACCTTGCCAACATCATAACTTCCTGCTGAAACTGTTGCTCCATCAAGTGAGCCCTCTCAAGATCATTATCCGGCCTCTCTAGAAGCTTGATAGCAACATCCTCACCATTATAAGTTCCTTTGTATAGTTTCCCAAAAGCCCCTTGAGCAAAAGCTGGCCCCATGTTGAGCTTCCTCAAATCAATTGTCCACTCATCATAATTCTCAAGCCCATTGGTAGGAAATCGAGGATCCATCAACGCTTTAGCTAGGGCATCATCACTCAACCCATGCAAAGCTTTTCCCTTATTTACACTAGCTGCAACTGAATAGTTATTGTGAACACGCTTAAGACCCTGATGATTTAAAATACGAGTGTGCGAATCATTTGATCCAACACTGCTGTTATCCATGGACATTGCAACTGAACCTCCACCATTGCTCATCTGCAAGCTCCCATAACTATCGATTGACATGTGTGATCCCTCATCAAGCTTATGGTAAAAATTTTGTGAGAGTCCATAATGATCAGGGTTTTCATTTAAGTCTATAAGTCCTGCAAACTTTGGAGCCTCCAACATTTTCCCGTCTAAGCAACTGCAAAAAAAAAAACTATAGGTTCTTTAGCATGAGGATTTGTAAGTCAAACTTCAACCGTCCACAACCTGTACAAATCATGAAATGTGAGAAGCTCGTCTGTTAAAAATTCTTCTCTCCAACTTCATGCATCAAAACACAAAAAACAAATAGGAGAAAATAACTGAACAACGATTAATTTCAAAATGAACCCACAGAAGAAAGGCTTGTTGAGAAACTGTCTCTTGAGTCTACACTCAGAAGTAATATTTCAGTTCATTTAATTCCTTCAAATTAGCTAAATGACTCATTAAATGTAATCCATGAGTATATGCTTTCATAGAGCACACTAAGTATAGATTCGCAAAAACCTATTAATGTCTTATTCGTTTTGTAAAGCCAGAACTATTTGGACCAATGTTTTGCTGTTTAAAGGAACAATATTTTGCTGTTTGGGGATTCTTGAGAAATGACAGAGTAAAGAACTTTGTTGAATTACATGCAGAAAAATCTTGAGAAGCCTGAAACATCTGAAAGAACAGATATATAATAACTAAAAAATAATTTTAAAAAAAAGTGAACTTGTTGAGAAGAGGGGGAAAAAAAGCATATACAGACCCACCCAACAGGTAAGAAGTTCCATTTCCTCTCTTACATTTATCTCCCCCAACAGTTGAGGTTTCAATCGTAATTAGAACAAAAACGCGTTTTCGATTTGTAGCTCAAGCTTGAAAGAAAACAAGTCAGATACATGAAGCACAAAACAGGCAAAAAACATAGCTAAAGAATTTAACAACAAAAGCAAAAAACCAGCTGAAATCCTTCAATTGAAGTGAAGAAAACCCCAAAAAATCAACAAATTAGGCGATCCAGTAGTAAAATTACCTGGATCGAGTAGACTTGACTTTGAGATATGGTCTGAAAACAAACCGATCGACCGAAAAAGGAAGTCTGAGCAGCAGCAGCGGTGGAGAAACGATGTCGTATAAAGAGATAAAAGCAGAGAGGAGAAGAAAATGAATGAATGAATGTATTGTTGGCCTTTTGCAGTCAGTCTTGTTTTTTTGGTCTCTCGTTTTGTTTTAGTTTTCCAGGCCACTTTTGTCTCCTTGCATACCCACTTGCTGGGGTCGACCTTTATTTGGACTCAAACAACTTGTTTCTTTCCTCACATAAATGCATAATAATTTTTACATATTTCATCAAATTATTTTTATTTTATGTATTTGATACTAATAGATAGTAATATCTTTTTTTACTAATTTAATATAAATTATAAAATAAGTTATCTCGGGTAAAAAATAAAATATCTTTATTTGTTTATATTAATTTTTTATGTTAAATCAATAAATGCATGATACGTATTCTTACACTTAATATGATTAGTTAATATATATTTCACTTTCATAAAATCACTTAACAGTGATAAGATAATATAGTGACTAGTGTGGTGTAATCACCCCAGAATCCAGATAAACAATTTTTCACCGTTAATCATTCTTATAATTCAAATTATTTTTTTTCAAAAAAAAAAAAAACCTATTACATCCATATTTCAATCATGACATAATGTGACATTATTAAAAAAAAATGATTAATAATAGTATAGTGGGAAGTGAGAATTGAGAAGTAAGGATTCGGTCGATGTGAGACATAAGGTATAAAAATTCAAGTTAGGGGTCGTTTGATTGACAGTCATGAGATAATTTATCCTACCATTTATATCTTAAGGGTCGTTTGGTTGGGAATAATTTATCCCGGGATTAAGTATTCCGCGAAAAGTTATCTTGGGATAAGTTATTCCACCATGTATATGAGATAATTTATCTCATCACTAAAGTATATATAAATGGAGAAATAAATAATCTCAAGACTGTCTTATACTTCCAACCAATACAGAATAAAATAGTCCTACATTTTATTTCATACATTATACCTCACACCAAACGACTCCTTAGTAATGAAATAAGTTATCTCTCGTATATGGTGGAATAACTTATCTCATGATAACTTATTTTGAAATAATTATTTTTGAGATAATTATTCTCAACCAAACGACCCTAAAAGTATAATAGGATTATTGAAGTTATGCCAGAAATTGGAAAAATTTCACAATTATAATTTATAATTAATAGTAAAGTAAAAAATTTTATGACAAAATTCAAGTCAAATGTGCATTTTCCTCTTTTGAAAATTTGAGCTAACTCTAATTGACCCAGTCAAAGAAAACAAATATAATAATTTAGACATTCTTTCTTAGTACATTTATTACATATATAAGTTTGACTTGAACTTTACTTTTGTCCAACAATATATCAATTTGAAACTAACAACATTTTAACTCGATAAATCACGTTGTTATCATATTCATCGATAATATATTTATTTCAAAATATATTTTAATTTTTCTTGGCATGCTATATCATTTTTAATATTACCTTCACATATCAATATCATATATGCGATTGTATGTTTAAAACTCGCAATTTAATTAATCATTATATTAGTGCATTGAAAAGTTAAAAACACAAAAATAAAGTATACATAATGACTGCATAAAATTAGTGAACTGAAATTTCTGTAAAAAATTATTTTGATATTAGTTGAAAGCTTGTCAATGTGAATTGTGAAATATATTAATATAAAATAGACATAATTAAACTATTTGGTTGACATCAATAGGGGTACTTATTACAAAATTAAGGAGTATTTCTTTGGATACTTATTTATTATTATTTTAATATATAAGCGATATGTGCAACTTTTTTTATGACTATGATGTCTATTAGGAATAAAAATCAAGCATCTGCATCTCATAGTCACAATCATGGATCCAATGCAGATGTTGGAAGAGAAAACAAGAAGTCAACACTTGAATCAGTTGAAATTAATTCAGACATGTTAATGGAAAAGAAACAAGATACGTGGAAACATCACAAGCGTGGATCAATTACTTGATAGATCAGATCTGGAGTGTCCACGTGTAAAGCAATAAGTTTGCTCACATATGAGAGGCACGTGATGTTGTTGGAGTTTGTTAGAAGAAGAACCAATTATTCTTTGCCAAGTGTAAATATCATTCTTATTTCTGTCTTATTTTGTTTTGTAGTACAGAAATTAGAGGGTAGGAAAATTGTATAAATAGAATTAGTATGTACAGAATTGTTGAGCAGGGACATACAAAAAACTTTCTCCAAGTTTTTCTTTATGGTATCAGAGCAATAGATCCCCACTTTCGTTTATATTTTTTCTGTTTTGAATCATGGTTAACCCCGAAGAGTTCTGAATACCACTTCCACCATTACTCAGGGAATCATTGTTGGATTCACCAGTATTGATTCCTGCAACCCTTTTTTTCTTCACCCTACTGATGGCCCAGGGATGACTCTTGTGAATGGGGTTTTTGATGGTCGAGGATATCAAGGTTGGAGGAGATCTATCTTGATTACCCTCTCTACCAAGAACAAGCTTGGATTTATCAATGGAGGTTGTTCTGAACCAGCAGTTACAACAACAGATTTCTCATTATGGAGCAGGTGCAACGATATGGTCACCTCTTGGTTACTCAACTATTTGTCCAAGAACATTGTTCATTCTATGATTTATTCTAGAGCTGCAAAAGATCTATGGAAAGATCTAGAACAGAGATTTGGACAATCCAATGGAGCCAAGCTTTACAACCTGCAAAAAGAGATAAATGGATTAATGCAAGGTTCCAATGATGTTATGGGGTATTTTACTAAGATAAAGAAGTTGTGGGATGAATTGGATTCCCTCAATTCTCACATCAATTGCTCATGTGTATGTATCTGTGAGGCAAGCAAAAGATGAGTAAATTCATTGAGGATTAAAGGCTTATTCAATTCCTTATGGGGTTAAATGACATCTATACCCAGGCAAGGGGAAACATACTGATGTTGAATCATTTACCAGGGATTAACCATGCCTATTATCTCTTACTTCAAGATGAGAATCAGAGGGAAGTTCATGTAAACCCTCAATTCCCTCATAACAATTCTTCATTCATGACAGGGAGTTACCCTATGTAGATATCTGGAACTAACATGCAGAAATTTACTTAACCAACTCCGTATCCACAGAGATCTAGAAATCAGATCCAAGAAAGGAATGAAAATCAACTATAAGGAAGATCTAGTAACCAGGCTCAAGGGAAGTGGTTTCCAGGTCAAGCACCAAGAGGTTATCCACCTCAAAGGGTTAGAAATGCTAGGAGGAAGAAGTTTAATGCTAATGTTACTTGTTCTTATTGTCTCAAACTTGGACATGTAGCACAAGGCTGCTACAGACTGATTAGGTATCCAGAGGAATACCAACCCAAGGAATTTTCAGGAAATATCATAGGAAATGAAGCAATTGGTGATGAAGATTACGGAGTTGGAGAGTTTGATGAAAGCATTATTGATTAACTCAGCCAAATTTTTTTTTCCAAATTAAACAAATATTCAAACAAGGAAGGACTAGAGGAGAAGGAATTGTTATAGCTCAGGGATAAATGCAGGTGTTGTCGCTGGTACAATTGCTAAATACTTTGGGTCTTGTTTTTCTGTTTATAACTCTAAGGACTAGATTGTGGATTCAGGAGCCTCTAAACATATGTGTTTTGACTCTACTTCCTCTTTGAATTTGATTCCCTTACGTGTTCCTGTAACTATAAACTTGCCTAATTTTTTTAAAATTCAAGTCACACACACTGGTCGAGTCCCCATTTTTCCTGACTTTACTCTACAAAATGTTCTTTTTGTCCCCACTTTCAGATATAACCTTCTATCTGTTCATCAATTCTACAGTCAATTTAGTTATTCTCTCTTATTTAACCTAGAAAGATGTATCATGCAGGACCCTTCGATGAAGAGGGAACAAGCTTTTGGTGAAGTGACAGATGGTCTTTACATTCTAGAGCCAACATTTCTTAGTTGTAGCAATTTGCTTGAGTTCAATGTAGTTTCTATTAAAGAAGGACATGTTTCCAAGTCAGTTTCTATTCTTTTTTCTATTTTCTGCTAATGCAAACTCAGATGTAACTCTTTGGCATGCCAGATTAAGGCATTTGCCTTTTCGAGCAATGAAACACTTTAGCTTTATTTCTATTCATTCCAATTTTGATTTTGTGTGTGACATTTGCCCCTTTGCAAGACAAACCAGACTCCCTTTCCCTGTTAGACATATTGCTTCTAAGAGGCTATTTGAATTGATTCACATAGACACTTGGGGTCCTTTCCAGGTACCTACTTATAATGGATACAAGTACTTTCTCACCATTGTTGATAATTTCAGTAGGGGTACCTGGACTTTCTTTAAATGTCAAAAGCAATGCATTCTCAATTTTAAAAGACTTCTCGTTGATGGTTGAAAGACAATTTGACCTCAAAGTTCAAAAAATTAGGTCAGATAATGCTTTTGGAGTTGGGAAAGGGGATACAAGAGGCAAAATTTCTCAAGTCCCAAGGAATCATACACCAAATTTCTTGTGTGACTACCCCTCAACAAAATGACATTATTGAGAGGAAGCACATGCATTTGTTAGAAGTTGCAAGGGCACTTCTATTTCAATCTCACCTACCCAAATGTTATTGGGGAAGTCCATCTTGACTGGCACACACATCATTAATAGGATTCATTCTAAGGTTCTTAATGGAAAAACTCCCTAAGAACTTCTTTTCTCTAAACCACATGATTATAAACACTTAAAAATCGTTGGTTGTCTTTGCTATGCTTCCACTTTGAAAAGAAACAAGGACAAATTTGACCAAAGGGCTGATGCTTGTTCTTTCTTGGGATATCCACAAGGTCAAAAACGTTACAAACTTCTTAACCTTACAACTAGAAAGGTTCTTATTTCTAGAGATGTGCAATTCTATGAGCACATCTTTCCTTTCTCTAATCTGAACTCTACTCTGGAACCCAATTTTCCTAAATTCACACATAATGTTTTTGATGATTCCTTGCCCACCACTTCACCTACTCCTTCCTCCACAATACCACCTGATATTCTTGTGCCTAACCCTGAACCTCTTGTCCCACTTAATGTTCCTTCTCCTCCTCCTCCAGCTGAAAAGAGATTCACCCGACTCACCAAAAAGCCTACTTACTTAACTGATTTCATTTGCAATTCATGTATTTTTGTCAAATGTTTCAGATATATGTTTTACTAACCATATACAACCCCTTTCTTTCTCGTTTAATGCTTTATCTGTCCAGAATCAGTCTTTATTTGGTTTTATCATTGCTATTGTTGAGCCTTCCAGCTTTAAACAAGCTTGTTCAGACCCTAATTGGAAGTTGGTCATAGATAAAGAACTTGCAGCTTTGGAGGCTAATAACACTTAGGAAGTGGTGATTTTACCCCCGGTAGAAAGGCTCTACCTTGTAAATGGGTATTCAAAGTCAAGCAGCACTTTGATGGTACTCTTGAGAGATACAAAGCTAGACTTATTATTAGGGGAGATATACAAAAAGAAGACATATATTACAATGAGACATTTTCCCTGTCATCAAGATAACAACCATCAGGTGTCTCATTGCTATTGCAATCAAGAAAAACTGGCCTATTTCACAATTTGATGTCAATAATGCCTTTCTCCATGGAGAGCTTCAAGAGGAAGTCTATATGAAGTTTCCTTCAGGCGTGCTTCCTCCCAGCCGTCAGCATGTTTGCAGGCTCACCAAGTCCTTATATAGAGTGAAACAAGCTTTTAGGCAGTGGTATGTCAAGTTTTCCGATGCTTTAACTTTTAAAGGTTACAATCCCTCTCCTAATGAGACTGTAGCTATAAAAGGTTTTCTTCACACTGCTTTTCAAATTAAGGATCTGAGGGAGCTTCATTATTTTCTTGGTTTAGAGGTTCTTAGAGAATCTCATGGTTGCATTGTCAGTCAACGTAAATTTGCTTTGGAGTTATTACAAGAATTTAACTTAGAGTATAAGCCTATTGTATCTTCTCCCTTAGATCCTTCAACCAAATTGACTGCTTCTTCTGGTCCCCTTCTTACTGATCCCACCATTTACCAGCGACTTGTGGGCAAACTAAAATACCTCACTCACACCAGACCAGATCTCTCATTTGTTGTCCTCACTCTAAGTCAATATATGCAGCACCCTTGTCAGGGTCATTTGGATGCTGCATTACGAGTTCTTAGTACATTAGATTGAACCCAAGTCAAGGTTTATTTTTTAATTCCACCTCTTCTTTTTCCCTTTTGGCTTTTTGCAATGCCGATTGGGCATCTTGCCGAGATACTAGAAGATCTGTTAGTGGGTTTTTTTTATCAGTATAGGTGAATTGCCTATTTCTTGGAAGTCCAAGAAACAAACTTTTGTCTTCTTATCGTCTGCAAAATCGAAATACAGATTTATGAGAAAGATTACAACAAAGCTTACCTGGCTGACTCAACTTCTTAAAGATCTCTCTGTATCTCCATCTTTGCCTATTCCAGTTCATTCGGACAGTCAAGTTGCAATCCACATTGCTCGCAATTCCGTATTCCATGAACGAACCAAGCATATAGAGCTTGACTACCATTTCATGAGGCAATAATTTCTTGCCAGCTTGATCTCTCTTTCATTTGTTCTTTTTTCTTCACAGCTTGCTAATTTGTTCACAAAAGCTCTTGGTGGTCCTTCTCATTTTTCGATTTTGTCCAAGATGGGTGTCGTTTCTCTCCCCTCCATCTTAAAGAGGGGTGTTGGGAACAAAAATCAAGCATCTGCATCTGATAGTCGCAATCATGGATCCAATGCAGATTTTGGAAGAGAAAATAACAAGTCAACACTTGAACCAGTTGAAATTAATTCAGACACGTTAATGAAAAAGAAACAAGATACGTGGCAACATCACAAGCGTGGATCAATTACTTGATAGATCAGATCTGGAGCGTCCACGTGTAAAGCAACAGTTGTGCCCATTCCAAAATATATCTTCCATCACATATGAGAGGCACATGATGTTGTTGGAGTTTGTTAGAGGAAGAACCAATTATTCTTTGCCAAGTGTAAATATCATTCTTATTTCTTTGTCTTATTTTCTTTTGTAGTACAGAAATTAGAGGGTAGCAAAATTGTATAAATAGAATTAGTATGTACAGAATTGTTGAGCAAGGAAATACACAGAAAATTTTCTCCAAGTTTTTCTTCAATGTCCAATTGTCCATACTAGATATCTGCTTTCGCCCACCTCCCAACAGTAACATGTATTAGGTTATTCTATCGATCAAGATTAGGACAGATAGGAAGAATCACCTAGTATTTTTTGTCTTTATCATAAATTGAACCTACCACTTTATTGATCACTAGACCATACCCAAGGGTGTTAAATGATATGTGAAATTAAGAAATAAAAAAAATGTGGACATATTTATTTAAATATAAAGTACTATCGAATTATCTCATATTTCTTTAAAATGCAATGAGTAAAAATATTATTGAATATTTCAATATAAGATAAAACAAAGTGAAGTAAATAAAATGTTATAACATTCCTTGATTATTCATGACCTAGAAATTCAAAGCATAGTACTTTGACTAAATATTAGACTATATTGCAGCTTAAAGCAATATTATTGTGAACATGTCGGTGATACCTACTTCCTAAAAAGTCTTACAAGTTGTAGATATATGAGAAAACATTAAAATTACATATTTTATTATTTCATTTCATCAAGAAAATTATTGTCAAGTTCAATTGTCATTATAGGTCAACTTCAATTAATTATAAGTTCATGATTATGAACCATTCAACTTAACTATACACAATATTTTATGAATTACAAAATTGGGCAATAATGATTTATTATAAGTGTGCGACTTGTACATAAATGAAAAATAAACTATTTGGTCTTGTAACATAATATATAAAATAGAAATATATCTTTGAAATGTAGAGCCACACATGCCATGAGCTATGAGCCAATTTAATTTTTGTAGTATCATATTTTCTGAATTATCTTCGCATTTAATTATAATTGTACGGGAAGTGAGAATTTAAAAGGTTGTTTGGTAGAGTGTATTAGCAAAAATAATGCACGCATTAGCTCTTTATATTGTTAGTTCCTTATTTGGTATATTTTTCATGCTATGTATAACTAATGTTTGCATTAATTATACACTATATTGTGTATTGAAGATTGTATTATTAATACCACAAATTTCTAGGTACTAGTAATGCAAACGAATTTAATACATGTATGATGCATTAACATGGTTAAAGACTCAATTACCCCTCAAAAATGCTTTACATCTTTTTCACCATAATTGTGGAAGATACTTTTGTAAATAAATATTTTTATACAATGCATACTATTTTTAATACACCAAACCAAACAATGCATAAGAAATAATTTATGTTAGTGCAAGCATAACTAGTGCAAGCATTACTAATACACTATATTTAACATTATTTTTATACACTTTACCAAACTACCCCTAATTACAATAGCTTAATTTCAAATTAGTGGTGATCGACAATTAAATCATCAATACTTATATTTCATTTAAATAAATTTTAGCCCAATACTTTACAATTTAAAAATTTCTAAAAGTTACACATATATTTTGTTCGTATAAGATCTCAAATAAAGTTAAAAATATGTATATCATCTATATAAAAAAATAAATTGTCCAAGTCTTAAAATATAATAAGATATGGCACTGACACCTGATATCTATCACCTTACACTAAATAAGTCAATTTAACCAGTAATTACCCATTTCGTAATACCCATATGTATCACAAATCACAATCAAATTATTTAGCAAGGATTTAAATGAATATAATGAACAAACATACAATTTGGATTAAAGTCTGTCGTATTATAGGTCAAAATACAATATATGCAGCCCAACATATATTACACATTCTTTTATGGACTCTCTACGACACACCAAATGAACAAGTAAAATATGGAGTTAGTCCACACTATACAAAAATACTATCTCCGTCTATTTTTAATTGTCATAGTTTTCTTTTTTAGAGTCAAACTATAAAAACTTTGACTAATATCTTAAGATGTATTTTTTTATCATATTGATATGCAAAAATTGCAATTTATAGTACTTTTCGCATAGTTTTTGAATATCTAATTTTTTTGTTTAAATATCAAATTATTGTAATCTAATTTAACTTTGAAAATTAGTTAAATTAACTTTTGAAAAACGCATTATGACAAATAAAAATTACCGAAGGGAGTATAGAATTACCGTGTGTGACTCATGATCTCAAAAATGGGCTCATCAAAATAGAGAAGAGGTGGGATTCAAAGCTACTATATATTCTTATACAATAATATACGAAATTTTATAGTATTATTTTTTTACAAAAATGTTTAAAATTAATATACAATATTGTATACCTAATATACAATATTATATAAAATTATAAGAGATATTTATGTATCCATATACAATATTATACTCTTTTATACAAAAAAAAATTGACTTCGTCTTCTTCCTTGAACCCAAACATCAGATTCATTAAAAAAAACATCTCTAAAATTACATCAAATCACCCAAAAAATCATATTTAAACTCCTCAATATGTAATCGATCTTTTTGCAACAATACAATACCTACTTAAAACAGAGCCTATTTACAAAAAAAATAAAAATAAAAATTCAAACTTTGAAACTTCACGCTTTAACAATAATTGCCTATGAAGATAATTTTAACAACACCTCTTTAAACTTGAGCATGATTCAACATCTTCAAAACAAATAACACAAGAAAAAAGAATTAAAAATAAAAATAAAGGTACCATCAAAATCATATTTTATCAAAACTTTAAGAAGTTTATATAAATAACAATTCAAGACATTAAAAATAAGAACAATTATTTATTTTTGGCCTATGTCCTTGCTTTATATATATAGAAGATTGCCTTAATTAACGAAGAGATAAAGTCAACATACATATAACCACAACATAATACGTACGAGTCATCAATTTCGATATACTCTCTCTAACAATTTAAGTTATTTACGTCTTGTTGTGATGAGGATAGAGTCTGATCGGAAGTCCGTTAGCCGGAATTGGCATGGGATTAACGACGATTTTCTCATCGTGGATAATTTTCTTCCAGCTGAACCTTTTAACAAGATGGTGCATGAAAACAAGTATTTCTAAACGAGCATACTCTTTTCCAGGGCACATTCTTGGTCCACCACCAAAAGGTACAAATGTGTACGGAGCAGGTCCATTTCCTTTAAATCTTGAAGGGTCAAATTTTAAAGGATCTAGGAATACTTCTGGATTTCTGTGTGTTGAATTTGCACTCCAATATATCTACAAATCAATTTCAATGCACAAACAAGAGTTAGGATGTGTTCCATACGTAATTAAGCAAAAAAATATTATCCTGAAAATATTTGTATATAACTCAAAACAAATACTATGAGAGTTGGGGGTGTGGGATGATGGGATGAGGGTTGAGAATGAAGATAGTCAGGTGTGTTGAGAATGAAGAGAGTCAGGGTTGGAAAACTTTCTCTTCGTATCGACCCTAAGTGAGATAATATCTCAGATTGTCACTTAACTAAGGGTTCTTCTCTCAGATTGTGATCACTCAACTAAGGGTTCTTCTCTCAAATTGTGATCACTCAATTTTCTTTTATAACTTTAAAGTTAATCAACTAAGGGCTCTTCTCTCAAAATGGCCCTCAATATTATTTTATAAACTCAAAGCCACTAACTATAAGTGTTTATCTATAAAGTCACCCAACGAATTAAATTGATTTTTTCATTTGTTAATATGAATTTTTTATTGAAAACCAAAATTGTAAAAACCAAAATCATTGTGATGGTGAAATGAGGGCTGCGGGGATTGAGGGTGGGATGAGGGCTATAGGGGTGAAGGATGGTGGGATGAGAGCTATGGAGACTAGGGGCGAAGATGAGGTGTGTTGAAGGGTAGGGAGGAAACAATCAATGTGAAAGGTCACTATTAGAGCTTGTTTTTGTTAGTTTCATTAGGGAATTGATTATTTTTTACTATTTTTAAGGAGCTTATTTTTCTAGACATAATAATTTTCAAAATATTTGACCAACCGAATGTATGAAAATTGAACAAATGTCATCTTCGTACCGAACACGCCCTTAGACTCTCTCTTTTACTTCTCATATCCTATTTTCCCTTGATTTGGTGATAGTACTTATTAATTATGGAAAAATTACAGATATATACCGCTCAATCAGCTGATTTATAACTTGATCAAAATAACACAACATATATAGTATTGATCTTTTTCTTTTTCATACCTTACATCCTTTTGGAATGGAGAAACCATTGAAGGTGAAGTCTACAAGGGCTTCCCTAAAAGCACCTTGAAGGGGTGGAGCAAGTCTTAGAACTTCACATGCCACATTCCATGAATATTTCATCTTTTTAATGTCTTCCCAATTCAATAATTCTCCTGGACCCTTTGATTTTGCAATCTCTATTTGCTCTATTTTCATCAAATACAAAGAAAATAAAAACATTAATATCTGTTGAAAATAAATTACCCCAAATATGACTAGTCAAAATAAATCATTGAATTTTGTAGAATAAAAACAAATCAATAAATTTAGATAAGAAGTGTGTTTTCCTAAGACTTGGTTATACAAAAATGAATATTACTTGTTATTTTTATCAATTACTAATGTTCAAACACATAATTTATTTATTTTTTAAGTTATATACCGTATCGACCGACTATTAGAAAAGTTTTTATATAAATAGTGTAATTTCACTTATTTTTTACCATTTTTATCAGATTACTTATTAATACTTATCAAATAGATTTACATCATGTAATCTGATTGTATAAATATTTTTTTACGATAATGAAGTATGAAAAGTTGGATTACCTTTGTAAACTCCATCATAGATGTCAGGAAGCTCAGCAAGGTATTTGACAATAAACGTACAAGCAGAACTAGCAGTGTCATGGCCACCAATCAACAATCCTAATATCTTATCAGCAATATCCAACTCATGCATAAACTTGCCATTTTCATCACTTGTCAATAACATGTGTGACAATATATCTTGACTGTCTGACGCTTTCCCCTCGGTCAAATCAATCTTCCTTTGCTTTATGATTGCCACAAGCTCTTTTCTAATAAAATTCGAGGCCTTAATTGCACGATTAAATGGTGTGCCTGGTAAATTTATAGGTATAGAAATCAATCCAGAAGCCAAAACATCAAAAGGGTCAGCAAGTTTAGCAACATGGTTAGGATCTTCTACACTCACAAATAATCTACAAGCCAACCAAAAAGTATAACGTTTTGCTAGAGGGAAAACAAGAACTTCTTCTTGATTTTCCCACGATTGAAAATGTTTTTGCGCGATATGATCCATGATTCCAACGTAACGTTGCAATGCTTCGGGTTTGAGGAAATTGGGAAGCATTTTCCTCATTTTTATAGCTTCTTCTTTTGAAGAAGTTTGTGTTGAAGATGGGAAGACTTTGTCTACTGAACTTGGCCACCATGCTTGAACTAGTTTATTTTCATTCGAAAACAAGAACTTATTGCTAGATGCACCACAAAAAACAACAGCTTTTTCACCTAAAAGATGAGTCTTGAAAACGTTAGAATTGTACTTGGAAATTCTATCGAAGATGAATTTTTCAGGATGACCTTTCCAACCAGTAGAGAGAAACTCAAGGCTTTCACCGATAACCGGCCAACCGAACTTGCCCGGGGGAAGAGGGCAAGACAAGATGGATTTGCTCTTATTGTTGAAGAGAAAGAGGAAGGAGAGGGAGAGTAAAAGGACAAAGAGGCAAACAAGAGAGGCATAGAACAGTTCCATGTCTAACTAATTAGTTTTGTATGTTAGTTTAGACAAAAATGCTCTTGGTGTGATTTTGTATGAATTGAGGATTTTTGGGTTAAAGTTAAAGCACATATATATAGGGCACACATACTTTATGACATTATTATGTGAGAACTATAGCAAGAGATATTCTATAATTTGTCTCATCTTTGTTTTTGAATTATTCCTCTTATCTTAGATTTATTTTATATTTAAGGGTTGACTAGAAGATTTAACGTTTTATGCCAAGTCTTATATTCCTTCCGTTCCTTTTTAGTTGTCATATTGTATTTTTCGAGAGTTAATTTAACTAATTTTCAAAATTAAATTAGATTACATTCATTTGATATTTCAAAACAAAATTTTAGATATTCAAAAACTATACGGAAATACTATAAATTGCAAATATATCTGAAAGTGTTGGTCAAAATTAATATCGTTTGACTATCAAAAAGAAAACTATGACAACTAAAAAGAAACGGAAAAGTATTATTATTGAAATTACATGAATATGAAAATTTATCAAGCCGATCCCATTATTCGTTCGTGATTACACTTGTCATAAAATAAAAAATATATGAGTCGCATCAGGCAAGCATTGATACTATCAACTTTGATGCTTTATAAATCGAACTTTGGATAAAAGTTAAAATACTGTTTCTAAACAATAAAATCATAGGGTAAAGGTAGCATTTGGACTATATATTGTAGTCTTTTAAAATATTATAGCGTGATTTTGATTTGACATATATTTAATATGAAAATAAAATAAAAAAAATTTGAATCTTATAACTTTGAATTAAAAAAAATGTCAAATATTCTAAAATATTCTTCAATTTTATAGTCTTACGTATGTCACATGAAAAAAGAGTTGTGGCTCCTTCTATTCCTAGAATACAATCAAAACAACATGATGCAAACTACCCAACCGAAGTAAAAGTATGATAATTAAATACATAATAGAATTATTAACCAATAAGCAGATACATAATATGTTTTATTTTTTTTGCGAATAATAATTTTATTTTATTCTTTTTTTAAATATTGAATTATATATTTTTATGTTTATAAATAAATCAAATAATCTTAATTATTTCGATTTTGATATTTAATCGCGTTAATGAGGAGAGTTAAATTAGCCTTAAAATTGCCATTAAGTCTAAATTAGCATCGGTCTTCATGGAATCCTAGTGAAGATAGACAAATTTATCTTTCCCACGGATTTTGTGGTGTTTGATTGTGAGATCAATGCGGAGATTCCTATTATTCTGGATAGGCCATTCTTGGCAACCGGGAAAGCAATCGGTAATGTTGGAAGTGTCGAATTAAAGTTCTGGGTGAACAATCAGAAAATTACTTTTCAATATATGCAAGTCCATGACAATATGCATGTGGTGTCTTATGTAGATGTGATTGAAGAAGCGGTGACTAGTGTGTGAAGTTGGGATTTAGTAGTAAATTGTTAGGGGTTGTTTTACTAAACTATGATAGGGAGGAAATTGGTCATCTTTGATTCTCCTCAATCTACTGCCATGAAATCGTTGAACATCTATTGTGAATATTCGTGTATCGATCGTAATCAATATTGATGTCTTGGATAGTGCTTTTGATGAGAAGTGTGTTTGTGTGGGTTCTATAAGTCAATTCAAATTGCATGACTCTTTCATGAACTTCTAGCATCTCGCTGTGACTAGTTGCATATCAAATTGTGAGACTGGCAATGACCATTTGCACGCAAGCTTTTTGTCCAATGATTGTGTTTTAAGTGCCTTGAGTGGTGAGGTTTATTTGTGTGGATTCCTTGAATTTGCCTTTTTGGTCTAATTGTTTAACTTTGGTGAATGCAAGAAATAACCTTAGGCACAAGTTTTGAGAGTGAACCCAATTATTGTACCTACATTATGACTACCTTGTGACGGTGTGCACCCATTTTGTCATTATTTGAGCCTATATTCGTTCCTTGAAAAACTTGTTGAAATCTCTTGGCCTAGTTCATTCCTTGGAAAAGTCGAGGGCTCCAAACGATTGCTTTAGTGGCCTTATGGTCGAGAGTCGAGACGGCTCTGTCAATTAAGAGGTCTAGTTTATTTTTTTAAAAGATATAGAGAAAAAAGATTTACAAGTGTTATGATTTTAGCTAAGGAAATTGCATTACAGAAGAATATAAAGCTTGAATTTCATAAGAAACAAGCAATTTTAAATTTGATGGGAATGTTGATGATGAAATCTCAAAATCTCTTGAAGAATCTATTAGAGTTGATTACTTTCTTATACATAGTAAACCAAGTGATCTTTTCATTTCAAAATAGATGTGAATAATTTGAAGCATATGAAAATATTTTTTGGTTTTCTGTAGTAACTTTAGTTGCCACAAAACACCCATATTCTTGTAGTATACTAAGAAAGTATTTGGGGGTTTGAGAGTTGCAGGATCATTTGTTTTCTTGTGGTTAGTGTCACTGCTAGCTTAATTCCAAGTGACTGATGCCTAACTCATATTACCAATAGGTATTTGGATGAGTACCAGGATGTTTCTAATAAATTATTATCATAGTCTATTTTGCTTTTATTCTTCCTGTTCTATTCAAACTTTTAACTGATGAATATAAATTCCTCCTGTAATTTGCACATACATGTTGTGAATGCATAATGCGATATGAATTTCAGTACTTTCAAGGTTCCTTGACTCATTACTATCATGTTATGGATTCGTGATGGTGGGAGGTAGCAGGTACGCCATGTAATTGTTGCATGCAAGCTTTCTCATTTCATATTGCGGGGCAGAATTAGGTAACGTAAGTTAGTGCTGCCAAAGGCAAAAAAAAAGATCTGTAACTGGATACTTTACCAATGGTCCAATGCTAAGGATCTATTGCTGGATTTAGAGATTGCAGTCAACTGTTAGTAATGTACCCATCTTTTAACAGAAGGTAAAATAGTTTTATTATGCAAGGCCAGGCTTGCTATCTTATTGTTTTTCAAGGATAGGTAATTGATTAGATTTTGTGTTCTAGCTGTCACATGAAAATAGCATCTAGTTTTAGATAAATAGTTTGATGATTAACTATAAAACACAAATGGTCTCAGATGACTCTTTCTGTTTGTGTCATACAATTAATTGTGAAAAATAACCATTTAAATTTTGTCTATAGAATCCTGCAACCCATCTGCAGCTTCAGACAGTGCGGATTCCTCGTCTTTCTTTATCATCAGTTGTTTTGCCTGTTTGAGAGCTTCAACCAGCTTCAGAAGGCATTTCTCTGCGTCTTCTCTCAGGGAGTTGGGCATCAGGTTCTCTGCAACATCAGCAGGTATAATCTTGGTCTCCGTCATTAGAATTTCAATTGATTCAAATAGGGGATGTGTGTCCAAGCTCAGGTAATTCTTTGCAAGCACCTTGAATCCATCAAAGCTACAGTATGAGAGCTCGATGTGCTTATCCATTCTTCCCCTTCTTGTAAGAGCTGGATCCAACTTATCCACATAATTTGTAGTAAAGACAATTATACGCTCTCCACTGCATGCAGACCAAAGACCGTCAATGAAGTTCAGAAGCCCAGAGAGAGTGACTCTACTTCCACTCTCTTCTGTGTCTTTTCGAGGAACTTCTTTGTTGGTCTTTGCAGTCTTCTCTTTCTTCTTCCTTTGCCCTGTTAGATCAAGTGAACAGTCAATGTCTTCTATCACTATAATAGACTTACTTGATATTTCAGCCAAGAGCCTTCTCAATTCTGTGTTGTCCCTCACAGATGTCAGTTCAAGATCATACACGTCATAATCCAATAAATTTGCCATTGCAGCAATCATAGTAGACTTCCCAGTGCCCGGGGGACCATATAGTAGATAACCACGCTTCCACGCCTTGCCAATCCTCGCATAGAAATCCTTGCTATCTCTAAACAAGAGGAGATCATCCACAACTTGCTTCTTCTCTGCTTCCATTGCCAGGCTACCAAATGTTGCAGGATGCTCAAATACGATATGGCTCCATGTGGTCTTGTTGTGTCCATTATTAGTGTAGAGCTTTCTCTTCCTGTTTCTCATCTGAATCTCTTTCCCTACCTTGATCACTTGCTCCAAGTAAATATCAGTTACCATGTCACGATATATCTTGTGGAACATAAGCTTGTAATATTTTCTTTCCAGTTCTAGCAAGTACTTACTTTCCCATTGCACAAGTTTGCCTGAAATCCACTGTATTTTTTCTCCGCGAAACTCATCAGTAACTCTCTCATGTTCATCCATGCTTAGCACCAACTTGCTCCCACCATTTGCCGTTTCAGCTCTAAGCCTCTTTGCTTCTTTTGCAAAGTGGACACTGAGATACGCCTCGACTGCTGCATAGGCATCATGAGGCCTGAGATTGTTGCTCATGAATTCACTGATGGAAATCTGAATATAAGGGTACAAAAAGCTCCTGATTCTTCGTGTCCACTTATCAGAAGCTCGGATAAGCTCAGGGGGACAGTATCGACGGATCCTATCCCACATGAATATGAAACTAGCGATGCTGGTCCAGACACCACCCCAACTTTGCATCAATCTCATTGCTCTGATCATTGTTAAAGATGTTCAGAAATTCTCTTAGATTTGTGTTCACTTTATATAAGAGGCTGAGAGAAACAGAAAATTAAAACTTAAAATTTCAATCCTTTATGTGTATATACTTACTAAGCTATTCAAAATTATTCACCACACGAATTTCCCTAAATCATTTAAAAAAACTTAAGCTACAACTCAGCTAAAAAAACTATTTCAAACAAACCTCATCTTCAGCATTGCAGTGAAATTAACAAATCAACAAAGTCGGATTGTGACAAAAATTTGGACAGCCATAAAAAAGTAGAATCAACATATAACCAAAACCAACAATAACGTTAGACGTTGCAACAATAATCCAAGAAATTTCAAAGGCAGGAGACAAAGATAAGTAGAAACCACAAAGAAAAATCATATGAGCAACCATCACTGAAGAAATTCCAAATGCAGGAAAAGGATATGAGAAGAAATAACAGAAGTGCAGGGTAAAGAATTGCTTAGGCTAACATCAGATATTCAACTACAACTTACTATAGTTGTTAAAGTTTTAAAGGATGCAGGAGAATATAATAGAGTGAATATGTTCTATAAGGAATGATGTACTGAAAAGAGAACTGAATTTTTCACTTTGAAACAGTTTTTGTTGACTGAGCTTAGCATTAATAGGGCTCTTCAGTGGTTGGAGTTAAAAATGCAGCGCGTTAGGAGCTTCAAATTTGCAAACTCAAATCAAGATTTCAAGACTGGATATCTTCTGGCCGCTGATACAGCTCCTACAGCAGGTGTCAAGTTCTGTTTCACGCAACATCTAGTTGGTTTATTGAATTATGCGGAGATTTGACAATTGACAACACTTTGTAATGAACCTGGATTTAGTATTTTATATAATTTGTATCTACCAAATAGCATATGTAATAGTTCACCTTAAACGCGTCATATTAGTGTGTAGCCATGTGAAGTTATGGAAGCTTGAGATCCTATTTTCCTGTTTTCTCTAAAAAAAATTGTTCATCCAAAAAACTATGAATATTGTTGTCATTGATCTTAAAAGTTTTGAGTCCATCCTTGACGTCCACCAAGAATTCCCAAGAACTATAGATTAGACTTCCAAAATGATTGCAGCATTTGTCGAAGATTTGTACCCCGTTGCCAGATATGCCTAAAACAGTTGAAGATATGACTCACCCACAAGAGCTGGAAGGTTGAAGAGAAGCTGACTGCAGAATTACGACACTCTGCTGGAACCCAATATGACAGAACCACAAGTGTTGGAGGTTAAAGTCGTGATGATTGCACAATCATGACACTCTAGTTGAGGTTATTTTTTTTTATTTTTTCATCTTCATCTAATATATTGGTTATGCATAAGGTAATTTCTGGCTAGTGCTGGTGATAGGGGTAAATTGATTGATGTTTGACATCATCAAAAAGGGGGAAAATGTTATTTTTTAGTTTTGATGATTTGACAAACAAAAGGGATCTTATAAGGGACCTGATCCTATGGTATTCATATACGAGAAAGGGGACAGCTGGAAAAAGTACACTACAGCCTCTAGGTCTGCAGGAGTTGGTGCACGGCTCCCGAACGGCATGGCAGAATCTTTGGCCACTAGCATGGCTTCTAAGGTTGTGTCTATTATTTATAAGGCTCTCCTCAACAGAGACAACCTCAGTTTTTTTGCATTCCCGAAAGATTCAAGAACACAAGCAAGAACCAACCTTGCGTGAAGTATTTTCCAAAAGAGCAACAGGGACCTGATAGAGTTGTTCTGGATCTTAGTTGTCTTACGGTTTATACTTCAGTGCTTATCATTGTAAATCTATTCATGTGTTATAAAGGAATTAGATCGTTGTTGTCGTTCATTCAAAATGCCTAAATCAGTTAGAGTTAATTGGTTTAGTGGGCAACATAGTTATTGCTTAGTTGAAGTCTAAATCATCTAGAGTTAGGTGGTTTAGTGGGCAATAGAGTTATTGAGTTCTTTCTTTGTAGTAAAGTTGCTACACTGAGGGGGAAGAGATTTATAGTTAAATTCCTAGATTACAAGAGTCTATAAGCTGAATCATTGCTCCGTTTAGAGTTAAATGGAGTTGGGTTGAAATCTTGTGAGTACATGTCAGCAAGGGAGTTTCCACGTAAACTGCTTGTGTTGTTTACTTTATTGCTTGTGCTTTTTATTACTGTTCTTGTTGTGTCAAGAGACTTGGTCCATTGACTGATTGTTGACTCATACATCTTAACATAATAGTTTAGGATGAATTTCACATTTTATTCAAATGATTAGGATAAGCTAAAATGAAATCGAAGATAGTACTTCCAGCTTCAGAGAGTTTGCTAAGGATAAGACACCAGACATGAGTAGAAATGACATTTTGTTTCAAGATTTTAACCTTTGGCACTGCAACATATTCAACAGACATATCTAAGACCAGAGAAACTGATGCCACTATAGTTGAGGGTCGGTACTTTTTATGTTTCATTTCTTTATTCCTTATTCAATGCATATAGTAAAACATATTCGCGGTAACACTTCAAAATAGCAATAAAACTTAACAAAGATAGAGAAAACTAATGCACGATTAAAAGGGAATCTGAATAAATGATCAGAAATACCTGTAGCTGAAATTCTGGTAGAAGTAGCCGAAGATCCTTAACTTCACGCTACAAATGAGAATACTTTCAAAACGTCAGTGCAATTAGGGGAAGAAACTCTATGGTAAAACCACGAAAAAAGGTGAAACAATAAAACGAAAAATGTAGCTTCAAATTATTGGGGCTCCTAAGCGGGAAAAAAAGATTGAATATCAATAACAAAATCATATCAAAATAAAAGGCAAATATGAAGACCAACTCCAGCACCACCACATTACCTACTATATGATATTATGAGACTTGTCTGTTTCAAATGAGCAAACACTTATTACAAGTAAGGCATGGTTGGTAGTGAGCAAATGTGGACCGGGTGTAGGGAATGTGGGAGAAGACATAAGGGTAAATGTCTAGCCGGTTCTAATGCTTGCTTTGGGTGTGGAAGGAGTGGTCACAAGAAAAAAAATTGCCCAATTCTTACTTCTAAGGAAAGGGATGGTAGGCAAGATCAAACTTGACAAGATCATGAGGATTCCCCGGATGCGGTAATTGGTAAGTTAAGGTCTTTTAGCTTTAGGTTATGCATTGCTTGATATTGAGTGTTTCGTTGGATATGGTAAGATTCCATGTATGGTGATTGTGGTTAAAGTAGTCCTAGAAAATCCTTGTGGAAATTTCTTAAGCGTTTACTTTTATCAATGGTTTAGTGGTTGTTAAGACGTTGGTGTTCTGTTTAGATTGAGGGAGATGGATTTGAAAAGACTAGTGGGGTTGCTTCCAAGGGGGAGATAGTGTGCTTCATGGTTGATATGTGAAGTATAACTATGTAGGTTTTGAGAGAGTTCCTTGTTATGGTTTGGTGGGTGAAAGTTTGGAGGTGATGTGACTTCATAGTATCCCTATCTCTTTTCATTCTACTCATATTCTAGCTTAAAATATTGAGTTCCTCATGGTTTACTCTTTTGGTGTCATGTGTTTTAGCTATTTCCATGATTTCCTTATTATGCATGTTCATGAAAAAGTAAGTTCTGAGAAAAATGAGTCAACTTGATTGATTTCTACACATTTATATGCATTTGAGTATGAGTTGCATATGAACTTCATGATATGAACATGTGAGTATACATTAGCTTGCAGTTGATGTTTCTTCCTCGAATATGTGCATTTATGAGATTGCATTTATGTTGGGATGCTAGGTCTAGTTTATATCTTCCTTTGATGTTTAGAATATGTTTTAGCTTGGAGTTGAGGTTCCTCCATGGTTAAGTGCATTTTGATGAAGTTGCATTGATGATTGGGCTGTTAGTTTCACTTCTACTCTTTTTCGTGCTAACTTGAGTTCCATTCGAGGACGAATGTTCCCAAAAGGGAGATAATGTAACACCTCGGATTTGAGAGAGAGCACAATAGCATGTTTAGAGCTTCAAAGTGCCATCCATGAGGGCCAACCACGGCCCGTGGATAGGCCACTCAAAAAGTTGTTAAGGGTCATGGAACCATGGCCTGACCAACTGACCGTTCATCAAACCATGGTCTGTGGTTGAGGGTACGTAGTTCGTGACCCCAGTTCTGACTTTCTGAATCAAACGACAGACCGACATGACGGACCGTCGATCAGACCACGGTCCATCGATCGAGGTCAGTGGGTCGTGGGACGGCAATTATTTTTAGGGGCAGTGGAGTCTTTTCCTAATTATTTTATCTCTATACTACATCGTTTTTCATATGTCTAAGATCCATAATAAGTTATTTTGACCCCAAATTCTATCCATTCATCTCATTCTCTTAAAATCACCAAAAGAAGTTGAGTCTTTCTCTCCCAAGGATATTTCTCTCTCTAAAAGCTTGAAGAAGAAGATTCAAGCTAGGGTTCAAGATCAAGCTTCCATTCCTAAAGTGCTTTGGGTTTTGATAGTAAGGTATGATAGTTTTCATCCATGAATTCCTTCCATTCATGGAGCTCTCAAATTCCTCTATTTTCAAAGTTAGAAATCCCCAATTGAGTTAGGGTTTTCTTCAATTCCCATGGATTCTCATGATTATTGATTTAAATGATTGGATTATGATCTTTTATGCATGCATTGATGAAATACTATGAATTTATGATGTTTCCCCTATGAACCCATGAAATCCCCATATTTTTCAAATTATGTTCATTTGATGTGGGTTTTTTATTATGAAAGAAGAGTTTTATGAAAATAAGCATGAAGTGATGAGATCACTTGAATTTATGATGAAATCTATGTAAATGTTCTAAGGATGCTTCGAGAGTAAAGTATCAATGAGTATGTTGTTGTGTTGTTGAAAGAATTTTCTCATATACACATGAAAACATGATTGTGAAAGGTTTTCTCATATAGTAAGGATTCTAAGTTGAAAGGTCTTCTCACCTAATTGAATCAAAAGATAAAGAGTTATCTTAACGGAACCTAGCTTGGATTGGTTAATGAATGATATATTTCCATGGATGACTCATGACCTAGCTTGGATTGGCAAGATGACGTTCCCTTCAATGGATAATAAGAACAAGTAAGAAATGACTACTCCGTGGGAATTATGCTTAGCACCGAGAGGATATTGAGATGGAAGCTCTCCCGAGTTGAAGTCGGGTTTCTAGTAGCAATCTCCTTATCCCTTACCTATGTGCCCCCATAGGATGATTGTCTAGCTAGACATTAGCTAGTGGATCCATTTTAGCTCAGATTTATGGTTCTACCTTGGCTAGTAGGACAACCCTTTTCGGTGTGGGAGACACTGGGGATCATGTTATAGCTCATGTGGTCTTTATGTTGGTTAAGGCTCATTCCCACAATAATAATGAACTAAGGCTACTTCAAGAAGTATCTCACGTGTGTTCAAAGATGGTTTTACTTGCATTAATTATGATTTCGTTTTATGATTTCTAACCCTCTTATCTTATTTTTGACTTGGTCTTTGCATGTCATGAAATGTCCTATTTTAGCATGTCTTAAATGTTTTAAGGATGACTATCATACTTGGTACATTGTTTGTACTAACACATACTCTTGCCTACATTTTCCCAAATGTAGGGTCTGACAGTCAAGGTCCTCAGTTTTGTGGCTAATAGTTGATTGCGAGATTTCCGAGCTTGGTGAGTCCTCATGCTTCGAGAACGGATTTCCATTGTTCCTAGTTTCCTTCTTATTTTCAGTATTTGAACATGATGTATGGGCTAGTCCCAGTTTCGTTCTATTGTATTAGATGGCTATTGAGACAAAGTGTTTAGACTTCCGCTTTACTCTTATGAAAACTATTGGGCTTGAAATGTTGTCTTTATCTCTTATCTTCTATTTCTTATGTTATTTCTTATAAATGGATTATATAGGGTCTCTCGGGGTCCTGTACGCCATGTTACATCTAGGGTGTACCCCTAGGTCATGACATCCTGAAATAATTAAAACATCTACTCTAAAGACGTTTACTTTGAAATAAATATTATTATTATTGAAGGTGATCTTCTCTTACAAAACAAATTAAACATTGCACAAAGAAGAGCTTATAATGTAATCCTAAATAGAGTATTTTCAAATAAACCAGGTGCATTCTTTATAGAAGGCCCCGGAGGAACTGGTAAAAGTTTTTTATATCGCAATTTATTAGTGAAGCTAAGATACAAAGGATTTATAGTTTTAGCAACTACAAGTTCATGTGGGGTTTAAGGGTTATTTTGTGCAGCTAAGAATACCAATAATCACTGGTGAAATCTAAAACTTCATAATATTAAAAATACAGAAAAGACTCAAGCATAATTCGACAATATCATATCGAGATCACAATAGTCTGCTTATCATTTGTCAGGATCCAAAAATTGACGTGATGACACTTGTCTATTCCCACCAAGACAAGTTAGTCTCAATCCAATGAAACAAAAGAAAAGCGGAAAGATAAACAAGAACGAGATATAAGCTGGAAACTTATTTTTTTTTAAAAAACACTCCAAAACCTTATTGTCACATGTACAAGCCACTAATGTAAAAACAGAATTCGAAAGATAAATACAAGTCTCAATGTTTTGTGTCTCAAGTAGAACAAAACATAAGGTAAAGGAACAAGAGGGCCGCCAAGATGACAAGCTACTACCTCTCAAAATCCTTGACAAGCCTCGAAATTAGAAGAAGAAGGAGAAGATCACACGGGGACGGACTCGGAACCTACACAAGTATAGAAGCAAGGAGTGAGTACCAATGACACGGTACTCAACAAGCAACCTAATAAACAATACAATTTAGTTAGAATTTGGTTACTCTTTTCATCCCAACCAAACCTTCTCAAACTACAACTTACACAGAAATCAACTCAACTTAACAGTTCTACAATATAAAGCTCACAAAGCTCAATAATCACAAGTCAATAACTAACACGAAGCAAGTAAGTCAATCTTAAGTATCTATATTTCAAAAATATGACTCGCATAAATCACAATTAACAAGTAGGTCAATCAAAATGTATCAAACCACAATAATCAACTCTCGCCGAAAATATTTCTCATTGGTTTTAAGTCAAATCAACAGCTGGAACCATTTTCCATTGGCTTTATATCAAATCACTAGCTGGAACCATTTCCCATTGGCTTTATATTAAATCACTAGCTGGAACCATTTCCCATCGACTGTACAACACTTATTGGAAATGACATTGACATCACAACACTTGTTGTAAATGACATCGACATCATAGCACTTGTTGTAAATGACCTCGGCATCATAACCCTCACATGTCTCATCATGGAGTTCAACAATCAATGCACATGAGAAATATCACACCACGTAGAAGAGACAACAATTCATGCAATTCAATCCACTTTCATGTATTCAAGCAATTCATCAATCAAGCAAATAGGCGCCATCACAAGGCAATTCACAAACATTACGATCAACACATAATATTTCATTTAACCCCTTTTTTTCATTAAGCTTAATCAAGTGGAACAATGAATCCCTTACCTCATTCTCATTACTCCAACACACAAACAATGAAAAGAAGTAGACAATTCTACTATATCACAAAGTTTAAGAGATCACTTGCCTTAATGAAATCAATTAATTACTTCAAGAGTTGATTCTTCCCCTTCCAAATCACTTTCAAAGCCACACAATCTATATACAAACAAGTATTCATAATAAATTTTCGTAAACAATAATACCACATCAATTTTCTTGAAAAATGGGTCAATCAACTCAAAGCCCGATTTCGTGAAAACCATTTCAAAAAAAGAATCAAAGTAAGCTCACAACCTCCATTTTGGTTTAAAATTTGAGTTCTTGAAAAATCTTGTCATTTGACAATCAAAATCCCAAGTTTTGATGTTAAAATCCATAAATAATCAAAGAGAAATGAAGTTTTAGGATCACAAGAGCTTACCCAAAAGATTTAACACAAGAAATCTCTTCAAAAATCGTTTCCAAGAGTTTTTCAAGCTAAAAAATGGAAAATGAGGCTTAAACCTCAAAATTTTAGGTCCAAAGGGGTTTCAGATGTCGCAAAAGTGGACAGAGATTCGCTTAAGTGGAATTCGCAAAAGCGGAATTTTCAAAAAATAGGGTTATGTTTATTTAATTTTTTTATATTTTATAGTTAACTATAATTTGATGATTAATATTTTTTTTCAATTGACAGTATAATATTTCTTGTAATAATTCGTAAGACATAAATAGACATATATAAATTATTGTATGTTACATAATACTATAAATGTTTATTTTTATGTTATTGATTAGAATTTTTAAAACCTTTTCAATTAAATCAATTGTTACACAAACTATTAAAATTATTCTAGAAGTATTTAAAAATATAAATAAGACTTCACATGATAGAGCAATTATTCTGGAAGTAGTAGAAGTATTTAAAAATTAGAATTAATATTCACCTTGATTACAAAATTGGTCTAAATTATCAATATTGCAGTAATTGTTATGCTTTAGAAGACATTCAAAGCTAAGGCAGTGTCTTTTTAAATTTAATTATTTGATAATCTAATTGATTGGGCTTGAAATGTCTAAAAAGACACCTCCAAAAATTGAAGACAACTTTACAAAGCCAATATTAAACATTGATTCAAATTGAAGTGAACCAGACAAATCAAGAAGTAGAAAGGAAATTTGATTGCATACCACTTTTAATTATAATTACATTAATTGTCTTTTTAGAAAAATAAAAAAATTCTAAATGTGTGGCTAATGATTGATAAAAGATTGACAACAAACTATTAAGAAAATTTCAATTAATACTAATAAAAAATACATAACTTTTTATATTTATATATATTAAGATTGAATGGTTTTAAGGCTTTATTTTTATCATTGCTTCGGCGCCATTAGGGTTTAGCCGTCCCTGCAATCACCCTATAAAAAGCTCTCTATTCTATATTTATAGAGAGGTGAATAGTAGTTCTCCTATTTCATTTTTTTAGTAATTAATACTATTTATATTATTTATAACTAACATATTATTTTTCATATAAGACTATTACAACATTTTAAAAAATATATTATTTAATATATATTACTTTCATCTCAAATTAACAATATTTCAATTTTTTTTCAATTTTCGTCACTTTAAGATATAATTTGATATTATTATTGATTTTCACTTTGAAGAATGCACAAAATTTAAATGATAAGATGAACGTGTTAATTTAAAAACACAATACATGACATAATAATTTAAATACAACATAACAATATAATACATAACATAATAATTTAAAAAATCACAACAATAATTTAGTAATCCGGTAGGTCGTTTTCAGATTTAACAATATTCAAAAAAAATAGTGTATGATCTAGAGAATTGTTGTGCTTGTGATTGTGGTTGTGCTTGTTGATTTCTTTTTTTCAATTATTCGTAGTTATTCTTTAAAATTTTAGAATAAAATATAATTTTATATTAAATAAAGAATTTGAAAAGTAATAATTTTATATTACATGAAAATTATATAGAGTGATTATTTTGGGAAAAAAAAAAAGAAAGAACGGATTTATATTATGAAATATGAAAATGAAATAGAAATATAAATAATAATATAATATTGAGAAGAGAAAAAAATATTCTTTTTTTAGAGAGTAACATAGAGAATTGAGTTGAAGTTGATTGTCTGGAAAAATAGAGAACTTTATATTTGGAGAGTAAAATAGAGTGTAGGGTTGGAGATGCTCTAAGAGCATGTTTGACATTGCTATTGGGAGACCAAAAATACTTATTTTAAGAAAAACAATATTTTGTTGAAAAATTAAGCGTTTGGAAAATTAGTAGAAGTGCTTTAAAATAGAAGCAGAAGTAATTTTTTTGTTGGGAAGAAGCTAAAATTTTCTGCTTCTTAAAAAAATAGAAGCAGAAATAAAAAAAATTATTTTTCTCAAGACGATAATATTCCTTTCATATATACATATTTACCAATATATCTCTTAGTAATTAATTAACATATCTCATAGTATAAGTTTGGTTAACTTTCATTTAAGAATTTTATTTTTTATTTTTATATAATAAATTTTTATTTTACGTTCATATATTAATATTTTATATATTATTTTGCAGAATTTGAAAAAAGGTAATAATAATACTTTTGCAAGATTAGACAAAAGAAAAAAAAAACAATTAAATTTTTTAGCCCTCCTCAAAAAAGGTATAATTTTGATTGAAAATTTAAATATGTATAATTTAATTTAATAAAAATTAAAATTAAATTAATTTTTTTATAATATATATTTAAAATAGTTTCTCTCTAAACAATAATCCTTTTTCGTAATTTGACTCTCTCAAAAGTACTTTTTTTTTAAAATTAGTCAAACACAATTTACTTATGAAAATACTTTTCAAATGAATTAGTCAAACACAAATTATTATTTTACACACGGAAAAGGGCCTAAAATAATCCTTAACTATGAGAATTGGTACAAAATTACCCGTCTTCTACCTTTCAGGCCTATAATGCCCTTGACGTCAAACTTTTGGCTCTATTTTACCCTCATCTTTAACATCCTAAATAATAACCTCAATTAGAAAATTCATTTATGACGTGTCGCTATCCTATTGACTACCCTAATATTAATTAAACTGATTAAAAACAGCAAATACCCACCCAAAAACCCCACTCATAACCTAGATCTTTTAACGCAAAAATTCTAACCCAAACCTTTTAACCTAAAAAAACTTACGCAGATAGTGTTGTGTGTGTATTATCTATTTCTGGTTTAGTACTTGATCACATGATGGCGAAGCAGGAGTTCATACATTGTTATGTACGAACGATGAGTATAAATACTCAAAGGATAATCCAGACTACGTTTCAAAGATGTTACTCACCTTTACTAAGTTGTTATGCAAGGTGACAAATTCTTTTTGTGTGATGTTCTTGAGGATTTGCTTTAGGTCATATACATCCTTCTCCCTCAGTATGATCGCACAAACTTACGCCAATCGACAATGTCATTGAATTGGCAAATCATAGTAATCAGAAAGTATCACTGCAAAGAGGACCCAAAAAAGTAGTGGAGATTTAGGAAGCAAGAATAGTGAAAGTTAAACAATCAGATAATTTTTTTAAAAAGATGAACAAGTATGTTGAACAACATTTCACCATGAATTCTTTCATGCCAGATTGTTCTTAGGTTAAAAGGTTTGGGTTAGAATATTTGGGTTAAAAGATCTGGGTTATGGGTGGGGATTTTGGGTGGGTATTTGGTTTTTTTAATTAGTTTAATTAATTATTAGGGTAGTCAATAGGATAGCGACACATCATAAATGAATTTGCTAATTAAGCTTATTATTTAGGCTGTTAAAGATGAGGGCAAAATAGAGCCAAAATTTTTATGTCAATGGCATTTTAGGCCTGAAAGATAGAAGAAGGGTAATTGTACATGTCACGACCCAAACCATCGTGATTGACACACACACTAACCCTCCAGTGGGAGAACCATTAATACTAAATAGCTAACCAACTTAATCAAAAATACTAAAGCATTTAAGTCACAGAAGTAAGTTAAATGCTAAGGAAAGAAATAGAGTTCCCATAAACTCCAAACAAAAGTCTAATAACAAACTAACATTGCGGAAGTAATGCCTAGAACCTGAAAGTCAATGTACCAAAACATCTAACAATGAACCAAAAGTCTAAACAAGAAGGGTTACAACCCCAAACTTACGAACTAACAACTAACTATGTAGACATAGATTAAAGGAGAACTCATGGCAGCCCAAAAGAACTGGTTCACTCTTGAATTCAAAAGTGATCACTGATCTTCTAAGCGAGGTCTGTCAATTGCCGCTTGAAGATGCCCTGTACTCAACAAAGAAAGAGCAAGTGCAATGTCAGTACACAACCACAATGTACTGGTAGAATCACGCGGCTATCCCACTAAGTGCAACATACATAAGTCAATACAATATAATCACATGCATATATCGAACAGTTTCACATTTCTCAAGATACTCAATTATATCAAATCATTGATCCTCTCATGGAACCCAAACCCAAATTGTTAGCATACCAGAATGTGGTACCCGATACAATGATTATGCCGGAACGTGGCAATCGATCCCATAATCATGCCGAAACGTGACAACCAATCCAAGTTAGTGTGTTGGAACGTAACACCCCGATCCATTCAACAAGCCACAATCACAATCACCAAGTACATTCTCATAATCATACAATCAAATCATGATTCATGGCATTCATCATTAATATATCCCCATTTACAATTAATGTGATCAATAATGCAACATTCACATACAAACATGTATCATAATGAAGTAAGAACAAACATACATCACACAATCATAGAATCACAACCATCACCTACCTCGAAACAAGCTTGAAACCCTAAGAAACTTGATTCTTCCATTTCCGAATTCGTTCAGCTTGTTCTTGGTCTACAAACAATCAATATAATACGGGAATTAATAAATAATCACTAATTACTCGGATTACTAACAATTATAATAACCCTAGATCATACCCATGATCCCAAGTATCCAAATTAGGGCTTTTTCCACCATAGTTTCTAGATCAAAACCTTCCCCCATTGATAATTACCCATTAGATTATGTTCTACGAATCAAAAAATGGATTCGGGGAGTTAAAATCTTACCTTTAGCCTCAAAAATGGTGGAAAACTGTCAAGAAAAGCATTGGGTTCGTTCCTTAGCTCTCAAATTCAAAAATTGCAGAATAAAATATTTTTGGGGTTTATTTACGACTTTAAGTTGCGTCTGGTCCGCCACAGCGATCCTCACCCCGCTACTGCGGCCCCCTCGGCGATCGAAATCACCGCCAAAGCGGCTTGCACGAAACAGTGAGCAAATTAAAGAATTCCAAAACCCCCATTTCATAACACGACTTCAACTAACGACACTCAGAAACTACATGTTCACGCTAAGATTAATTTTGAGAGTTCTACTCACCCAAATTTGATTCCGTAAAG
>NC_064290.1:14395803-14501279 GCF_019186545.1 Solanum stenotomum
TTTTTTTTTTTAAAAAGAACATTTTTCTTGGATGAGCACATCCGAAATTATAAAATTGTGTTTTTAAGAAAGCTTTTCTTTCCTTATTCGGTGTTCGATATTTGTAATAGAGTCTAACTAATCTGAATTCATATCATGTAGGGCATAGTCAAGGAAAACCCTCCTTGATTATAATTTTTTTTTTCATATATTTAGAATTTAAATCTGAAACCTCTAATTAAGTATACACTGCGATGTGATGGTGTTTCTTAAAAAGAGGTTACTAGGCACTTAGCAAGAATTGATTGATATTCGTAGCATTTTGTTTGTATAATAAATAAAGTGATCCACTTGAGAAGACACGTACACATTTTGTTTTGTATAAAAAGGGACCTCTACCATTCCATTCCTCATCACCATTCATAAGCAACACTCTTTCATTGCCTTCTTTTGATTTCCATCTTTGTGTTTCCTCCATCCATTTCATTACTTCCCTCTATTTATTACTATTATTATTCCTTTCAATATTCATTCCTCTCTTTCCTCTTTCTTCAAAAAAAAAGGTAAAACCTGCAACTCACATTTCTTTATGTTATGTCGGTGCGTAAGAATTTTGTTTCATCTTTTTCTCATCCGAAGATGTTAAAAAAAAGAAGGAATAATTTTCAGTTGCATTTGCTTGCACTACTACTCTTCTTCATCTACCTTTCGTTTTCAGAGTATCCTTTTTTGTTACTGTCATATTCTGCTTTGTTACATGATCATTTTGCAATTTGTTCACTGATAAAAAGATCAGATTCTGGGATTTTTTTTTTCGTTTGTTGATAGAAAAGTCTGTTTCCTCAATTAGTCAGGTTCTAGAGTTATACTCTGCAAATTCTAATTTTACTTCCTCTGTTTTATTTTTTTTCAAATCTTTGACAAAATTTATTGACAGAAAAGTCTATTCGTAACCGTCACTGCTAGAAAACAATGCGTTATCCATTGAAACATAAAACATAATTTGTCGACAAGACAAATCAAAAATAAGAAACAAAAACCCTCACATCTCTTTTCTTCTTTTTCTCCTGTTAGTACTGCTCTGTTTTTCTTCTCTCTGTTTTTTTCTTCATTTACTCAAACTGTTGTTTCCTTATTCTAGCTATTTTGTTTTGTTTCCTTGCGTCTTAACAAGTAGTTTTCGAGCTTGGTGGAATGGTTAAGATTCTTTTTTATCTTTAGTTTGTTTAGTCAGACTTGAGTTTCAGATATTAAATGATTAAAAAAAAAGTAGTTCTAATTCAAGACGTATTTTATCTTCATGATAATGTTTTAGTATTTGATTTCGTCACAATTTCTTCCTAGTTTTTTGTTTTTGAGTTAGATGTTGAAGGGGAAATTTTGTTGTTGTTTACTAGATGCTAGATGGCATATTCTTTCACTTTATTCCTTTTAAAATAAATATATGAAGGGTACCTATTGATCAAATATATATAGTATATGTGTTTTTTATTTAATTGTTTAATTATTGTGTGGTTCAACTAAAACAGTGAAATACGACTACTAGTAACATATTTTTTTTAAAATAATAGGAAGATCAGTGCAAGTTCTCTGTGTTGTGTTTTTATTGGGCCACATTTATCTTGGTTGTCACGTATTTATTTGATAACTCTCATGTCATTATATTGGTAGGTCTGCTAATTTTTATTATTCCGTCCGTCTCAATTGAAATATGTTAATTTGATTGGATATAAAGTTCATGAAATAAAATGAAAATTTTATGATTTAAAATTTTTTAGGTAGGATATTTGAATTGAAAAAGTTACTAGAATTTTTTTTTCTTTGGAAAATATTATAGTAGTAGTGCTAGGTGGGGTTGAAAATTTGTACTACTATATTCTAGATCATTGGAAAATTAGGTGACTTAATTTTCCCACAATCTTATCTCTTTTAATAATAATAGTAGTAATATGTTAAATATTTTTATGATTTTTGAGTTAACAGTATTTTGTTTGTGTGTTTTACAGTTGAAAGTCATCTTGAGGATCTGCAGGTGCAATGGCTGAACGTGTTCTGACTCGTGTTCACAGCCTTCGTGAACGTCTTGATGCTACTTTGGCTGCTCATCGCAATGAAATTTTGCTCTTTCTTTCAAGGTATGGTTTTAGAGCAATCTTCTTGCCTTTTGATTTAGTTGCTGTTTGTTTGCCCGTTTCGTTTCGTTTCGTTTGGTATGTTGGACAAGGATACAAACTTAGTACTACTGCCTTATTCCTTTGTTTGGTTATTGATCTCGGAATAAGTTATATCAGAATTAGTAATTAGTACCTGGATAAGTTATCTCTGTGGAATAATAGTATTGTTAACTAGTTATCCTGGAATAATACAATGAAAATAACAAAAATCCCCCAGAGGTCCCTTAAATCCGTTTTCAACTAAATAAGGTGGAGTGTATTTTTGTAAACAAATAACTTTGTTCTTAAAAATTCTGCAATGAATGTTAGTATTATTTTAATTCTAGCATAACTAATCCTAGTATAACTTGTCTTCAAACCAAACGACCCCTAATTGACGAACAAATATATAGTTTAATCAAGTACATCACGAGTTATTCTTGCTGGTTTTGGCTGTATCAGGATCGAAAGCCATGGTAAAGGGATCTTGAAACCTCACCAGCTTCTGGCTGAGTTTGAATCAATTCACAAAGAAGACAAAGACAAACTGAATGATCATGCCTTTGAAGAAGTCCTGAAATCCACTCAGGTAACTTGGTTTTATTGTTAGGTTGATTGTATTGAATTTTCTTACTAAGCTCACATATGTATCAGTTTGTGCTTGCATTTGAAATATTTATGTGTTATTCGTCATACTAGGAAGCAATTGTTTTACCCCCATGGGTTGCACTTGCTATTCGTCTGAGGCCCGGTGTGTGGGAATATGTCCGTGTGAATGTTAATGCTCTTATTGTTGAGGAGCTGACTGTGCCTGAGTTTTTGCAATTCAAGGAAGAACTTGTTAATGGAACGTAAGTTTTACGTTTGAATTTGATGATTAGTTATCTAATTAATTTTTTTGATTAATGTTGTGATTTTCCCTGATGCAGTTCCAACGATAACTTTGTTCTTGAATTGGATTTTGAGCCCTTCACTGCATCATTTCCCAAACCAACCCTCACCAAATCAATTGGAAATGGAGTTGAATTCCTCAACAGGCACCTCTCTGCCAAAATGTTCCATGACAAGGAAAGCATGACCCCTCTTCTCGAGTTTCTTCGAGTTCACCACTACAAGGGAAAGGTAAATTTAGTGTTTCTGATAGTGGCTTTTCTCCGCTAAATTAATTTCCAGTATGTAGTAACTGATTTTTGCATCCAATAAATGATTAACATGTTCCAACTATCATTTTCTGTGCAGACAATGATGCTAAATGATAGAATTCAGAATTTGTATACTCTCCAAAAAGTCCTGAGGAAGGCTGAGGAATACCTCACCACCCTTTCCCCAGAAACGTCATACTCGGCATTTGAGCACAAGTTCCAAGAAATTGGCTTGGAGAGGGGTTGGGGTGACACCGCAGAGCGAGTTCTAGAGATGATCTGCATGCTCCTGGATCTCCTCGAGGCTCCTGACTCATGTACTCTTGAGAAGTTCCTTAGTAGAATTCCTATGGTTTTCAATGTAGTTATACTTTCACCTCATGGATATTTCGCCCAGGAAAATGTCTTGGGTTACCCCGACACTGGTGGCCAGGTGCATTGCTTATTTGTGATCTCATTGACTTATTCCTTCGAAACCTATTGCTGCAAGTGCTGAGTTCCCATTCCTTTAATTTGCAGGTTGTCTATATTTTGGATCAAGTTCCTGCCTTGGAGCGTGAGATGCTCAAGCGCATAAAGGAGCAAGGACTTGATATCAAACCACGTATTCTTATTGTTAGTATTCTCAGAAATTGTGCTTATAGATTATGATTATGCAGGATTTTGATTTGTTCTAATGCAGAATCTGATCTTTGTTTAAATTCTCAGGTTACTCGGCTGCTCCCTGATGCAGTTGGTACCACTTGTGGTCAGCGACTCGAGAAGGTATTTGGAACTGAGCATTCACATATTCTTAGGGTCCCCTTTAGGACTGAAAAGGGCATTGTTCGCAAATGGATCTCTCGTTTTGAAGTCTGGCCATACATGGAGACTTTCATTGAGGTGAAACAACCTTTCTGTATTCATTTTTCAATCTTCTAGTTGATTTTTGCAGCAATTTCCTACTTACACTAAAATTGTGACTTTTAATACATTAGGATGTGGGGAAAGAGATAACCGCAGAACTGCAAGCTAAGCCTGATCTTATTATCGGAAACTATAGCGAGGGAAACCTTGCAGCCTCCTTGTTGGCTCACAAGTTAGGCGTAACACAGGTTTGTAATATTGGTCACATGTATAAGATTTACTTTGCATTTCCTTTCATTTGGAACTCGAAGTTTTAAGAATTCTCTTCTGTTTTGTTTACTTCGCCTTCTGCAGTGCACCATTGCTCATGCATTGGAGAAAACCAAATATCCTGATTCTGACATTTACTTGAACAAATTTGACGAGAAATACCACTTCTCAGCTCAGTTTACTGCTGATCTTATAGCAATGAATCACACTGATTTCATCATCACCAGCACCTTCCAGGAGATAGCAGGAAGGTATGACATCAATTTCGCACTCTAATTAAATTGTTCTTCTCCCTGTTTCATTGTGTTTGATCCTAATACATTTTTTCAATTTTTTTAGCAAGGACACCGTTGGACAGTATGAGAGCCACATGGCCTTCACAATGCCTGGATTGTATAGAGTTGTTCATGGCATTGATGTGTTCGATCCCAAATTCAACATTGTGTCACCAGGAGCTGATGTGAATCTCTATTTCCCATACTCCGAAAAGGAAAAGAGATTGACAACTTTTCACCCTGAAATCGAAGACTTGCTGTTTAGCGATGTCGAGAATGAAGAACACCTGTATGTTTCTATAATAGTGCAAAATTGTGTTTACTGATATAAACAAGTTTGTACTGAATTGATTTATGTTCCTATATCAGGTGTGTGTTGAAGGACAGGAATAAGCCCATCATATTCACCATGGCAAGATTGGACCGAGTGAAGAACTTAACTGGACTCGTCGAGTGGTATGCTAAGAATCCACGACTAAGGGAGTTGGTTAACCTTGTTGTGGTTGGTGGAGACCGAAGAAAGGAATCCAAAGACTTGGAAGAGCAGGCAGAGATGAAGAAGATGTATGAACTTATAAAGACTCACAATTTGAATGGCCAGTTCCGATGGATTTCTTCCCAGATGAACCGTGTGAGGAATGGGGAACTCTACAGGTACATTGCTGACACCAGGGGAGCTTTCGTGCAGCCTGCATTCTACGAGGCTTTCGGTCTGACTGTTGTTGAGGCCATGAGCTGCGGTTTGCCTACATTTGCAACAAATCAAGGTGGTCCAGCTGAGATCATTGTTCACGGAAAGTCTGGTTTCCAAATTGATCCATACCATGGCGAGCAGGCTGCTGATCTTCTCGCTGATTTCTTTGAGAAATGTAAGGTAGACCCTTCACATTGGGAAGCCATTTCTGAGGGTGGCCTTAAGCGTATACAAGAGAAGTAAGTTGCTGCTCTTTTCCTCCTACCGCATGATCATTATTGAGTGCATTAATTCAAAGTGAATCTAATCTCCTGTTGCTGTAGGTACACATGGCAAATCTACTCCGATCGGCTGTTGACACTAGCTGCTGTTTACGGGTTCTGGAAGCACGTTTCCAAGCTCGATCGTCTTGAAATTCGTCGTTATCTTGAGATGTTTTATGCTCTCAAATTCCGCAAGCTGGTAAGTCTCTCTGCTTTCTGCACTTTTCCAATTGTCTAAAGCAACTACTAATGGAACTTATCTATTTTGTTTTGATTCAGGCTCAACTTGTTCCATTGGCTGTTGAGTAAATTGACAAAGAAGAGAAGGCTTCTGTCTAATTGTTATCCATATTGTCCTTTAGAAAATGTTTGTCCTAGTTTGCTTTTCCCCCACATTTGATGTTTGAGAACTGAATTGTCTTTTTTATTTGCGTTTTTTCCCTTCTGTTGTCATGAAGAGGATTGCAAATTTGACATTATGTAGTGTTACTGTGAATAAAATATCAAATTTCAATCTGCTCTATCCATCTTTTTAACCATTCTCTTATTGGAATTAAACACATTCTCTCTGCTTTCACAAGTGAGTGATAAAGTCTGCGTACATATCAACTTCTCTAGATCTTGTTTGTGGGATTATATTGAGTATGTTGTCTATTTTAAAATATACTTCTTCCGTTCAACAATAGTTGTCTACTATACTATTTTGGGTGTCAAGCAATATTTGTCCACTTTATGAAATTAATGGATAATTTTAACACTTAGTTTCTAATGTACCCTTATAAATAATTATAGTCATTTCTCTATTACATTTTTCAAGACATTATATTTATTCTATTCAAGGAGTGATATAGTAAAATAAACCTTTTATTATAAATTTTTAAGAAAGGTGCAAAATCAATAGAAAAAGTCTTTTTTGTCATTCCAAGTTATTGTCAAGGCCAATTTTGCCAACCACCTTGGAGACAACTATATTGGATAGTGATGAAATTCTTATCCTATATTTGACAAAAGGTCAAAAGAAGAATAAAAGCTAAACCTTTTTACATTGATAGCCTTGATGTGAGACCTTATTCCATTTGGGATATTCTCTAGAAGAAAAATAATTGTCCTTGAAATTGAAAGAGATAACTATGAAATAAAAATGTGGGCAAAAAGAAGTTTATATCATTAGACTTCTAGGAGTCATTCTCGGGCCTATTTCTTGTGTTCCATTAACATGAATTGTGAGCATAAAGAAATGGTAATTATGCACCAATTATGGGATGGATGGATTTTTTAAAAAAACAATTGAGGCTAGGAAATGGAGAAATAGGAAAAGAATTATGAGAATTCGAATCTCTATCAATAAGATAAAGTTCACATAGTCAATCAATTGAGCAATTTAGATTCTCATGACTTAAGAGAGATTGTTGGGATATTCTACAGTTAATTAGAGGTTTAAATCCTTATGGACGGAACAATAATAGAACTTGACTTACATTACACGTGTAGTACCTCCTAATAATAATGTATTTCATACTCATATGGATTATTTACTTTATCTTTGCTTCTACATCCCTAAATGAGTCATACATAAATTGGACGGACCAATAATAAAACTTGATTTCTTACGTTACTACATGGGTATTACCTCATAACAATAATGCATTCAATACTCGGATGGAGGAATGATCTCAACTATTGACGTAATCTTTATCTTGTTCCAAAAACTCTATAAAACATTGGATATTTACACAAATTCCACTTCTTTAGAAGTTAATTACTTAGATTCCCGCTAGTTTGCAAATTGCAATATTACGTTCATTGCCATATTTTCTGCCTCGAATACATGTATCTGCCTCTTCTAGATACATGTATCCGAGATACATGTAAGACAAATACATATCAATTAGTGTGTCTAATTAAGATTTATAATTGAAAATCATTAATGAAAGATATGTCTAATTAAGGGATATAATTGAAAGTCATTAATGAAGGAGAAAATCACTCTTTTAACAACTTTAGAGGATATGACATATCACAATTCCTAAAAAAATATCAAAACAATTAAAATCCTATTTTTTGGCGATTCAGTAAAATTTACACTTCTTAACACAGATTCTTGAACTCGTATTCAGATACATACGTATATTTTATTAGATACATTTACACTTAATTAAATAAAATGATAAAAATTAGATACATATAATCTTGGGATAAGGGTCTGAAAAATACCCTAACTTTGGTCGAATTTGCTGTTGCGATAATAAACTTTCATAAGGACCTATAACCTTCCTAGACTATTTAATACCGTATTTTTTACCCCCTGAACTATTTAATAGTGTATTTTAAAGGTATATGTGCCCACATGGACACATTACTATTTATAATTTTGCATTATTTTTTATGTCCACGTGGGCAAATATGTATGTTTAAAATACACTATTAAATAGTCTAGGGAGGTAATAGATCCTCATGAAAGTTTATCTTAATTCAATAATGTGTTAGATATATCAATAATGTGCGAGATACATTAATATATAGTGTGCCAAATATATGCGTAAATCTCCAATACATACGTATATTTTGTCAAATACATATACATTTAATCAGATACACTGATAAAAACTAGAAACATATAATCTTTACTCATTAATGTGTTAGATATATTAATAATGTGCTAGATATATGCGTAAGTCTCTGCTTATTGAAATTGTTTGGCTGATTCGACATCTAACCACGACGGTGTTTGCTTCACATTTTGCTTTGTTGCTGTGAAAAACAGTGCTCCGTGGCTATGACTTACCATCAACATCTCATAGTCGAAGAAAAGGATGAGTTGGCGCTGATGATTTTTCATTGGAGAAAATTAAATTAAGAAAATCTTAAATCAATAGATTTTTACCTTAACTTTTGAAAATTAGAAGACATGACAAATAAAAATTTGTCACATATACATAACTTAGAACAGTTGTTAAGTAGATACAAACCTCAAATTAGTTTGCTTTTATTCCAAATTTCAATTTTAAAATTCAATGGTGAAAATCGTGGCGAGGAGAATGAAGGAAGAGATAAGTGTGGTAGAGGATGTGAAGTGGGAGGCTGATGAGACACATAGAGTTTGATTGTTATTAAAGCATGAATTGGGGACGGTGACGGTAAAATATGAATTGAGGATGGTTTAATTATGCAGATAACCGATCTAGAGTATTTCTTTTTAGGAATATATGTATCTGAATGTATTTTCTCATTCTATGGTATAAAACTCTTAACTAGTGATATTGTTTGAAAGTATAGTTAGGATTAGTATACATGGTAGTGATGTACATTTAATAGGAAAAATTACCTAACTACACAATCTTTTTTAACCATAATTTCTAAAATTTTCTACCATTTGAAAAAATTACAATAATGTAATGATCCTCTAGGTCATTTCTGTGTACTCGCCTTCTTTTCGTTGTTTAGAGCGTTCCTATAGCGACCTCAGATCATTTATGACTTGTTGGCACTAACTGTTCGGTCGCCTGGTCGTTTGTTTGGATTTTGTGCAGCTTTCCGTGTTTTAGAGACCTTAAGGCTTGAATAGTTGACTTTAGTCAAAACGTCATGTAAACGACCTCAAAATAGAATTCTGACGGTTTCATCAACTCCGGAATGGCTAAATTAGGCTAGTAGCATGACTGGCACGAGTACTAAGGCCTTCGGTGCGAGTTTGGATCATTAGGCGTTTTAGCCTTTGAAATTTGGCCTAAGGTTGAGTTTGGTCAACATTCTTGAAAAATGCGCTTGGATGAAAATTCCGTCAGCGCGGTTAGCCCCAGAATGTCGAGTTTGGTCAAGAATGACCTTTCGTTCGACTGCTGAGGCCTTCGGACTCATTCCGAGCCCCGAATTGTGTCCCATTTCGGGACATGAGCTCGGAGAACTGATTATGACTTATTTTTGGGGTTAATTCCAGAATTTCCAGCGCGGGTCCCACTTTTCCCGTTTTGACCCCGAAATTGATCAGTCTTCGTTTCTTGCGATTTTAGTGTCTAAACGACCGTAATAACATTGCGACTCTATTTTTTTATAGTGTGGCAGTATTTCGAGCCCGTTTGAAAAGGAAAAGCTCCGAAGAAGTGCTTTGAAGCGTGCGTGATCGGTATACAGGTAGGCTACGACTTTCCTCCCTTAGATTGAGCTCGAGCATGTGAATGCATGTTGATTAGTTGGGGTTTTGGTTGGGTAGTTATTGAATCATGCATAGGTGTTTTGAAATCATGTTTTCGACTAATTTTAAGAATTATCGGGTAACTGTGAGCATGCTATGTGTTATTAATTGACCCTCTTTGCTATGTGGAGTACTTGTACGCTTAATTACTATTTATTGAAGCATGTTGGGCCTTAGTTTAGGTTTGACTAGGGTTTGCCTTAGAAATGTGTGATTCAGAACTGATAGACCTTAGTTTTTCCCTGATGTCGCTGGGCCGGCTTAGATTCCTGTAGACTGGTGTAGCAGAGTTGAGTCTGATAGTTTGGGCCTTAGCTAGGCGATACGCTTGCTGCGACGATAGTTATCCTTATTGCTCCGATGCTACGGCTTCACGAGTTACGTCGGCGACACTGAGTTCCTCTTCGTGATTTGAAGTTGGTTTTCGATTCGGTTCCAAGGACTTACATTGATTGGCTAAGTGTGGACGGCGTTCCACAGACATTTATGATCATGGATCGATTGGAACACTTTCAGCAGCTACTTTGGCACCTTTGTCGGGCATCCGGATTCGAGCTCCGGCCTCGACTTCATTGATATTTTTGAAGTTCATCCGGTTCAAGGTCTGGCCTCGATCACCCCAATACTTCTATAGAGCATCTGGTTAGAGGTCCGGCCTCATTTACTTGATACTTGTGATTGATTACTTAGGTACTTCTGGTGAGCATCCGGTTCGAGGTCCGGCCTCCTTACTATCATATTCTACTAATTTGGTTTGATGTTCTGGTTCGATGTTCTCCGATCTTGGGTTTTGTTCTCTTTAGTTATAGTTATTCTGTGTACTTACCGGGCTTATGGGGGTCGGTTCCGGTTTTTATTTAAACTTGCGCACGAGTATATCTTATGGGCTTATGGGGGTCCAGTTAGCTGTAGTTAGCTTATTGATTACTTTAGTTAGTTCTTTCTACACTCGTGTGCATTCCATTGTTTACTTAGACTTCCGCTCTTGACCTCTGTTTGTGCTATTCCTTCTTTTCATACTGCCTTTACTCTTCAAGCTCAGTCGGCCTATGATGCCTACAAGGTACCTGTTGTTTTGGTACTTATGCTACGCTCTACATCTGTTTTCGTGATGCAGGTTCGAGCACCAGTGGCCAACGTTGACATCATTCTTGGAGCAATCTGATTCGGAGACGGGGGTGAGCACACGCCGTTTTTGTACTATTTCAGTCTCCATCTGTATATATAGACTTGTCTTGTACCTTTCGAGACAGTCCACTTTTCTATAGTCCACTTTTGTGACTTGTACTCGTTTTATTAGTAGCTCTGTACTAGTGACTTCTAGGTTCTGGATGGATCTTTATTCGTATATATATGTTTTGGTTTGCTTCCGCCTATTTATATTATTATCTTAAATTTTGCCTACTCTTGTTTAGTTTCTGCCCTCATACCCATTACTTGTTGTTTTGGGTTATGGGTTGGCTTACCTACTGGTGGGTTACAGTAGGTGCCATCATGACTCAAGAAATCGGGTTGTGACAAATTATCCCTATTTTACTCACCCTTTCTCCTATTATCAGATACATCACTGTTCTTCTTTCCAATTCAAGTTTAACTCCCCCAAATTCACGCCTAAATTTTCGCTATGCCTTAACTTCATCGATTTCAAATTGCAATATAGTTCCATTTACTACAAGAACACTGTAGGAATTCTCTCTTTCATTGAGAAAACCAGAAAAAAGCAAAAGGCTTTATCCTAAATGTAATTCAATTTCTTGCATGCCTCACAGGGCAATCATTCTTTTCTGCAAGGAAGCATTTTGAAACTAAATCTTACTCTACATGTTTTACAAGCTTCATCGTGCTAAATTTTCTATTTCACAATAAAATCTCATGGAATTAGAGTCACACAACTAGAGCCAGATACGTGTTCTTGATTTATAAATTAAATTCCAAACCTCTCATAATGAAATGAATAAAATCACTTGTACGGAGCAATCAAGGGTGTTATCATACAGCTTTTCTATCCAAAGTTGAATTTTCTAATGTATGTAATTGATTTTTTTTGTTTTTACTTATGTATCATGTTTATGTTTCAACTATCAGATATACTATAGTTTTAGTTGTGTATAATGTGTCTGACACAAATGTTATTGTTGATACATGACCCTAATTATTTCAAATCTAAATTAGTTTGAATTCTGTTTATAGTTATGTATCTGACACGTAACTATGCCAACTTTCATTATATTTCAGTACCTGATACATATAATACCCAATGTTTTGTATCAGTTACATAACTAAACACACATAATACAAAGCTAACACAATACGTATGGCTATGTATAAGAATTGAGAAAATGGTCAAATACACCCTCAACCTATAACCGAATTCTCAACTATACACTTTTATTTTATAGGGGTCCTATTACTCCCTTAAACTATTTTAAAGTGGTATAAATGCACCCTTAAGTGCTGACATGGCACAGAGAGTGTGCTCACTCTCTTGAAGGCATGTGAAAGTGAAGAAAACTAATAAAAAAATATTTTTATTTTTGACTTTATTTTAAATATATTTTTTTTTACTTTTGTCTTTTATTTAATTTTCTCTACTTTTTTTTTCCNCCCCCCCCCCCCCCCCGCCCTCCCCTCTCTCTCATCACTCAAAAAAATCACCCCACCTGTACATGTTCTTCATCACCATTGTTGAACCACCACTGCCATAGCAGCCCATCTCTTTACCAATCTTTTAATACTTTCTCATTATTTGTCTCACTATTTACTCACAATTCTTAACACTGTAAATCACAAAATAAGCATTAAAGTTATTACTCATATAGTGAATAAAATTAAATCGTCTTTAATTTCTTTACTCTAATAAAATTCACCAACCTTCAGATCTTATCTCTAATCTCTATTATTGTTCAATGAAGAATTCAAATTACACCCAATAATGATTTTAGGAACTTGAGCAGCAACCACCAATCGATTATGCTCAACCCTGATAATCCAAATTATTTTCTCAAGTTTAAAAGGCATAAATCCTTCACTATTTAAAGAAGAAATTAAAAGGGCGTAGTCGTACTCAAGTCCAAGACGATTAGCAAGAACTTCAAACTTGAAATTGGTGCCAAGATTGCAAAATTTTGGTGGGAGAGGTGAAGGGGTTGGTCTAAATGACTTGATAAAATTGTTGTTGTGATGGTGATGCTGTTGATAAGTATTGTTGATATCTTCTACCCGAAATAGAGATGATAAGTGTTGATATGAATCTTGGATTAAGATCTAATTTGTGGGTTATGGAAGACGAGGGGGGGTAGGGGGGGTGGGGGTGGGGTGACTAGGGAAAAATGGGGTAGAGGGAGAAGGATTTAGGGGAGTTTACAGTGAAAAGAATTAAAAAAATGTCTCAACACTATGGAGAAGAGAAGGGTAAAGATGATGTTGGCAATGAAGAAGAACAACATTAATTTTTTTTTAAAAAAAATATACAGTATGATATTAGACAGTTGTAGCGCGTGTGCACACCATATATGAAAAATGTGGTTCTTTAGTTTTAGGGTGTTATATATTTCGCTTTAAAATAGTCCAAGGGGATAATAGGACTGTAATGAAATATAAGTGTGTAGTTGAAAATTTGGTTATAGACTAAGAGGGAATTTGGCCATTTTCTCTATAAGAATTCAGGTATCAACTTTGTATTAGGTGTGTTTAGTTATGTATCAATATTAGTTCTACGATGTATCTGGCACAATGCATGTGATTTTGTGTGTTTACTTATATATCATGTTTATTTTTCAACTATCAAACACATCACAACTTTGTTTGTGTATAATGCAGTATCTGGTACCAATGTTATTGTTGACACATAACCCAATTATGTTAAACCTAAATCAGTAAGAATCATGTTTATAGTTATGTATCTCATACATAATTATGCCAACTTTCATTATATTTTAGTACCTAATACATATAATATCCACATTTATGTACTAGTTATATAACTAAACACACCTAATACAAAGCCGACATATGGTTATGTATCAGAATTCATGTATCAACTTTGTACTAGATGTGTTTAAGTGTGTTTAGTCATGTATCGTAATTACTTTTACGATGCATCTAATGGCTATTTTTTTTTATCAATTCATCAATCTCTAATTCAACTGCAATTTCTGATTTCAAATTTACAAACGAAATATTGTTTCCAACAACGATTCCATCGCTTCAGTATCGTTCATACTTTACTTCAGATTTCCAGATTCTTAGATTCCTAAATGTCTCAGCAAAATCGATATATTCATGATGTATCTTCTCCAAATTTGTGAAAATTTGAATCAAAATTGAAATGTTGTTATACAATCTGCTTGAACAATTTTGAATTTTTTTGAAGCTGTTATGCGTTGTGAGGGATTGATTAGCAGTGATAAAAATGTAATTACATGCTTTATGAGATTTTAATTTGATTTTCAGTCATTCTCCCCTTTTTAGCACAACCGTCAGTAAGGTAATGTATCAGAGCGCTATGTATTGAGACAACGAATGATGTATCTGAAATCGTTAAATTTTAAGAGATTTTGGTAATTTGAAGAAGAATAAAGATATGATATAATTAGCTCTTAACACTATAAGATTTGTGTAAAATATACTATTTAAGAAGGTAGTTTTTCCTAAAATATTTGATTACTTTGAGATTAAATTTAACTACATAAATCCCACTAATTTAAGTCCTAATTACGAAAATTCCCGATAGTTTTAAATACTACTTCTTCTACCATATTTCGTTCTTAGGATACATGAGTCCGAATATGTGAGATACATGTATCTACCAAATTTTAAAATCGAGATACATATTTTATTTGTTTAAATTAGTTGGTTGTAACTAATTTCCTTAATTAGAGGAGTGATTGAGGATTTTCAGAATATGTGGACAATTAATTCCGGAAATTTAAATTAATTAAATCTCTTAATATAAGAGAGAAATCAAGGAGTGTATCTATGTTTAATTAGTTTAATTTTATTATTCTTTGAAATAATAAATTCATTAATATTATTAATAAAAGACAAAAACATGTATATCTTGGTCATGTAATTTGATTAATTTCACTCTATTACTCTTAAAACAATAAATTCATTAATTTGGTGTGTCTATTATCAATATATGATGTATCCAACAAACTAAACACTTAGATACATGAGTATTATTTCATGTATCTTTATATGTATAATATCTAGTATTAATTTCATGTATCTATTTATATGATCTAATATTATTTCATATATGTTTTATATGTATAATATGTATAAAGTATCAGTTTCATACTTTATATCCAAAAACATGTATCTCAGATACATCGTAAGCATATACATCTAATGATGGTGTATCTAAATATGGAATGTAATTGAAACACATGAATTTAGGAACAAATCACGATCGTAGAGTATCTGTTGTATTAGTAATAAACAAAAAGTAAAAAAATTGAAAATTCTTCCATTTTTTTTAGTATCTCAATTTTTTTCTCACAGATACATTATCTCTGAACTAGATACATTAACTCTCACATCGCCACCTCCGTTGCACGTTTCCTCGCCATCATGAAAGCGTTGTCTCCGACAAAAACTTCACCAAACTAGCAGAAAGTCTTTTGTTCTTTGTTGCGCTCGATTCCTAAGTACACTGTGGAATTGAAACTTGATGATGTTGTACATACTGCTAATACATGAGCGTCTCAACAACATTGGGGGCCTAAAACAATACTTAAGAGAGGGGCCCTAATATATTTTTTTTCATCATATATACTTTTAAAACAAATCTACTTTTCTAGCTATTTTGGATGCGAAGTCATTATGTACTGTTTTATAATCAATTTGTTTTAATAATTCCTTTACAAATGATAATATAGCTAATTCATTCAATCTCTCTTGGACATTGTTGATTTTAAAGAATATTTAATCAATTTTAATTTAGAAAAAACATCTTCCGGCTTAGGTAATGGTTACATGAACTGCTAACATTATTCTATAAGCAATATGTGTATTTGGAAAAGAATCAAGTCTTTTTATTTGATTGAATATTTTCATTAGATCATTATCTTCTACTTGTATTATTTCTCTTAGCACTTTTAATTCAAAAAATAAATCTAAACCATCAATATCAAAATAACTATTACGTGTTAAAGAATGTTCAAGGTTAAGACAATATTTTTTAAAACTCTCATCATCTAGTGATCTCAATATTTTACCACTAAATAAGAATCAAAAATATTTTCATATGCTTCAATTGATTCAAATCTATTTTGAAGTGAAAAAATAGGTTTATCTACTCTACATATATAAAGCAATCAACTCTAAAAGATTCTTCAAGGGACTATGATTTCGCTATCCATATTTTCATTAAATTGTTTCTTAAGAAATGCATGTTTATTTTCATCTCATATGCAATTTCCTTGGTAGAAATCATAACACTCATAGTACATATAATTTTTATTTTTTTAAAAAAACATCTATAAGTAATTATTTTTTTAAAATGGGAGCCCCAAAATATATGGGGCTCCAAGCGATGACTTTAGTGGCCTAGGGGTTAAAGACGACCCTGTGCTAATATAGTGAATGTGTGTAAACCACCATGTACTATGGGAGTGATATTGTTCGTCTTAAGATAATAGCAAATTATTTTTTTAATGAAAAATGTCTAAACATTACTCATCTAATATAATAAATATTTTCATTTTACAATTTGGGATGAAGTTTCTTAAAATTCTTTGTCTTTTTTTTTTAAAAAAATATCCTGAACTCAATAAGTTGTATTGTTATATTTTAGATTTATTTATATCCTTTTCATTAAAAAAAAAACTAGCTTGTATTTATCCTTGATAATTCTAAAATGGATTGAGTGAAAAAAATTTAAATTACCATTCTATCTTTTATTATAGATTAAAATTATCCTATCTTTTATTATTATTGGGAAAATGCATAAGTATCCCCCCAGCCTATGCCCGAAATCCCAGAGACACACCTAACCTTTACTAAGGTCCTATTACCCCCCCGAACTTAATTTATCTATAATATTCTACCCCTTTTCGGCCTACGTGGCACTATCCTCGAAAAAAATGTCAACATGCGCTGGGCCCACAAGACAGTGCCACGTAGGCCAAAAAGGGGTAGAATATCACATATAAAATAAGTTCGGGGGGGTAATAGGACCTTAGTAAAGGTTATGTGTGTCTCTGAGATTTCGGGTATAGGCTGGGGGTACTTATGCATTTTCCCTAACTTACTTCATTGGGTCAAAACTCAAAAGACAACATAAGATGATTTTCTAACGATATTTGTATGAATAATTCAAAAGCATACTGGAAAATAAAATTACATGTTTTGGATATAAGTAGATGAGTATTTTTTTTTAAATTTTCTTTTACCTTTTTCCCTTCTATTATATCATAAAATTATGTGTAAGGTCTGTGTTAGATAGTAGTAATAAGTATTATATTAACATATATATCACTCCACTTAGATAGCTGTATTGCATTCTGATGCTGCAATGCTTTCTTTATAAGTTGAATAAATTATTTAGAAGAAACTAACCACTTTAAAAGTTAAATAATTTTCTTGGAAAATGAGAGAGAAAATGTCATAAATAGTCCCCTAATTATGAGTAGGCTTAAAATGGTCTTTTAATTACATTTTTATCGAATTTATTCTTTTAACTATTTAAAAACTTATCATCTTTGATTCCTTAACTATACAACTTATCAGTTTTAGTCCTTTAAGTATTCAAAAACTTATCAGATTTGATCTTTGTCTATTTTTTTTATACAATTAGCTTAGGTTTATATTAACCGAACTCTTCGTGAAATTAAATCTTTAACCCATTTTTAAAGTTATTTCTTTATGCCCGTTATTTTTTTTCAAATTACTATTATGAAAAGATTTATAATCTCAATGATTCAAAATAAAAATAAAAGAGGAAAGAAGATATAAGTGCTAATTTGATTCAATGGAGAATAAAGTGAAGCATATAATTGTTGCTAATGACTTGAATATGCCGTGTTCCCTTCTTTGGTGGTTAACGGTTCATAGTCAACACAATTTTTTTAACTTTTTTTTTTCATACAAAAGAAAAATAAGAGATTTGATCTTATTAGTCAAATTTCTCTACGTAAATAAAATGAATAGGATAATAAAATCAATCTTTATTTTTTAAGAAAATTAAAAAACATATTGCAAATCTACCATTTTATAAATTTCAACTTCTGAAAAATTAAATGAATTTCCTTCAATAAAGTCGTTGGAGTACAAATTTTGAATTCAATGGATACTAATTTCTTTTTATAATAAAGTTTAGCATATTCAAGTCATTAGTAGCAATAATATGCTTCATTTTATCGGCCGTTTAGTAAAATTATGACTTATATTTTCTTTCCTCGTGAATTTTATTTTGAACCGTTGAGGTTAAGGTTCTTTGCATAAGGGTAATTTGAAGCAAAAGTAGCGGGGAGAGAGAAACAATTGAAAAAATGACTAAAGAATTTAATTTCTCGATACATGAATTCCGTTAATATAAACCTACGTTATTTTTTTAATAAAAAATGGACAGAAACCAAACTTGATAAGTTTTTAAATATTTAAAAGACTAATACCTATACACCGACAAATATATAATTAAGAGACCAAATCTGATAAGTTTTTTTTTGAATAATTGATAGACTAAATCTAATAAAAGTGTAATTAAGAGACTATTTTAAAACTACTCTTATAATTAAGAGACTATTTATGACATTTTCTCGAAAAAGAGAAGATGAAGTATTTTATTTACAGTGGGCATAAGCATGATTCTTCACATATGGCCCATATAATTTCTATTTGATGACCACGACCCATTTACTGTAGCCCGTTAAATCAAGCAACTAGGGTCTACATATCTTGGTAAAATAGTACTACCATGTTATGCGGGGTGAGTGATTGGAAAACAACAATAGGATTATACTATGTACTATATTATAGATTATTGCTTAAAAATGAGGCCCCTCAAATTTGAAGGCTAAAGGCGCGTATTTTTACATGCATAGAGCCATCTCGCTACATTTATATTTTGTAATAGGAATTCTTAATTGACTTACTCTGCTTTATACAATTATATTAGTCCAACTATCACTTTATAGAACTTACATTTAAGTCTTGTTAAAATAAAAACATGATTCTTTAGTATTTTATTTCTCATTTTTTTTAGAGAGATTGCCCCTGTAGTTCCTGATGAATTGAGTTCACTATTTTCTTTTATTTAAATCTTTTGTCTCCGTCATTTATAGTTATTTATTATTCCATGAATGAATGAGGCAACACATTCTTAATCATCACACAATATTTCAGATGCGAGCCTCCATGTCAACCACCTGCTCCAATATAATGTGCGACATGCTCATTCGTTTCCCCATTTCCTTAGAGTATGGACCTAAGATACTTGAAGCTTCCTCTCTTGCAGGGGCGGCTGGCAAGGCTTGTAAAAAAGTCCTTGACCTTAGGCCCCCAATTTTAGGGGGCCCCATTTTTTAGTTAATTAGGTAGGATTAAATTAAAAAAAAAAATTAGAACTAAGACAATAAATGCAAAGGCCCCATTTTTTAGTTAATTAGGAAAGATTAATTTTTTTAAAAAAAAAAAAAATTGTTAGAGCTAATAAGTCAATAGTGTAAACGGCTAAATGAAGTGATAGTCATAGATATGACCATGACTTTTTAACTTTCCCATAAAAAGTTGAAAAGTTGTGTACTTTTTTTTAACTTACAAGTTATCTTCTTTTTTTAACCTTATTTTGTTTTCTAATTTTATTTTTATATATTCTATCCTCCTCCCTTCTATTTCTTCTCACTTTCTCTTTTCTAATCTTACATCTCTCTCTTATTCAAAGCTAAAAAAAAAAAAAAAATTTATTTGTTCTATTGATAATTTATATTTTAAATTTGGAGAAAACTATATTGCAGCAGCCCGATTCATTTTCGGAAATCAAGTCTTCATAGCTTTTGAATTTGGTAATCATTCTAATTTCTAATATTATTTTTGTTTTGTGTCTTATGTTTATTATATTTTTTATTTGATATTGTAAATAGTGTTTAAAATATTTGTTAGATTTTAATATGTCAACTAGAAAATATGAATTCGGTCATTCAAAACTTAAAAGAAAAAGAAAAGTCGACAACTTGATAAAATCTCAAAAAGGTGCTCTTGATAAATTTTTGGAAAACAATGATAAAATTAAATCAAAAAAGGTAGGGGAATGCTCTTTAGAAGAACAAGTTACAAACTTAGTTGAAGTTGAGTTAGATAATGATATAAACCAAAAAGAAGAAGAAGGGGAGGAAATTAGTGAAAAGTCGGATGTAGATTCCCAAGAAAATCAAGAACTTATAAATGAATTAAATAATCATACTCCTAAAAATATCTATGATCCTAGTCAATGGAATATTGTTGATACAAAGTTAAGAGACTTATTAGTAGAAAAGGGACCAATTAGAATTACCGACACATGTTTTCCAAAGAATAAATTTTTAAGGCACTTTTCTACTACATATTATTTTCAAAAGTTGACAAATGGAGAAAGACATGAAAGAAGATGGTTAGTTTATTTCAAAGATTTGAATAAGGTATTTTGTTTTTGTTGTAAGTTATTTAATACGACCTTTAATGCAAAGAATAATAAGTTAGCTAATGAAGGTAGTAGAGATTGGAAAAATCTTACTACAAAGCTTAGAACCCATGAAACAACTAGCCAACATATTATTAATATGAGTTCATGGATTGATTTAGAATTTAGATTGCATAATAATAAAACAATCGATAAAAACATTCAAGACCAAATTAATAGAGATAGAGAACATTGGAAAAATGTATTGTCAAGAATTATTTCCGTCATAAAAACTCTTGGAAGAAATAATTTGGCATTTAGGGGGAAAAATGAAAAAATCTATCAAGAAAATAACGGAAATTTCTTGAGTCTTATTGAAATGATTGCAGAATTTGATCCAATTACAAGAACATATTCGACGAATCAAACATGATGAAATTCATAATCATTATCTTGGACATAATATACAAAATGAATTAATAAATTTATTGGCAAGTGAAATTAAGAACAAGATTATTGAAAAAGTTATAAAAACAAAGTATTTCTCTATCATATTTGATTGCACGCCAGATACAAGTCATCAAGACCAAATGTCTTTTATAATACGGAGTGTAGATATTTCGACAACTCCAATAAATGTAACCAAATATTTCTTAGAATTCTTAAAAGTGGATGATACAAGTGGAAAAGGTCTTTTTGAAGTTATTTTAGATGAAATAAAATGTATTGGACTTGATATTGATAATTTAAGAGGACAAGGATATGATAATGGGTCTAATATGAAGGGAAAACACCAAGGAGTGCAAAAAAGACTTCTTGATATAAATCCTAGATCATTTTATACACCATGTGGTTGTCATAATCTAAATTTGGTACTTTGTGGTATGGTTAATTCTTGTACGAAAGCTATATCATTCTTTGGAGTGGTACAACGTATATATTCACTATTTTCTTCGTCTCCTAAGCGGTGGAAAATTTTAAAAGATAGTGTACCTAGTTTAACTCTTAAATCATTGTCACAAACACGGTGGGAAAGTCGTATTGAAAGTGTTAAAGCAATAAGATTTCAAACTCCACAAATAAGAGATGCTTTATTTAAATTAGAAGAAGTTAGTGATGATCCAAAAATTAAAAGTGAAGCTAATTGTTTAGCAATTTTTGAGCTTGAAAATTTTGAATTTTTATTGGGTATGACTATTTGGTATGATGTACTATTTGTTGTAAATTCAATTAGCAAAAGTTTACAATCAAAAGATATGCATATTGATGTTGCTATAGATCAATTAAGAGGTTTAGTTTCTTTTTTTAAAACATATAGAGAAGAAGGATTTACAAGTGCTATGATTTCGGCTAAGGAAATTGCATTAGAGATGAATATTGAACCTGTATTTCGTAAAAAACGTGTAATTTATAGAAAAAACCAATTTGATGAGAATGTTGATAATGAAATCACAAGATCTCTTGAAGAATCATTTAGAGTTGATTCCTTCTTATACATAGTAGACCAAGCCATCTTTTCACTTCAAAATAGATTTGAACAATTTGAAGTATATGAAAATATTTTTGGTTTTCTATTTAGTGGGAAAAAATTGAGATCATTAGATGATGAGAATTTAAAAAAATATTGTCTTAATCTTGAATGTTCCTTAAAACATAATACTCACTCCGATATTGATGGTTTAGACTTATTTTTTGAATTAAAAGTGTTAAGGGAAATCATAAAAGTAGAAGACAATACTCTAATTGAGATACTCAATCAAATAAAAAGACTTGATTCTTTTCCAAATGCTTACATTGCTTATAGAATAATGTTAACAATTCCCGTAACAGTCGCCTCATCCGAAAGAAGTTTTTCAAAATTAAAAATAATAAAATCTTATTTAAGATCGACAATGTCTCAAGAAAGATTAAGTGGTCTGGCTATATTATCGATTGAAAAGGAATTATTAGAAGAGATTGACTAGACAAAAATTATTAACAACTTTGCATCTCAAAAAGCTAGAAAAATAGATTTAAAATAAAAACATTTATAATTTTTTTTAAGGCCTCTAGTTTGATTTTGGCCTTGGGCCACCAATGGGTTTGAGCCACCCCTGCTCTCTTGAATATGATTTGTTTAACGATCTTCACTTTCACCTCCTTCTTATGTATTACATCATTGAATTTATACTCTAGATACTCTATTTTAGTCCTACTTAAGCTGAAACCTCTAGACGGTTGTAGAGGTCATTGTTACTCACTCATGAAAAAACCTAACTCTTGTTTGCTCGATCCTTGACAAGAAAATGATGAGGGTGATGTAGAATTATGGGTATAAAGAATATTTTGTTGTTTATTTTTTGTTTATCTTCTAACAGAGGTATATATGAATATAACTACTTATATCCAGAAGTAGATTTTTTTTAGATTAGAAATAAGGACAAATACTTTACCTCTACTACAAGAAGTGCATATTTACATAATAACCCTAATGTCAACACATTCCCTCAAGATGGTACGTAGATGTTTATCATACCCATCTTGCTAATCATGCATTCCTCACATATGGGGTTGAGAATGTGCGGTATGACATAGAAAATTCGGACATATCTCATTTGTTTATCTTCAGAATCTCAAATCAAATTTGTTCTTATGTTTAGATATCTTAGTTTTTTATTGTGATATTTGTCAATTAGCGAAAAATCATTGTGTTTTGTATTTATTGAGTATGAATAAAGGATTTATCGTTATACATTCTGATATTTGGGGTCTTATGAAAGTTGAATATCTCTCTCAAGCTTGTTATTTTATTACGTACTTTCATAAATAAATGTACAAGGTTGACATGGATATCATAATTACTTCAAAAGAATAGGATGTTTATATCCCATTCCATTTTATTTTTTTTATAAAATGGTACAAACTTATATCAACGATAAATCCGTTTTTGGCGATCCAACAATGCCATGAAATTTATGATATAGACCATTGATGAATACCATCGATATTGAGGTGTACATCATCAAACATCTTGAACATATACACCATAACAAAATAACAAAATGGCCTAGTAGAAAAAAAGAATATTGGGTTCACTCCATTCATATGCCCCTACAACCGCATATCACAATTTAAGTCGCAATTTCACGAAATTGAATGTATCAATTTCTTAGCTAGTGTTTGAACATTTGAGCCTTTTTTTTTTCCCTTTCTTTACCCCTCTTAATTAGGAGATTTCAATTTTTTATTCCTTTGATCATGACTCGAATTCACAATCTTAAGATTGAAGATAAATGATATTTATCATCTGACCAACCCCTCTTGTCACCGTTTGGGACCTGAAGTCTCCCTTGTTAGAGAATTTTTTTTGAAATGAAGTTGTTGTACCCTTTAGATTTGACAAGAAATTGATGCAATTGAATGACAAACTATTTTCTTGCAAATTTTCTTTCTAGAACGTAACTTCTCACATACTTCTTCTTTTCTTCCTTCTCTAAGAATCTTTTTTACATTGTTTTTTTGTATTTATTTTCTCTTTCTTTTTTCATTTCCTTTTTTTTTTCTCTTCTATTGCATATAAAAAGGGAATCCGTGGCAGAATAAATTGTCACTAACCAATAGGAATATATTGATGTGCATGTTTGCATGGATGATCAAAATTACGTCCTCCTATTTTTTAGCCATACATTAATTCTTTTTTCTCTTTAATTTACTATTATTCTCTTTTTCACTATTCCATTTTTCCCTTATGGCTATAGTTAGAGGTAAAAGACACAAAAAGCAAAAGGGCCACCGCCTTTTGCATTCATAATAATTGAAAGCAAACGATATTATTAGCTCTTAAAATAGAAGATTTAGCAAATTAAAAATCATAAATAGTTACAAGATGCTTTCTTGGTGGATAAGAATTAGCTCATTTGGAAAATATAATATCTTGAAATGAAAAAGGGACAATTCCTTTTTGGTTGTAGTAGTCAAACAATATATTTATTACACTTACCATCAATTGTTTTAGAATCAGAAATTATTTAACGATAATAATATAATTATCGCTATTATATTTAACAATAATAATAAATATGAATATTTTTAACCATCACTATATATATACGCTTTAATGACTCTAAATGTAAAGTCTAACTCCATTACTGTTGAATATTTTTTACGACAATAAATATTATCCCTAATTTTTTTTATTCCCGTGCTTCTCTATAAATTTCACCCAACCATCCCACCACTACATTTGCTCTTTACTATCAAGTTTTAATTCGTTCTACAAATTAAATAGGTCCTCTATTTTTGTTTTCATTATCATTATAATGTTGCATTCATTTAGTCATTTTCTCAATATTTGTGTGACTAAGGTCAAATTTCACCAGCTTTATAACCTTTTTCATGCAACTTATTCATTTATTTATTTTTTTCTTTAGTTGATGTAGATTTATAATTAGTGTCTAATTTCATCATTAATCTTACACCTAAAGTTTGGTGGTTGTGTTACATCTTTTTGGTGCTCCACCAATCAATAACAATAGCTAGCTTGCTTAGAAAATTATTTTAATTAGTGCAAGTTGAGATCTCCCATCATTCAAATAATCTCACCTTTTTCCTTTTTTTTTTTTTTTTTACTTTTGGTGCATCTACAGTTAAAACATATTAGTTACATAATCCTTATAAATTTGGCCTAATTCATTTGGTAATTCACATCAAACGTTTAATCCGTTCTTTCTTTGTTTACTTGAACAGAACAAAGTTAAGTTTCAAAGGAAAAAAATGGCTGCTAGTGGTCTTAGTATTAAGGAACGTTTGGAGGAAGCCATTTTGGCCCGTCCAGATGAAATTTCGGCACTCAAGTCAAGGTACATTACACCACTAAAAAACTGGAGTTAGCTACGAACTTTGTCATTGAATAGCTTAATCCGTTGTTTAGCTATAGAATTTGTTTGTCGCTAATTATGTTATTTTGTCACAGGATTGAAAGTGAAGGGAAAGGGGTCATGAAACCACTTGATCTCTTGAACCATTTGATTTCTGTGAATAGTAAGAAGAATGGAGTAAATGTTGGTAACAGTGCACTTGTGGAAGTACTCAGTTGCAGCCAGGAAGCTATTATTGTACCACCACAACTTGCATTAGCTGTACGTCCAAGGCCCGGTGTTTGGGAGTACTTGTCACTGAATCTTAAGCAACAGAAAGTGGCTGAATTGACCATCCCTGAGTACCTTCAATTGAAAGAGGACGTTGTCGATGAAAGGTAATTTTAGTCATGAATTTGAAGAAAAATTGAGAGTTTTGTTTTTTTCTTTTCTTGTTTGAGTCTTACTGTTTTGTGTCTCATTTATGTTACCAGTGGAAACATCTTGGAAATGGATTTTGAGCCATTTACTACTGTAACTCCTACAAAGACACTTTCGGATTCCATTGGTAATGGTCTGGAGTTTCTTAATCGCCACATTGCTTCGACAATGTTCCATGACAAGGAGATTGCTAAGTGCCTCCTTGACTTTCTTAGACAACATAACTACAAAGGAAAGGTAGTAAAGTTAACTAATAAACAATGTAGGCTATTGTTTTTGTGTATTTTTCTAACTATGTCAATTTGAACAGTCACTGATGGTGAAAGAAAGCATCCAAAGCCTGGAAAGTTTCCAATTTGTCCTGAAAAAAGCAGAGGAATATCTTTGCACCCTGAGTTCAGAAACTCCGTACTCCAATTTTGAATCCAAGTTTGAAGAGATTGGGTTGGAAAGAGGATGGGGAAACACTGCTGAACGTGTGCAAGAAACCATCAGTCATCTGTTGCACCTCCTTGAGGCTCCTAATGCATCTTCTTTGGAAAACTTCCTTGGAAGAATCCCACTAGTTTTCAATGTTGTCATTCTCACCCCACATGGTTATTTCGCCCAAGAAAACGTTCTTGGTTATCCTGACACTGGTGGCCAGGTTTGCGTCCAATGAAAATTATCTAACTTTTTTATACTGCAAAATCAAGAAATTTTCTTTCTTGATCAAGTTCTTCATACCATCTGAATCAACATTCTTGAATAGGTTGTTTACATTCTTGATCAAGTTCCAGCCATGGAGACTGAGATGCTTCTCCGTTTGAAGCTTCAAGGACTTGATGATATCATCCCTCGCATCCTTGTTGTATGTATCCTTTGTTCCGCATTTGATTTACCTCAAAATGAAAGTGATTTTCCAATTTCTTACTTTCTTGAATTGATCATTTTTGTTGTTGTCATGTCAGGTAACCAGGCTGCTGCCTGATGCAATAGGAACCACTTGTGGTGAGCGTATGGAGAAAGTATATGGGGCAGAGCATTCTCATATAATTCGTGTTCCATTTAGAACTGAGAAGGGAATGTTGCGCAAATGGATCTCAAGATTCGAAGTCTGGCCATACATGGAAACTTTCACTGAGGTTGAGCATAAAACAATGAAACTTCTCATTTAAGATTAGAAAGTGTTTGCTGACTAAGATATATTTTAAATTAATCATCAGGATGTCGCGGAGGAACTTGTCAAGGAATTGCAAGCTAAACCAGACTTGATCATTGGAAACTACAGTGAGGGTAACCTTGCTGCCTCCTTGTTGGCTAAGAAATTTGGGGCAACTCAATGCACTATTGCTCATGCCTTGGAGAAAACCAAGTATCCAAACTCTGACCTATATTGGAAGAAATTCGACGACAAGTATCATTTCTCAAGTCAGTTCACTGCTGATCTTTATGCCATGAATCACACTGATTTCATCATCACCAGCACTTTCCAAGAAATTGCTGGAAGGTAAAAAAAACAAATGGACTTGAAATTGCTGATCTCAAGTCCTGTTTCATTATTTTACTATCCTGTTAATATTCGAAATTCTTGATTTGCAGTAAGAATACTGTAGGGCAGTATGAGAGCCACACTGCTTTTACCATGCCTGGATTGTACCGAGTAGTCCATGGAATCGATTCATTTGATCCAAAGTTCAACATTGTCTCCCCTGGTGCTGATATGTCAATCTACTTCCCTTACACTGAAAAGGAGAAAAGGCTAACCAAGTTCCACCCTGAAATTGAAGAACTTCTCTACAGTCCTGTTGAGAATAAGGAGCACCTGTTAGTCTCCTTCATTTGCTTTTCATTTCAATTTCTTTTCCGACTAGATTAATTAATCCTTTTTCATATCGACATAAACAGATGTGTGTTGAAGGACCGTAACAAGCCAATCCTCTTCACCATGGCAAGGCTAGACCGAGTGAAGAATCTGACAGGGCTCGTGGAATGGTATGCCAAGAATGCAAGGCTGAGGGAGCTTGTTAACCTTGTGGTTGTTGGTGGAGACAGAAGGAAAGAATCCAAGGATTTGGAAGAGCAAGCAGAGATGAAGAAAATGTATGACCTTATTGAAACCTACAACCTGAATGGCCAATTCAGGTGGATTTCTTCCCAGATGAATCGTGTGAGGAACGGAGAGCTTTACCGTTACATTGCAGACACGAGGGGTGCTTTCGTTCAGCCAGCCTTCTATGAGGCTTTCGGTTTGACAGTTGTTGAGTCCATGACTTGTGGCTTGCCCACATTTGCTACTTGCAATGGTGGACCATTTGAGATTATAGTACACGGAAAATCTGGATTCCACATTGACCCTAATCAGGGCGACAAGGCTACTGATCTTTTGGTCAAGTTCTTTGAGAAATCCAAAGAAGATCCAAGTTATTGGGACAACATATCCAAGGGAGGCCTACAACGTATCATCGAGAAGTAATGATTTTCATTTAATCATCACAACCTGAGTTTTTAACTTTTGAACAAATTAAAACTAACACTTATTAACTTTCTACTTTTGTTAGGTATACATGGCAAATTTATTCACAGAAAGTGATGACACTATCAGGAATTTACGGATTCTGGAAGTTTGCAACCAAAAATGACAAAGTTGCTAGTGCAAAGAAGCGTTATCTCGAAATGTTCTATGAACTCATGTTTAAGAAATCTGTAGGTGTCACTTCTGTATATAATAATTGGGCTTGTTTATAAAGTTTGTCACTCTGCTGCTAATCTCTGAATATTTGTTGATTGTGTATTTCAGGCTGAGAAAGTTCCACTGGCCATTGATGAATAGTTGAAAAGGCAAAGGGATCACCAAGAAGATGGAACACACAATGAAGGAGAGTCTGCTGTTTTTGAATTTTTTCGTTTTTCTTTCTGAATGCAATTCCTTCCTCTAATGCCCTTTGAATGGAAGGTTTTTATCTTTCAATGTTCTGTTTGAATCTTTGGGAAAACAATATTGCAAGTTGTGTTTGTTTTGATTAATGAAATCACCATTTTCTGCTTATGACATGCACTATTAATCTCTCTTGCATTCTTCTACATCATGAAAAGAAGTAAAAAGAAACTTGGCCAAACAGACTATACATCAAGAGTTGCATTGTGTTGGGATGTATACGACATTAGAAAAAAACTGTATATTCTTGCACTGATCACCTTTTACATGCAACTTATAGTGATAGTTTGTTGGGGGGTGGGGGGCTCTACTACACTTGTACTTGAGCAAGAAGAAAAACACATTTTTCATGACTTAGAAATACTCTTCAAATAAGTTATTCAACTTCAAATACTTTATTTCGAGTTGAAGAAATAATGAACAAATTTAATGTAAATGAAACATAGATTTGCAAACATAGAAGTAGGATAGCGATCGAACGACAACAAATTAGTGTAATGTCAAAAGTGAGTTCTGAAAGATTTTATTCAAAGAGAACTGTCAAATTCAATCCAGCTCAATGTTGAGCTTCAATGGAGTAATCGACTCCATTGTTGGGAGAATGAAAAAGCAATTTGTAAAATGAAAACTGTATATTGAATTATCTACCACAAGTGAGGTTTATATATGTACATGTAATGCGAAGTTGATGCTGTAACTGCCTTAACAAACTAACAACTTTCTAACCGACTATTCTAATCACATCAGCTGACTACTATACAGAATACATAATTATCTAGTCTAAGCTATAGCTACTCTAATACTTCAATACCCCCCCTCAAGTTGGAAGGGAGGAACGTACGGCCAACTTGCTGAGAATGGATAGATGAGAGACTCCTGTGAGGGCTTTAGTGAGAATGTCTGCTGGTTGATCCACAGTGGTAACATGATGCAACGCAATGAGACCTTCCTGCAACTTAGTCCTTACGAAGTGACAGTCAACCTCGATATGTTTAGTTCGCTCATAGAATACTGGATTTCTGGCAATGTGAAGAGCAGACTGGCTGTCGCAGAAAACATCAATGGGAGAAGGAAATGAAATATCAAGTTCTGCAAATAGTCTGCTTAGCCATACTAATTCACCCACCACTTTTCTAAGAGATCTATACTCGGCCTCTGCTGAAGACAAGGACACAATTTCTTGCTTCTTTGATTTCCAACTCATAGGGCTGTCTCCTAGAAGAATAATATACCCAGTGACTGATTTTCTGGAATCAGGGCATGCAGCCCAGTTTGAGTCGCAATAAGCTTTAACTCTGCAGGCACTATTTTTCGACATAAAAATACCAAGGGTAGGATCCTTTTTCAGATATCTAAGTAGGTGAATAGCAGCTTGAATGTGAGGCTCTCTTGGATCTTGCATGAATTGGCTAAGGTAGGATCCTTAGCCAAGGGTAGGATCCTTTTTCAGATATCTTGCATGAATTCAGCTTACCAATCAGTTTTCTGTAATAAGATGGATCAGGAAGGAGAGGGCCTTCTTTTGCTTTAAGTTTGACATTTGGATCAAGTGGAGAGGACAAACAGGTGTAGTCGAACAAATCATATTCTTTAAGTAAGTCCAATGCAAACTTTCTTTGTGAAATAAGGACACCATCAGTAGTATATAGAATTTCCATGCCCAAGAAGTAATTCAACTTCCTTAAATCTTTGATCTTGAAGGTTGCATGGAGGAAAGCCTTTAGGTTCTCTATTTCCAAAGAATCTCTCCCAGTAATAATTACATCATCTACATATACAGCTACAAAAATGGTAGAAGAACTGGTTTTCTTATGGAAAAGAGAGTAGTCATTTTCTGAGTGTACATAACCTTTGATTGAAAGTGCTTCTGCTAACTTTGCATACCACTGCCTGCTGGCTTGCTTCAAACCATAAAGAGACTTGTTTAATCTACACACCAACCCTGGTTTATCAAGAGCAAGACCCTGAGGTGCCTCCATGTAAACTTCCTCATGCAAATCTCCATGAAGAAAAGCATTGTTCACATCTAATTGGAAAATATCCCAGCCTCTCTTTACAGCACTAGCAATCAATGATCGGACAGTAGTCATCTTGACAACAGGGGAAAAAGTCTCTGTATAATCTACTCATGCTCTTTGAGTATAGCCTTTGACAACTAGTCTGGCTTTAAACCTCTCAATGCTACCATCAGCCTTGTGCTTTACTTTGTAAACCCATTTGCATCCTATGGCTTTCTTCCCTTCAGGTAAAGGAACCAGATCCCATGTGTGGTTGGCATGTAATGCTTCATATTCTTGTGTCATGGCTGTTTGCCATGCAGGATTGAGAATTGCCTCCTCAAAAGATGATGGTTCACTATCATTGCAAACATTGTTAACCAAGTGCTGACTAGTTAATGCTAGGACATCAGGAGCAATGTGACTATGTCTACAAAATAGTGAGCTTAGAGATAATGGTGTGGAACAAGTTGTTGCTTTGGGTGTAGGACATACATAATCTAGCAGGTAGGTAGGTGCTCTGTGGGTTCTAATAGATCTCCTTTGAGGTTGAGTAGGATGTGTTTCAGTTACAACATCATTGTGGGAGTAAGGAGGTGTAATGGTGGCAGGACCAAAATTTGAGGTTACAACACTAGTGTTCCTTTGATTATCATAAATAGGTGCAGCACTAGGTAACACATCATCAATGAACACATCTGCAGATTGTACAGCTTTTGACACAGATTTAGAGACAACAGGAAATGAAGACCCCTTTGGAGACAAACTAAAAGGAAACACATGCTCATGAAACACAACATCTCTAAAAACATGCAGTCTTTTTGTGGCTAGGCTTAATACCTTGTAACCTTTCGTTGCAAATGGATATCCAATGAAGATGTGTGGTGTGGCTTTGGGGTCAAATTTATCTCTGTGGAGCTTAGGTATAGTAGGATAACATAGGCATCCAAAAGCTCTCAATAGAGAATACTGTGGTTTCTTATTGTGAAGACTTCAAATGGACATTTGTTTTTTAGTGATGTGGTGGGTAGTCTATTTATGATGTGTGTTGCTGTTAAGATGCATTCCCCCCAATACTTTAGGGGTATTTGTGACTGAAACATTAATGCCCTAGCAGTCTCAAGAAGGTATTTGTGTTTTCTCTCAACAATGCCATTTTGTTGGGGTGTATAAGGGCATGCTTTCTGGTGGATTATTCCTTTGGCTTGAAAGTATTTTGTGGCTTTAGTGTTGGTAAACTCTAGGCCATTATCAGACCTAACAGATTAAATGGTAGTTTTAAATTGGGTTTCAATCAGAGAAATGAATGTTCTGATAACTTGTAGGGCATTGCTTGTGCAGCTTAATAAATGTGTCCAAGTAGACCTGCTAAAGTCATCCACTATGGTAAGGAAATATTTGTAATTGTCATGAGTCGGAGTATGATAAGGCCCCCAAAGGTCAATGTGAATTAGTTCAAAGATTTTGGTAGTTTCAGTGGTTCTTGTGGGGAATGGAAGTCTATTTTGTCTGGCCATGGGACATATCGTGCACATGAAGGGTTGTTTTGGGGAAAATTGTGCAGGGATAGAGGATATACTTTGCATTTTGACAAAAGAAACATGTCCAAGCCTATTGTGCCATAACAAGTCCACATTAGTTTCATTAGATGAGCAAGGAAGAGCAGACTGAAGGAAAACACTTTCATTACATGCAGCAGCTTGAAGAGAAATATTCTTATTACAAAGGTCTACAACTGAATGTAAAGATGGTGAACTAGAAAGACAAGAACTAGAACTGTAACTTGAACTACAAATGCAATTACAAGAGGAAATGGGATCTGTCTTAGAATTGACCCTGTTGCTTTTCAAGCACTTTGAACACAGGTAATACAGTCCATCTCTGCTACTACCAATCTCCTGAGGCCTCTTCATTGAAGGGCCTGCAAAATGCAGGAAGACTTAGTAAATAACACAATGGAATTGAGTTGAACATTTAAAGAGTGAATGGAAATTAGATTGTATTTGAAAGAGGGAACATACAACACCTTATGTATGATAATCTCAGGGTTAAGTGGTACATCACCAAATTCTTGTACCTTAACCTTATAACCATTTGGAAGACTGATAAGTATTGGGTACGGTAGTGTTTTTATATTGGTCAAAGAGGCTTTGTTAAAGGTCATGTGGTTGGAAGCTCCTGAATCTAGAATCCACTGGTCAGCCTTTGATTCATAACATTTACAAGATGGCTTACTAAAATCAATTGAAGAAGTGCAGATTACAATACCTGCAAAATTTGCAGCTCCATGAGTGTTGTCTGAATCATCATTGCATTGAAATTGTCTCAGCAAGTGCATCATTTGTCCATATTCCTCTTTGGTTAGACTAACAGTTTGATCCTCATTCTGGATGGCCAGACCTTTCCCTTTATCTGAGACGTCAACAACAGGTTGTCCATGTACATTTGCCACTTTTCCTTTCACTTTATTGGACCTGTAGGGCTGTTGTTGGTGATGATCCTGGCTACTGTTGTAATTCTGGTGATTATTACTAGAATTAGATGTGTTGTTGGTAGTTGGATAACCATGCAGTTTGTAGCACTTATCTTTTGTGTGCCCTGGTTTCTTGCAGTACTCACACATAGGCCTTCTTGTAGAGTAATTTCCAGATGTACTACCAGATGCATAATTTTGCCTCGGAGGATAGTTGCTGGGGGAATAATTTGTCTTAAATGCTCTTGAAGAAGAAGCACCAGACGAGCTTGCATTGAGGGAGGTAGACTCCATGAAGTGTTGATTATTTGGTTTAAACTCACGTTGTTTCTCTTCCTGAATCAATATCGAAAATGCTTGCGCCATGCTTGGCAATGGAGTCATCATAAGAATATTCCCCCTCACCACAGTGTACATTTCATTGAGTCCCATGAGAAAATGAATCAATCTCCTAGATTGTTCTGCCTTATGTGAGTTATCTTTTGCACCACAAGTGCAAGTACATGTACATTGTCCCTGGGCATTTAGAGTGCACAACTCTTCCCATAACTTTTTCAATCTAGTATAGTAAGTAGTGATAGCGAGATTTCCTTGAGCTATGTCGTTAATTTCCTTTTGTATTTGGTATAGCTTCGCACCATTGATTTGATCATATCGATCCTCTAACTCCTTCCAGAGCTCTATTGAACTATTAACGTATTCAACACTATCTGCAATTTCCTTAGTAAGAGAGTTAAGGATCCAAGAAGTTACCATATCGTCGCACCTCTCCCATTGTCGCAGTTGAGATGAAGTTGGCCCTGGTTTCACACATTCTCCGGTGATGAAGCCGACTTTGTCCTTCACAGATAGGGATCGCAGAACACCTCTTCTCCATGATCGATACCCGATTCCATCATATGGAGTTGGTGCTAACATTGCACCGGGATTATCTGAGGGATGCACATAGAGTGGACTGGTTGTGTCAACTGTTGGTTGTCCAGCTAAACCCAAAGGAACAACACCGACATTTTCAGTTTGATCTCCCATGGTGGAAAACAGAAAAAAACAGAGGAGAAATCAATTAAACAGAAATCAATCAAACAGATGAGAGATCGATAGAAGAGATCGATAAAATAACGAATGATCGATTTCAAATCGGATACGAAATTGCATAGGATTACTGCGAAAAGCAATTCAGAAGAAGAAGGAAGAAGAAAAGCGAGGATGAGAAGACGAAATTTCGGAATTTAGCCGTGAGGCTCTGATACCATGTCAAATTCAATCCAGCTCAATGTTAAGCTTCAATGGAGTAATCGACTCCATTGTTGGGAGAATGAAAAAGCAATTTGTAAAATGAAAACTGTATATTGAATTATCTACCACAAGTGAGGTTTATATATGTACACATAATGTGAAGTTGATGCTGTAACTGCCTTAAGAAACTAACAACTTTCTAACCGACTATTCTAATCACATCAGCTGACTACTATACAAAATACATAATTATCTAGTCTAAGCTATAGCTACTCTAATACTTCGATAAGAACAACAGAAGAAATCCTTAGCCCTGTTTTGCCCCGCCCCATTTAATCCCTATTTTTATTTTGCGTTTTCAAAATTTAACGTTTCTTTTGATTTAATTGTTTTAATATCACTTGCAACTTACATGAAAATTCACGTGAGATACAATCGAACTGATTTGTATTATGTCATGTAGGAGTCATATTATTCCATGTATATATAGAAGATGTGTGTCTACTTCAACTTTATATACGTTTAAGTGTCTAGATGTGCACACCCAAAGCTGAAAAGCAAAGATGTCAGAGGCCAAGTTAAAAAACATGTAATGTATTATGCCTAAGAGATAAAGTGAAACTTTAATATGTACTTAATGTATGTAATAATAAAATAACAATCATAAATAAAACTTACTACTACAGTTTGGATTTACCCTTAGCGAATTACCATTCAAATATCTAGGTATTATCCACCAAGAAGATGTCAGTCAACCAATGGACTCCCCTTATTGATAGAATTGTAGCGAGTCTCGCATGTAATGCTCTAGAAGTCCTAAAGTCCAGCTCAGATCATGGAAAGTTTAAAAGTTTATGTCTGATTTTTTTAGATTTACGAGTAGCGTCTACAAACAATAGATACAACCACATGTCGTAGATGAGGCTCAAATATCAACTTCAGAAGCAGGGAAATTAGCATAAGCACAGACCGTAAAAGCTTTTACGACTCGTGGATGGTGTTGTGGATCAAAGTCTTGAAACTCAAACTTTAGCCTGATTCTTACTACTTACATTTAAGGATTGTAGATGAAACTATTGACTGTAAATGAATCTCCTAGTTGAAACTTAAGAAACTCAGAAAAATTTAGAACCTTTCTACGGATGGGCCGATCTATGTTCGTAGATCAATCCATGGACAGTAGATGACTCTCTGACAATTTTTTTTATTCAGGGTTGTTTTGGTATTTTTCCATTATTTTAATTTCTATACTATGCAAATTTGGACTATACTAAAAGTGGGATTAATGGGAATTTAGTTGGCTAAAACCTCCCCATTCACGCCTAACACCCAGAAATTAAAATCAATATGTCTTAACCAAGAACTAGGGTTCTTCATCTTCAAGTTTCAGTTCAAGAAATCAAGTTAGGCCTTTCATTTCAGGTATATGAGATTTCATCAATGGGTATCTTTTTATCCATTGAATCCTAAGAAAAACTCTATATCCCAAATAACTGATTTTGTGGAATCCTAGGGTTCTTATGTTTTCATGATTTTTCTTTCCAAGTAATTCAGTTTCTACTCGTTACAAGCCTATCAATATTATGTGATTATTCCATGAATCTCAGTATGTTTTGCTAAATTATATTTTTACGAATCCTCAGATTACGATGTGTCTTGAATTTTCATGTTTCAATTAGCATGTAAGACTTTTCAGCATTATATGTATAAGATACTTTTAGATAAAATGTTTACTATTTTAGTATCGTGCATTCAATATTCATGAGCTATTCAGTATTTTCATTATTATTAGTATTATCAGATCTTTTTAGCATACATTCAGTTGGAAGAGTTACTTAACATTGAGTGTATTTTAGGGATGAAGGCTCACGGACAGCGTTCGCCTGAGACCTTTAGTAGCATTTCTTATGTCCAGATCTATGTGCCATCATAGGTATCTGTAGCCCTTGTAGGCAGTATTATCAGCTTAATGGTACCACACTAGATGAGATCAACCTTTATACTCTAACAAGGTATATTAGACCCTTTCCAATCGGAATTATGCATCAAACTCCATGTCTAGCTCACATGATTATATGTCGATTTTAGTATATTCTACAATTTAGTCTCGTTCACAGATATTGCATGACCACTTATTCAGTTATTTCAGTTTAGTAATTATCAGTTAAATGTTGTATTACTTTGTTATCGCATCAATTCATGTACATCATTCCAGTATTTCAAATTTATTAGGTTCAGTTTAGTATACTTGTGTTGCATGTCTCACATACTTAGTACATTCAAAGTACTGGCAACATACTCTTCACACTATATTTTTTAATAATATAAGTTCGGTCATTCAACATTCAACATTATTTAGTCTGCGGTTAGTACAACTTCTGATCAGTTCAGCAACACATTTGGTGAGTCCTCATATTTCTAGGACAACTTTTATATTTATTTCAATTATTTACTATTTAGTTTCAGACAGTTAGAATTAGTTGGGGGCTTGTCTTAGGAACTTATCTTAGTAGAGGCTTTCAGATAGATAGTCAGATAAACATATCAACTTTGTGTTGTTTTCATATGAACTCTCTTTGAGTATTTAACTTTATATTTTAGACTACTCAATTGTTTAAGTTTTGGCTTCTACATTCAGTTATCTTCAAATGTTAATTATGTTAATTGTAGTTTCATGTCAGATCATGAGTTAGCTTGGGATTACTTATGACTCTAAGCACCATATTGTGACTAAGGAGTAGTCTCGGGTCGTGACAAGGTAAATCATAACCAGTTCAATCTATCATGTTTGGAATTTAAGCTTATTGGGCTCAACTATTTTTGATTCCTTTTATGATCCTCAAACTTATTGAGGCCTATTCTCATGACCTAACCCACCATGCCGTGCGAGCACATACTATAATATTTAGATAAGAGAACCCTTACTCTCAACCCATGATTTTAAATGCGGAAGTGAACAAAATATAAGTTCAATACCTTATTTAATATAGACATATCCAACTTGGTTAAAATAAAGTACTACTGTAAAGAATTACGTAGAACCCTTCCCTAGAAACTAGTTTAAGAAGGTACAAGAACTTCTAAGAAATTACAATATTCAAATAATAAGACACAACTCCCACCATAAAGAAATAAAGGTAGAAGTTGTCGGAGATCATCTTCGTCTTTACCTAAGAAACATCACAGATCCTACAACCAGACTATGCCAAGTGGCATGACAAGAGTAGTATTAGTACAAAGAACATATTGGTAGGCGTTATCAGTTGACTCGAATCCACCACATAATATCATGTAAATAATCAAAGAAACATGAACTCATAGATAATATTAGGACCCCGATCCACTCAGTCACCACTCTTACTACAAACAGTATTACCTTGGAAATCATACACTCTATCTCAAGTCACCTCACCTCCTTCTGCTGCAACTCCACCATCTAGTCCATTACCATATATAGATTTCTCTAATACAAGACCACCACTAACTCTATTAACTAGTCTACTAGTCTCCCTCAAGCTCTCATGCCAACACCCTGACCATTTACCAATTTAGTAAACCACCTGCAAGACTCTTACTAAATCATTTTGACTCAAATCCCCTGATAAGATATGTCCCATACCATCCAGACCGACAATATAGTGTAAGCTAGTGAATAAATGAAACTCCCAGTCAACACTCAAACTTAACATTCACAAATATGTTATTAATGACATTACAACAAGCCATACCTAATTAATTACACCTCTCAAGTAACTCAGACCACCAAGGATACCTAAGACATCATCTAGAATATTTAACATGCAATCCTGGTCTACATAAGAACCATTTTAGCATTTAAACACAAATTCCAACCACTCATGGACCAACATGTTAGAATCATATTGTAGAGAAGTATGTCTAGTTCATTCATGGAACCCATACATAAATAATCAATTTAGCAGACCAGGCGTGGTAATTTGTACTCGTGTGGTACCTAATACAACCATATGATATCTTGTACCATGTGTAGTATCCGATTCAACCAATAATATATACCAGACGTGGTACCCGCACCAACTAAAAGATATCCCATACCAAACATGGTACCTGAGCCATTGTTAGTCACATAAGTGTAATCAAAATCACAATGAAATACAAACACACTTATAAATACAAATAAACAAACACCTTCATTGTATGAGATTGTCAATAGTTCATCATTTCACATTATGTTTTCCCCGACATGCATTGTATAGGTTTCACTGTAGAGAGAGTTAACATGCATAGGGGTGTGTATCAGTTGGTTCGGTTTGGTTTTATGTATTCTTGGTTAGGTCTATCGATTTTTGGTTTTGATTATGCTAAACCAATAACAAACTAATAAGATATTCTTTATCAGTTTTCAGTGTTTTGGTTATTAACGGTTTGATTTTTGATTATTATCAGTTCAGTTTCGGTTTACCCAATAAGAAAATGCTCATAAAATAAATATATGATTTCTCACTTCTCCAACAATTTGGCGCAATACAGTGAGATAAACAAATTAGCTGTAAATGCTTTGATATAGTGAAACAAAAAATATAATAAGAAATTGCATCAATAAGAGTAGATGTAGTACGAAGGCTATAATTACATGTTACAACCAAACTATGGAATTTTATATGTGAAATAGAAGTATTGTGACTTGTGAAGTGTGTAGACTGTAGTGTAAAGTACTGATATAACATCTAGTTCTATTAAATTATTAGTATTTAATATTTATGAAGGGTATAGTAGTAAATTACTATCATCTTAATGGATTATCGGTTTACCCAATAACCCAATACTAAAAACTGATACCAAACTGATAACCCAATAAGTTTATTTTTATAAAACCATTAAAAACTCGTTAACCCAATAATATATTTTTTGGTTCGATTTATTGGTCAGTTTAATTTTATCACACCCCTAAACATGCATACATACATAAACTTGGAAAACATCTAACATCACTAACTCCTGGGAAACTCTTTTTGGAGAATATCCGGCTTGGAACCCGATTACCCATAACTCACTTTCCTTAAGGATACCCAACAATCATTCACAAGTTCAATATTAGCTAGTCTGGCTCATTATTAGCCTATGCCAAACTAACCCCTTATTTAACCATCCAAACTCTGTGCCCGAAGGCCTATACATGCAATCTTCGATAATCTACAAGATATGACGTAAATAATATATATATATATATCTAATTGATCTTCTTAAAACCCTAGCCTACTTGGATACCAAACAATTATTAATTAACTCTGAACACAAGCTTCTGGCTCTATGGGGCTAAATCCTTACGGACGTAGACCAGAAATTCACGGGTTTGACCTACCTTGCGTTGGGATCCCTCCTCTCCATTGTCCCCAAACTTGGAGAAACTTTTGGAGGTTTTTAGGAGTAACCCTAGTTTGTTTTAATCCTGAAGAGGAGGAGGAAAACTAAAATAATTTTTTTTTGAGCTTTTACCCCATTATAGCATCTGACATGCCGCCATAGCGACGTCCCCATAGCAGGAATATTCCCTCTATGGTGGGATGACATCAACTCAGGTAAAATTTTAAATTTCAAAATTTTGTCGTGTCACCCCAAATTTAAATTGGCAATGTATTCTAAACAGTTCTTAGACTCTTCACAAGGTGCCTTTTGAATAACGACATATTAGGTCGGTAAACCTATTGGAAAAACTATGTTTGGTCAAGAACTAATATAAACAAGGAAACAATGACAAAGACATGTTGGGACTTAACTCATAAAGATGATAATCATTGGATATGATGGATTCTCCTATTTTACATCAAGAACCATCAAATCATATCATCTAGACTACTACAACAAACATCTTAGATAGTTAAGAAAATTATATCAGCCAAAAGCTTACTAGGAAAAACTCAACTTATTGGACAAAGTAAAGTTGCCATCAAGATAATTTACTTACACTTTATTGGGGAGAGAGATAGAGTTCCTTGGAAAGGTATGACGTTTCCAACTGTAGCAACATATAAATCTAGACTCTGTAATGTTTCGAAAGGTCTTTTTTGGAAATTTTTATAAAATTACCATTTACCCCTCTTGATAATTTCCTTGAAACATTTTTGATCAGTTTGTAAAGTTGGATTTATAATCTGATTGAAAAGTTTTATTTTTGGAAGTTTTGAGTTTTAATAGATTTAAAATTTTTAAAAGTGGATTTTGTTAACAATAAGAGTTTTGAGTCTAGTAATAGAATCTCGTGAGTTTCATCAATTCAAGAATGTGGAATTTGGTGTAGGAGTATTAATGTTTTATGATTTGAAGCTGTTTCGTGGATTTGAGCCTTGTGTTGGAAGATTATGTAAATTAAGGCCAATAATTGACTTTGGTCAATATTTAGAGTTGAGATGCTCGAATCAGTATTCTGATATTTTCATTGAATTTGGGGGAGGATTTTAAACCTAGGTGAGGTCTTAGTTAATTTCTCAAAAGGTTCCAAGGGTAGTTTGGTATTTTTAAGCATTAAGTTCATTTATTTCAATTTTAACGAATTTTGGATCAAGGAGACCTTGTTTCTATGATCCATTGAGTCTGGTCTATAAAATTCAGTTGGGTAACGTATTTGGTTTGTGTGTATGAATCCCGTAGGGTCCATTCAGGGAATTTTTGTGCCTTAATGTGTTTGTGTTGTTGTTAGTGTTTGGTGACTTTCGTGTTCATGGGGCTTGGAGGGCCAGGAGGTAGACCTCCACATTAGTAGGGAAGGGCCGCATTTGTGGAGAGTTACTGAATGTCGACCTCCACGTTTGCGCATAAGGTCCACGTTGACGGGCAATAAATGATTGATTGTTTGTTTGAGACAAGTGGATTTCTTAAACTTTGTTAAGTTTATAAAATCTCGTATTTTCTTCTTGTGTATGTTGGGGAGTAACGAGATTCGATAAAAGGTTTGATATTTGTGGTTACATGACTTAGGGAATGATTCTAATGATAAAAAAAGGTAATAAAAATGCAAGTTGATAGTATATTGATGTGTGATCACTACATAAAAAATGATCTTTATCAACAATTAATTAATGGCATTAGCTTAATTGTCGCTAAAAATATACTTTTAGCGGCATTTACCATACTTTGTAAGTGTCCCTAAAGCCTATAGCAACACTAGATCCAACGTCAATTAACTAATATTAGTAAATGTTTTATCACTCTTTATTAATTTATACATTTATTGCCGCTAAAAGCTCTTTTTATTATAATGGATGTGTTGTGGATGATTTTAGGGATAATATTGAATTATTATTGGTGTTGTATCATTGATGTATTGACATGGACTGTGTTTTGATATGGAATTGCCATTTTCTCATTATTTGTGTGAAAGTACCTATTTGTATTGGTTCTAAAATATTGTGATGAGATCTATTGTGATGATTAAACTGATGAGAAATGGTTCCAGTGATGCCGATGGAAAATGGTTCCGATGATTTATGATTATGTCGATGAGAAATGGTTTCAATAAGTACATGGACCTTGTGCGTCCCCCGTGGATTTCGTCTTGATATTCAGTGGATGTGTCTCGTAGGACAACATGCATCAATATATTTGACATTTCATTTTATTTCATTACACATTATTAACATTTGTGACTTATGGGTGTCTGTTGTGAAACTTGTGATTAGTTAATATGATGCCTTGTATTGATGACTTGTAACGTTGGAGTATTTGTTATTTGTGCTTTGTGCTATATGAAGTGTCAATTGTTAGGTTGAGCTGATTCTGTGAAGTTTGTAGTGTTGGAGGCTTGATTGGAGAGGTACACGTATTCTATATTATTTTACCTTGAGTTAGTGGCTTGCTTGCTAAGTACCGTGTTTCTTGGTACTAATTCCTTTTCTTCTACACTTGTGTAGCTTACGAGCCCAGATCATTGTGATTCTCCTTCTTATCTTCTACATTAGAGGCTTATTGTGGAGGTTTAGTGAGGTAGCTACACATCTATTTAGCGAACACCTCTTACTCCTTTATTATGATGTTGTTCTATTCTAGAAACAATGACATTGAGACTTGTATTTTCTTTCAAATATGTTGTAATATATTAGAGGCTTGTGGGGGTTTCATTAAGTTTGGTTATGTTATCTGTATTATTAAATTGTGTTAGACTTTCTTTTTATTTTACTTCTGCTTGATTTGTTAAGTTTGGGCTTACACTAACCTATCTTGGTGGGATGAGACAAGTGCCATTAGGGTCATTTTTAGGCCGTGACAAATGGTATCAGAGCCCTAGGTTTGTAGGTCTCATGTGTATACAAGCCAATTTTAGTAGAGTCTCAATGATCTGTACAAAGACGTCTATACTTATATTCGAGAAGCTGTGAAGGTTGTTTGGAAACTTCTTTTTTCTTGTACTGCATTGTAGAGTGTTCTTTTAGAAGATGGTGAGAGCTAGGTCTTCTATTAGTAGTAGTGGATTGGAGGCAATCCACTAGTTGAGATCCTAGCTAGGGGTAGGGGTAGGGGTAGAGCTCAAGTTTCGTGCCCGTGGAGTAGCACCAGCTAGAGCTCATCCCCGTGGAGTGGCACCGGTAAGACACTATGGTAGGGATGTCTCTCCCGAGCTATAGATTAATGTGGGACATGACCAAGTTATTCTAGAGTATGCAGGTGCACCATTGATTCATGATACATTATTGCGTATATTGGGTGTACTTGAGAGTTTTATTTAAAGTGCTGGTGCGAAAAGATGCTATTGAGAATATTGGGTGTACTTGAGGGTTTTACTCAAAGTGGTGGTGCGACAAGCACAACACAAGGCTCACATACTAGAGTGCAAACTCAGACCCAAGAGTAGTGCAAATTCTAGTGGTTTAGGATTCGGTGGGGCAGCCAAGAATAGGTCTTGTTGTGGAGGTTGTTCCTCTATCAGTATTTGGGGTCCACGGTGCTCCCTTAGTTGTTTTGATAAAGGACGAGCAATATAGTATCTAGAGGTTAAGGAAGATAGATCCACCCCAGTTTCAGGGTGTAAAGAGCAAGGACACTTATGAGCTTTTGACCACTTGCAGAGAGTTTTTAAAGACTATGGGGTTAGATGAGTCACATGGAGTCTGGTATGCTACACTCCAGTTACGTGGGCCAATAAGAGAGTGGTATATGGTCTATTTGGGGACTTAGCCAGCTGGACCTTGGAGATATTTATCAGTGCCTTTTATGATCGATTTGTACTTTAGAGCGTAAGAAAGGAGAGTCGATTGAGATTTAAGAGTCTGAGGCCGGATAGCCTTATGGTTACCGAGTGTGAGACTCGACTGTATTAGTTATCTAGACATGTTCTAGCCATTATTCCTGATGAGGTTGAGAGGACCCACTGATTCGTGAGAGGGTTGACTTATTCCATCCTCCTAGACGTGTTTAGATAAACCCGTGAGGGGGCTTCCTTCAAGTCTAGTATGAGTGTTGCTAAGGATGTGGAGTTTATAGAGAGAGAAAGTGTGTATGTGTTTGGTGACTCTAAGAGGGTCCATACATCCAATCAATTTTCTGGTGGCTCATATGAAAGTATAGGGGTCATATAGAGGAAGTGGTTCTTTTCAATGTTGAGGACCAATTCATGCTGCTATGCTGACCTTCAAGAGTGGTCAGACACCTCATGGGTCTTATAGTGCAAGTCAGAGTTCAAATAGTTCATATTAGAGATTTGCGAGATGAGGCAGTTATAGTTGCTCATTTGGTCCCTCACAGTAGTCCTCCACTTCGAGATCTTGTTATGGTTGTGGGGACTCTGATCACTTATTATGGCAGGCCTTATGTAGACTCAAATAGGGTCCCAATCTACTTATTCTACCCTCGCTAGAGGACCAACACCTCCGACTAGGGGTCGGGGAAGAGTTCAGTCATGCAAAGATTGTCGGACTTCTAGTAGTGGTGTTATATCATAACAGAGTGGGGGTAGAGGTACCATCTAGGTTGGAGGTGGCAGAGAGGGTCAGTATTATGCATTTCTTGGGAATTTGATACGCTCAAATTACACCTCCTTTCAGAAGCATAAGCGATCGTTATCAAGTAAAGAACCCAACTTGTAGGTTGAGATCGATCCCACGAGGAAAATGGTTTAGACTTTACTTTTAACTAACAATTATACTCAATTAGTCAAATTATTTCCAGAAACAGGTAATAAGAAGGGGGGTTGTGCTTGTGTGAAACAAATAGTAAGAACTTAATAAGTAATCAATAATTAAACTCAACTTTGGTTGTTATCAAGATAAGAGAAATAACTAGGGTACACGTGTTCCCCATAATCTCATAACGCAGTAATCCTAGTAATAGCAATCCTTTTCTAGTGTATTACATGCAAAGCGATAAGTTAGGTATCTCTAAATCCTTGGTCCGACATCTAGAGAATTTCACCCCGCACCTTGGTCCGGCTACGTGTGTATAATTTACTAACCCTTACCTTTACCTCATATTAGACATCATAATCGATGTTTGGCTTAGTTATTACTTCGCACCAATCGATACTAGCCTATTAGATAGTATCCCACTAAATCTATGTTGATAATTCTTTTCTTGTTAATTACCTCCTTGGTCCGGCAAGTAGTAACAAGGTGAGTTCTAACGTTGGCCACCGTTAAAAAGACTTCTAAACGAAAAAATTATCAATGCATGCAAAATACTAGTCAAGAATTGCTTATTTACTATTCATATTTTGTTAATCGATCATGGTTCCCACAACCCTAGTTGTGGATTTAGTTACTCATATTAGCAAGAACACAATTCATAATTTTAGATGGAGAAATCATGAACTTACGTACAGAGAATAATAAACCCAGAAAATTAACTTGAATTGCAAAGCCAAAATCTTCAAACGAACTTGGGAAATCGATAATTGCTAGGGTTGCAAATTAATCTCCAAAGTTACAAAGCAAAAATAGAATAATAGTGTCTAACCCCCAAAAACAAGGTTTACATGTCCTATTTATAGAAAACAAATCCTAAATAAAAAAGAAACAAATTAAGGAAAGTTTTTGTTCAGATACGCGTCTTCGATCCACGAGACTGACTTACGGACCGTCGATGGATCTACGGTCCGTAAGTCCTTTCCGTCACTCGGGACTTAGAAAATATTTCAGCATCCAACAATCAACTTCTCTGAAACAAACCACGGACCAGCAACACGGACGGTAGATCGACCTACGGTCTGTCAATCCCTTCCGTAGCTCCATACTTAGCATCTTCAAAAATCAGGTATTGGAACCCTCGCAGTCTCACTCTACGGATCAACAGTACGGTCCGTAGATCAATCTACGGACCGTCAATGGGCACCGTGGTTCCACACTTGGTCAGATTTCCCTGATTTGTCCTCAACACATGCCTGCTGATCTACGGTTATCACTTACGGACCGTGAATGGACCTACGGTCCGTAGATGACCTCCGTGGATGCCTTTTTCTGCATTTCCTTCAGCTGTCTCTAAACTTCCGCGCCTGAACACCTTTCCTACAAAACGTGATAAAACACATAAAACCAATATAAAAAGGCCCTAGACACACACAACTTGTAAGTGAAATGTATTAGAAATACCGTAAAGTCACGGTATATCAACACCCTCAACTTAAATTCGTTGTGTGTCCTCAAGCGACGCACTAGAACTCTAAACGACACTTGTATAGAAGCAAACATTTCTAACTCAAGCAATCACATGGCTCTCTACCTCCTCATTGTTCGGGTGCACATTCGTTCTCTTAGACTCGATAAGCCAACTCATGTGGATCACATCATGACATAGACCAACCAATTGACACACAACAGACACCTTCTCACTTTCACCCAGGTACCAACTTTCCAACAATGGAACTAGTGTCCTTACTTCAAACGAAATCCTCTTTTAGAAAAAATTTGATTTCATTCATGGTACAAGGATTTATTCAACACTCACGCTCAGAAGTAATTTCAAATACAGTTAGTGCCTACTGCCATAAGCTTGCCCTTATTTTCACTGCTCAGACTCTTCAAACTAGATTCCAGGATCACTATAGGACTTTATTGGCTTGTAACGTAGGCTCAGGGTCAGGTGTGGTACATTTGGGTTCTGTTTAGTGATTTTCTGCCCTCTTTGTCATTACACTAGGCTTTTAACCTCTTTTTGTCCTATTTTTGTCATATTATTGCTTTACCGCTTTCCCTTGATTTTCTTCACCCACGGAAGTGACTTTAAACTTTGTAGCTCAATTTCTTTTTATTTTATTGCTCCTTTCTCTTTGAATAATTCACATCCTTTCCTTACGTTTCCCCATTTTTTTTTCACTCTTTTCATTCCCATTTTTCTTTCAGTTTCCTCTTTAGCCACCCTCAACTTATGGATTTTCCGTTAGTTGAGGTTCACAATACCCGATGTCAGGTCAGGGCCAAGATTGAAGTTACTTTTTTTCATTAGCCACCCTCAACTTAGGCTTTTGGCCTAAGTCAAAGTGCACATGTCCAAGGAGGGACCGGGGCCAACATAGTAGATTATGGGAAGGTGAGTTCGGGGTTTTAGAAAGAAATGGTTTATTTTTAGGCTCAAAGTTGGATCAAAGGGAACAGTTATTTCATTTGGTTGAATCCTTCTAGGCAATTTATGGATTTTTCAGAACAACGGCCTATGATCACTTCCTATCCTCTAGATTGAATTGTCTTAGCAGGACTAACCGGGCAAGTTCTAGTTTTGCACAAAACTGTTTGAACAGTCAACGATTCTCACCCACTCTTGGCACAAGTTTCATTATCAGATTATCAGACTACCCAGTTCAAGTTTCAGGTTTAATCATGCAATCAAGTCGATTGTTACTATGTCATACTCAGAGCCAACACAATCAGCAACTCGTAGCCTACTTCTAGCATACAACCCAGAATCTGACGGGTATCATTTTTCCTAAGCCATCATGCTTCGTTCTGTATCATGCTTCTACACACACAATCCTAAGACATGCCGGTTCAACAAAACTTAAACAGTCTCTTGGGGTAAAAGAACACAGGCAAGAAAACCCCAAGAGAGGATACATGAGTTGGGTTACTCAGGATTCACCCTATCACTCACGATCCATTTACCCCACCCCCAACAAAAATAGATGCAATTGTCCACAATGCATACATAGACAGTAAAAGTGAATGGATTTGAGTGAAGCAAACCTGTGGCACAAAGCGCCGGCGAATCATCAACAAGCAGGGGGATCCGGTTTCCCGGAGCCGTCTGGAACATCAGTGGGGGCACCTTCAGTAGTGCCCACCTCAACAATCCTAGCACCCACAGTAGTGCTCTCTATCAAACGCTCCGCACCATCAGTGGTGCTCGCCACGCCTCTCAAAATAGGCTGATCCTCTGCAACTGGGGCAGAGCTCGATGCCCCTGCAACTCTCTCACGCACCCTCTGCTGGCGCAACTCTTCGTCTGCGATCGAAGCCCTCCTAGCCTCCTTCTCATGCCGACGCTGTCTTTTCTGAGCTTTCTCTTCCTCCGTGCGATGAGAGTGGTGCCATTTGCCCTTGGCATGTGTCGGTGCAGGACCCTCCTCGGCGATGCCACTGAATAGAGCATCTAGCACTGTATCATCAGCCAGCGCAGTAGGGGCAGCCTGAGTCTCCACTGAAGGTGCAGCAAGAATGACATCAATATCAGTCCGGAGGCTGGCTATATCAGCCTGCAAAGCAGATAAGTCTGTAGCCGAAACTGATCGCTCGAGGACTAGCAACTCAAAGGCGTCAAGTCGCTTATTAATCGCTAGGACCTTACGGTCCATCATCCCCTCCATCCTGCGCTCCAATCTAGCCTCGGACTCGGCAATTGACTTTTGCATCCAAGGCTGGATGTGATGCAGCAGTGTGGCCATCTGCGCCTCTAACTTTTGTACTCTGGCCATCGGGACAACCGTCGCTCCTAACGGTGGTGTGGACTGGGAAGAACTAGGAGCAACACTAGTAGCCTGAGACGAGGAGCCTGGGACAGTGTCGGTGTGGTCTGGGATAATGGGGTCACCGCGCTGTGCCTGCCCCACAGTGTCTGCAAGATCAGAGCTCAATGGGGGTACCTCAATCTGGGGCTCTCTGCGAGGTGTTGCCACATTCGCGTCATCCCGAATGAGGCCGATGTCCAATGCCCCTGTAGGGTGGACTAGCCTGTCACAATGCCAGATCGGCACTCCAGAGTCCCTGCACAAGTGAAATATCAGACAGGGGAAAGGGTAAGTAGTAGAGGTCCTGAAAGCTCTCTCGTGGATCTCTGCCAGCAGCATTCGGGCAAAGTCGATCTCTACTCCCGCCACCAATGCAGCAACCATCACCGCTCTGTCCCAAGTGACCTGATTGTCAGCTTTTGTGGGCGACACTCTATTGCGTACCAACAGCTAGAAGAATTTTGCTACGAAGTTCAATGTAGCCTTCCGGATGCTCAACCGTGGAGCAGCGACCCATTCTGCTCGCTCGCCATCTGCAGCAATGTACCTGGCCAGCCATAGTATCACAGCCTCTCGCTGCTCAGCATTTCTCTGGAAAGTGCCACTCCGCACGATGTCCCAGTGGTAATCAAATTGTGACGTATTAGGAGACCAAGAGTGGCCCGTGGTAGAACCATAGAGAAAACGGCTAATGGTGGTGGGTGATATATCCACCGGACACCCTCGAACCAAGGTGGACGTGAGCGGGGCCTGAGCTAGTAGCTTTGACCGCTTGGAAATGGACCCGCGGAGAGTGGCAGCATAGGAAGCGTAGAACTCCCGGACAATCTCCTCGCTATACGTCCCTGGGTCTCGAGCCATCCAGTCACACTTTTGAAGTTTGAATAGCCGGTGAATATCTGGCACAGTAGGCAAGCTCCCCGTGAGGACTCTGCGCTCCTCTTGAATTAATCGGGCCATTTTTTGTTTGTCATTTACCATCTTTGCATCCCGATAGATTTGCCATTGACCCTCGACACACCACCTATTCAGCTCCCCTGCTACCGGAGCGGGTTCATCAGTCCTTGGTGCAGGAATGGCCTCTGAACTAGTTGTCTCATCAGACGAGGCTGCTTGGTCATTCTCCCCAGACCCTGTGGACGATTTGGCTTTGGACCCTTTAGCATGGACAGACTCTGATTGTGATGAGTGGGCAGACTAGGAGCCTGAGGCATGGGTAGACTCGGATCCGGACATAGGTCCCTCCGAACTGGAAGCAGCCCCAGTTGGTGACCCGATCAGTGTGTGCTCCTCATTAGACTGGGAGACAGTGACTACGTCGGGGATCACCTTCCGGGGGGTGCTCCTGGGTGCTGCGCGAGAGGCCCTAGGGTTGAGAGGCACATATGCGGGGTCAGAGTCGTTCTCGGTGTCCTCATCAATCAACCGGAAGCTAGGGGCAACCGATTTGGACTTGCCCCGTTTCGAGTAGGTGACCATCTTCTTGGGTGGCATCGTACCTGCAGGAACGTCATTAGTGCCAAAACTAACCATATGCAGCACAAGAACTTATTTAGAGTTGGTAACGACCCTAAACTAAGTCCACAAAAAAATATGACAGATGCTATAGAAGTCATCCACGGAGGAGACCTACGGTCCGTAGACTGATCTACGGTCCGTAGACTGATCTACGGTCCGTGGATATCTTCCGTGGATCAGGGGGTCGGAAATGTAGGTCGCAGATGGAAACCACGAAAGTGCAGAATGGTCCGTAAATGGATCTACGGACCGTAGTCCACTTCCGTGGTTTTACATTTGGTGACAATTTGCAGGTGCCTCTAATGATGAACCCCATCTACGGTCCGTAGACGGGGTATCGTGGAAGCCATCAGTGCCAGGTATCATACATTTTTGGCTTTTGGTTTCAACATTAACACAACCTAATCATGCATATACACATTCAAAATATGCTAGTTCGTCATTCTTATGATTCCGACCGATTATTATACCCAACAATTTAGACTAGATGTGGAACCCTAAGTCGAAACTAGCATATAGTATTTACGATCACATAAACACACATTACAATTAATGCTATACAATCACTATCTATCGTTCCAAGGGCATTGTACTATTCAAGTTTATCATGCAATTTCATCTAACAATTACCGAAGGTCAAGACCCACTCCCGACCTTCTAAATTCAACCTATGAATCAAGATTCGAAGTGAAGAGAAAGTTTATTACCTTACAAGCAACAAGGAGTGGGGTGATTGCGTGTGAGACTATGATTTAGCAAGACCAAGGAGTCACCTTTTCGTCACTGACCAAACACCGGACCCTTTTTGTCAGATTATGGAGTGGGTTGACTATGGTATGGAAAGGGTTTTGGGAATATATGGATGAGAGGATATTATGTGGTGGTTATGGAGTGATTTGGGGAGTTTAAAGTGTGGGTGAAACGGTTTTGGGAGTAATGGAGGGAAGGGAAATGATTTGAAACAATGGGGGTTTTAAGTAATGGGGGTCCGGGTCGGGTCAGTCAACTGTAGGGTTTGGACTCACGAGACCCCGTCTACGGTCCGTGAGTCGATCTACGGTCTGTAGATCGTGATCGTAGATCACAATTATACTAGGACAATTTCAAGGACTTACCTGGGATCTACGGACACCATTGACGGTCCGTGGATTAATCGACGGACCGTCGATGGGGTCCGTAGACCTCTGCACCAGACCATTTTCTGCAGATTTCTTGCATAGTGTACCTGCACATGTAGCAACCAATAGGCTATTTTTTTACATTTTCTGGACACTTTTTAGACACGGACCCTATATTACTTCTAGCCAACACTAAGAACTAAAATACTGAAACCCCTACTTACATTGATACAGAGACGCAAGTAATCAAAGAAAGCTAAACTACGTAATGGAAAACAAAACCCTATTGTTGGCTAGATTGTACATCTTGGGTTGCCTCCCAAGCAGCGCTTGATTTAACGTCGTGGCACGATGCAGGTATCTTGATTACTCAGACTTCATCAAGATTGCAGGCCTCGATCACTTCTTGCATAGTTTCAGCATTTCCCAGATAGATCTTGATCCTTTGCCCGTTCACCACAAACCTTGTTCCATCCTTATTTTCAAGCTCAACCGCTCCATGCGAGAGCACTTTTGTGAGCAAAAATGGCCCAGTCCACTTGGACTTGAGTTTGCCTGGAAACAAACGCAACCTAGAGTTGAATAGCAGCACACGATCACCAACCACAAATTCTCGCTTTTCAATTCTTTGATCATGATACCTCTTTGATACCTCTTCATCTTCTCTTTGTATAAGACTGAACTTTCATAAGCTTTTAGGCGAAATTCATCAAGCACGTTCAAGTCATTTATCCTTTGATTAGATGCAGTGCCCCAATCCAAATTTAACTTCTTCATTGCCCACATAGCCTTGTGCTCTAGCTCTACTGGTAAATGACAAGACTTCCCATATACAAGTTGGTAAGGCGACATACCTATGGGGGTCTTGTATGCAGTGCAACATGCCCATAGAGCATCATCAAGCTTCCTTGACCAATCCGTTCGATTGGCGTTCACAGTCTACGCCAATATCTGCTTTATTTCTCTATTGGACACCTTAACTTGACCGCTAGTCTGTGGATGATAAGGAGTGGCTACATTGTGACGGACACCATATTTCTCAAATAGTGTTTTGAACAACTTGTTACAAAAGCGAGAGCCTCCATCGCTAATAATAGCCCTCGGTGTACCAAATCTGGAGAAGATATTCTTTTTCAAGAATGCGGTGACACTTTTACCTTCGTTGTTGGGGAGTGCTACTGCTTCCACCCACTTCGATACATAATCAACCGCGACCAGAATATACTTCATCCCATATGAACTCACAAATGGGCCCATGAAATCAATGCCCCATACATCAAACAATTCGATCACCAATATGGGATTCATAGGGAGCTCTTGCCTCTTTGAAATCCCTCCATCTCTTTGGCACCGATCACAAGACTTGGCGAAATCATGAGCATCTTGGTGGATGGTAGGCCAATAGTACCCACACTGCAAAATCTTATGTGCAGTCCGAATACCACTATGATGCCCACCAACGGGTGATGAATGGCATGCTTCAAGTACACTCAGCATTTCAACCTCAGGCACACAGCGACGAATAATCCCATCAGCACAACTACGATACAAATAAGGTTCATCCCAAAAGAATTTCTTCACATCATGCATAAATTTCTTTCTTTGGTGAAAAGACAAATCGGGTGGCACAATGTCGCTTGCCAAATAATTAGCAAAGTCTGCGAACCAAGGAATCAAATCATTAGAAGCAGCCAATACCTGTTCATCTGGAAACGCATCATTAATTTCAGCCCTATCTCCAAGCTTTAGCATGGCCTCTTCCTCTAATCTGGACAAGTGGTCGGCAACTTGATTTTCGGTTCCCTTTCTATCTTTTACCACAAAATCAAACTCTTGCAGCAACAATACCCATCTGATCAATCGTGGTTTTGCATCCTTTTTCGCCATCAAATACCTCAATGCAGAATGGTCAGTATGCACGATGACCTTAGTACCAAGCAAGTAGGAACGAAATTTTTCGAATGCAAAAACCACCGCAAGAAGTTCTTGTTCGGTCACTGTATAATTCTTCTGGGCCACATTCAGAGCTTTGCTAGCATAGTAAATAGGGTGAAGAATTTTCTCACGCCTTTGACCCAATACTACACCAAGCGCCACTCCACTCGCATCACACATTACCTCAAACGGTTGTTCCCAATCTGGTGAAATAATGATAGGTGCTGTAACCAACTTTTCCTTCAACTCTCCAAATGCTCTAAGACAAGCATCATCAAAGCAGAACTTATTCTCCTTCTCGAGCAGTTTGCACAAGGGATGTGCAATTTTTGAGAAATCTTTGATGAATCTCCTATAAAAACCTGCATGCCCAAGAAAACTTCTAACACCTTTTACAGAGATAGGTGGTGGAAGCTTTTCTATTACCTCGACTTTAGCTCTATCAACCTCGATACCTTTCTCTGAAATTCGATGACCCAACACTATACCTTCTTTTACCATGAAATGACATTTCTCCCAATTCAGCACCAAGTTGCAGTCTTCACATCTTTTGAGCACCTCAGCCAGATGTTCTAGACAATGATCAAACGAATCACCTACAACTGAAAAATCATCCATGAACACTTCAATAATGTCCTCCACCATATCAGAAAATATCGACATCATACATCTTTGGAAGGTCGCTGGAGCATTGCACAATCCGAATGACATCCGTTTGAAAGCAAAAGTCCCATATGGGCAAGTGAATGTGGTCTTCTCTTGGTCTTCAGGAGCTATAGAAATTTGATTGTAGCCCGAATACCCATCAAGAAAACAATACCAACCCTTGCCTGCAAGCCTATCTAACATCTGGTCCATGAATGACATAGGAAAATGGTCTTTCTCTGTCAACGCATTCAGCTTCCGATAATCCATGCAAACTCTCCATCCAGTGACAGGGCTCATTGGAACAAGCTCATTTCGTTCATTTGGAACCACAGTCATACCACCTTTCTTTGGTACACACTGCACAGGACATACCCAATTACTATCTGAGATGGAATAAATAACTCCCGCATCCAGCCACTTGATGATCTCCTTTTTGACTACCTCTTGCATTAGTGGATTTAATCTTCTCTGGTGCTCAACATTAGGCTTATGATCTGGCATGAGTTGGATTTTGTGAGAACAGATACCGGGGGGAATCCCAATAATATCTGCAATAGTCCACCCAATCGCTCGCTTGAACTTCTTTAATATAGTCACCAAACACTCTACTTACCCTGCATTCAAATCTACTGTAATGATGACCGGCAAAGTACTCTCTTCGCCTAAATATACATACCTCAAGTGCGGTGGTAGAGCTTTAAGCTCTAATTTTGGTGCCTCCACAATAGATGGTCGTGTGGGTGGGGACTCGCGATTCTTCATGTCGAGCTCATACTTCTTTGGTTTGAACCGGTATTCACACTTCTCAAGTGCGGCTACCAACTCATCATACTCGTCAATACCATCACTACCAAAATTCATCATGACTGCTGCTAGTGCCTCAACACCTAATCGCTCTATAATTTGCACTTCTGACCCACTCTCCACTCTGTAAGTTATAGCAAATACTGTTTGTAGCTCACCATTCTGCTTCATGGATCTATAGATATTGAAAGTTGCTTCTTCATTGTTCAGTCTGAACTTCATCTGTCCCTTTTCCATATCAACCAACGCACGCCCTGTGGCAAGAAATGGTCTCCCAAGGATGATGGGAACCTCAAAATCAACCTCACAGTCAAGAATCACAAAATCCGCCAGGAAGATGAAAGACTCTACTTTCACTAGCATATCATGGAGCACACCTATGGGCCTCTTCACAGTCCGATCAGCCATCAGTAACCTCATTGCAGTGGGCTTTGGATTCCCTAGACCCAACTTCTTGTAGGTAGATAAAGGCATGTGGTTGATGCTAGCACTAAGATCATACAATGCCTTAGCAATGTGTAATAACACTATAGTACATGGGATCGTGAAAGCACCAGGGTCTTTCTTCTTCTGCACCAGAGATCTTGTAGCAATAACACTACAATGCTGCAATCTATCATCATATTCGAAACTCACAGACCTTTTCTTTGTCACCATGTCTTTCATGAATTTTGCATATCCAGGCATTTGCTCCAAGGCTTCTATCAAAGGAACATTGATAGAAAGTTGCTTCAACATAGTGATAAACCTGCGATATTTACCATCTTCAGTCTTCTTCACTAACCTCTGTGGAAAAGGTGGTGGAGGTCTAGGTATGGGAACCACTTTCTGAGGTATCTCCACTTCTTGTTCTGCACAACCTCTGACTTCTCTCTAACTTTCACAACATCATCTTCTTTTCTATTCTCAACTTCCACCACAGACGGCATAGGTGGATCTATGGTTTGCTTACCTCCTCGAGTGGTAATTGACATACAATGTCCATCATTCTTTGGATTCGTAATGGTGTTGCTTGGAAGAGTGCCAGGTTGACGCGGGTTCACTGTAGTAGACAACTGCGTCATCTGCTGCTCTAGATGCTTTATTGACACTGCATGGGCATCAACCTTTTGACCAATACCAGATAAGTCGTTTCTCATCTCCTTCACATTCTAATCAGTAGCATCAAACCGTCTCATCATCTTTTGCAGCATATCTTCAATACGCGTCATATTACCTCCAACTTCCCTAGCACCCGATTCCTGATTTTGAGGGGGAACATAGGGTCCAACCCGATCGTTTCTGTTGCCATAGCTATTCCTGTTGTAGTTGTTGTCGCGATTGAAGTTCCTATCTCGGACATAATGACCCTCTCGATTGTAATTTCCATAGTTCCGACCTTGGTTCCCTTGACCTTGACGCCAATTTTCCGTGTTGGATCCTTGGGTATTTGGTCGGAAACCCCCCGTCTGATCTTTCACCGCATAAGTGTCCTCTTCATAGTAACACTCCTCAACTGGTGGTGGAGTTCTAGTTAAGTAATTTACAACATTTACCTTTTCTGCTCCTCCACTCACATGCTTCAACACCAACCCCAAATCTGTCCTCATCTGAGCCATCTCCTCACGAATATCATCTGCAGAGTTAACAGTAGCATTATGAACAACAAATGTGTTTCTCCCAGTATCTGACCTTCTAGTGCTCCACGCTTTATTGTTGCGAGAGATCCTCTCTAATTTTTTAGCAATCTGTGCGTATGTACAATCACCATATAAACCTCCAGAAATAGTGTCAAGTACTGCTTTATTGTTGTCATCCTGTCCTCGATAGAAATATTCCTTCAGTGACTCATCATCAATACGGTGATTTGGGACACTTCTTACGAAAGCAGTGAATCTGTCCCACGAGCTACTCAGAGACTCTCCAGGTAATGCCACAAAATTGTTGACCCGATCTTTGTGATTGAGCTTCTTAGACACTGGATAGTACTTTGCTTTAAATACCTCTGCTAGTTGGTCCCATGTGAAAATTGAGTTATAAGAAAGCTCAGTGAACCATACCGCAGCATCGCCTGTCAGTGACAGAGGGAACATTCGTAACCCAATGACGTTCATATCCAAGTCTGGTCTACCTACATAACTTTTGCAAACCACCCTGAGCTTGGCTAAGTGAGCATGTGGATCCTCCTATGGCGATCCTGAAAATAAGCCTCTAGCTGTAAGCATCTGCATCAAAATACTAGTCACCACAAATGTGTGCCCTGGAGGTAGAGGAGGTAGGACGATGGGTCCATCGGAGTCTGCTATGTCGACGTTGCCCCGATAGTTGTCATGGTGTTGTGGGCCTGGTGGACCATGCACTCTCACTGCATCTCCTAATTGATTTTCAGCTAGACCCCGGTTTTCCCCACCAACTCTCTTGGCTGCTGTAACTCAACTGCTTCATCTAGATTTCCTCCGATAGGATGAACTGAAAGTCCTTGATTGTTCATTTTTCACAAAGTTCTGTTCAACTCTGGATCGTACGGAGTAAGTGGTTCACCTTGGCTCCGTGTACTTGGCATACACTAGAGTCGGAACCTGAGAGAGACAAAAACAAAGAAAAAAAAGTAAAATTAGGAAATATTTGACTAACGTTCAATATTGTAGTTAAAACTAAATCTAAAAGCCAGATTCCCCGGCAGCGGCGCCAAAATTTGATACGCTCAAATTACACCTCATTTCAGAAGCATAAGCGATCGTTATCAAGTAAAGAACCCAACTTGTAGGTTGAGATCGATCCCACTAGGAAAATGGTTTAGACTTTACTTTTAACCAACAATTATATTCAATTAGTCAAATTATTTCCAGAAACAGGTAATAAAAAGGGGGGTTGTGCTTGTGTGAAACAAATAGTAAGAACTTAATAAGTAATCAATAATTAAACTCAACTTTGGTTGTTATCAAGATAAGAGAAATAACTAGGGTACACGTGTTCCCCATAATCTCATAATAACGCAGTAATCCTAGTAATAGCAATCCTTTTCTAGTGTATTACATGCAAAGTGATAAGTTAGGTATCTCTAAATCCTTGGTCCGGCATCTAGAGAATTTCAACCCGCACCTTGGTCCGGCTACGTGTGTATAATTTACTAACCCTTACCTTTACCTCATATTAGACATCATAATCGATGTTTGGCTTAGTTATTACTTCGCATCAATCGACACTAGCCTATTAGATAGTATCCCACTAAATCTATGTTGATAATTCTTTTCTTGTTAATTACCTCCTGGGTCCGGCAAGTAGTAACAAGGCGAGTTCTAACGTTGGCCACCGTTAAAAAGACTTCTAAATGAAAGAATTATCAATGCATGCAAAATACTAGTCAAGAATTGCTTATTTACTATTCATACTTTGTTAATCGATCATGGTTCCCACAACCCTAGTTGTGGATTTAGTTACTCATATTAGCAAGAACACAACTCATAATTTTAGATGGAGAAATCATGAACTTATGTAAAGAGAATAATAAACCTAGAAAATTAACTTGAATTACAAAGCCAAAATCTTCAAACGAACTTGGGAAATCGATAATTGCTAGGGTTGCAAATTAATCTCCAAAGTTACAAAGCAAAAATAGAATAATAGTGTCTAACCCCCAAAAACGAGGTTTACATGTCCTATTTATAGAAAACAAATCCTAAATAAAAAAGAAACAAATTAAGAAAAGTTTTTGTTCAGATACGCGTCTTCGATCCACGAGACTGACTTACGGACCGTCGATGGATCTACGGTCCGTAAGTCCTTTCCGTCACTCGGGACTTAGAAAATATTTCAGCATCCAACAATCAACTTCTCTGAAGCAAACCACGGACCAGCAGCACGGACGGTAGATCGACCTACGGTCTGTCAATCCCTTCCGTAGCTCCATACTTAGCATCTTCAAAAATCAGGTATTGGAACCCTCGCAGTCTCACTCTACGGATCAACAGTACGGTCCGTAGATCAATCTACGGACCGTCAATGGGCACCGTGGTTCCACACTTGGTCAGATTTCCCTGATTTGTCCTCAACACATGCCTGCTGATCTACGGTCATCACCTACGGACCGTGAATGGACCTACGGTCCGTAGATGACCTCCGTGGATGCCTTTTTCTGCATTTCCTTCAGCTGTCTCTAAACTTCCACGCCTGAACACCTTTTCTGCAAAACATGATAAAACACATAAAAACCAATGTAAAAAGGCCCTAGACACACACAACTTGTAAGTGAAATGTATTAGAAATACCGTAAAGTCACGGTATATCACCTGAGCTTAAGGCTTTTGATGTAGTTAACACAAGTGTCATTCCAATTTATCATTAATGTGCATTTGATATGGCTTCCTACTTTGCTATTGGGACTGCTTTAATGTGTGCATATTTGTACCTATTTGTGTTATTACATCCATGTATGAGCCTTTAGTGGTAGATCGAGTGTATCGTTCTTGTCTTATTTCTTTAGAAGGGCATAACACTTGAGTAGACTTGATTATTCTGGGTATGATAGCTTTCAATGTTATATTTGGTATGGATTGAGTCTCTTCTTATGATGCTATTATCGATTGTAATTCTAAGACTGTGACCTTAGCGATGTTTTGTGTTCAAAAGGTTGAGTGGAAGGGCGCTAGTGGTTCTTACCCTAATAAGGTCATTTTGTTCCTATGTGCTTAGAGATTGGTAGGTAGAGGGTTTTTGTCTTACCTAACCTTCATCCGAGACACTAGTGTTGAGTCACCTCCTATTGAGACCATTCGTGTGGCTCATGATTTTCCATATGTATTCCCAATTGATTTTTCTGGTGTTCCTCCCGATAGGAATATTGATTTTTCTATTAAATAAGAGTTGGGTATGAATCCCATTTCTACTTCTCGCTATCATATGGCCCCATCAGATTTAAATGAGTTTATGATCAATAGTAGAATTTGTTGAGTAAGGGGTTTATTTGCCCTAATGTGTCACTTGGGGTGCACCCTTCTTATTTATAAAGAAGAAGGATGGGACTATGTGGATGTATATTGACTATAGACAGTTGAAAAAGATGATGATGAAGAAAAAAATATCCTTTCCTACGTATTAATGATTTGTTTGATCATCTTCGGGGGCATCGTTGTTCTCTAAGATAGATTTGAGGTCTGGTTATCATTAGTTATGGATTGGGGCATCAGATGTCTTTAAACAATTTTTTGGACTCGATATATCCATTATGAGTTCTCGGTGATGTCCTTTGGGTTGACTAATACCCCTGCAACATTTATTGAGTTGGTGAATGGGGTGTTTCGGCAATACTTGAATTATTTTGTGATTGTCTTTATTGATGACGTTTTGGTATACTCCAAGGCCGAGGAGGTCATGTTCGACACTTAAGGATAGTTTTTCAGAGGTAGAGGGAAGAAAAATTAAATGTAAAACTCTCAAAGTGTGAGTTCTGGCTTGATTTCGTGGCATTCTTGGAACATATGGTGTCCTAGGAGGGTATTAGGATGGATCTGGCCAAGGTTAAGACAGTTAGAGGCCAGACGAGACCTAGTTCTCCTATCGAGATTTAGATTCTTTTGGGATTGACAAGTTACTACAGACAGTTTGTGTAGGGTTTCTTTACCGTTGTGGCCTCATTGACTAGATTTACTCAGTAGAGTGAGGGTTTTAGTGGTTTGATGAGTGTGAGGAGAGCTTCTAAAAGCTCAAGACTTGTTGACTTTGGTGCCTTTTTTGACTCTATCCAGGAAGGGTGTGGACTTTTGTGTATATTATGATGCTTCGGGGGTTGGTTTGGGTGGCAATCTGACGTAGAAGGATAACATGATCAGTTATGCTTATAGAAAGTTGAATACCCTTGAGAAAAACTACTTTATTAATGATTTGGAGTTGGCGGATGTGTGTTCTTTGCGCTTAATTTATGACATCACTATTTGTATGAGGTGCATTCTGAGATCTGCATCGATTATCAGAGTCTTTACTATAGCTTCAGTCAGAGGGATTTGAACTTGAGGCAATGTATATGAATCGAGTTTCTGACGAACTATGACATAACTATTCTATATCATCCAAAGAAGCCAATGTGGTTATCGATGCTTTGAGTAGGAAGACTTCTAGCATGGAGAGTCTTGCCACAATTTGTGTTGAGGAGAGACTATTGGATAAACATGTTCAGATACTAGACAGTTGTAGATTTTAGAGGGGAGTAGTGTTATTGACTTCGTTGAGCCTATTCTTTTTTAGTTGAGAATATTCGAGCGTGACTGTTTGATAATTAGAAGCAATGTATTATTCGAGACAAGGTGTTGAAGGTGAAGCAAATGAGGAAATACTTGATTCTGATAGAGTATTGAGTGGGTGAGTTGGTCAGATTGATCTTGAATGAGACATACTGTTCTAGTAATTCTATTCATTCGGGAGATGCCAAAATGAAAACAATGAGTCAACATTACTGGCGATGTATTATGAAGAAGGACATTTATGAGTTTGTGTCTAGGTGTTTGACTTGCCAACAAGTCAACTATGAGCATCAACGGCCTAGAGGTGTCTCTCAAAGGATTACCCGTTCCTACTTGGAACTAGGAATGTATCACCATGATGTTGTGGGATTGCCTACCAACATGGGTGTTTATGATTCTATTTGGGTGGTTTTTGATAGGTTGTCCAAGTCCACCCATTTTATCCCAGTTTAGTAAACGACCGAGAAGTTAGCTCGACTCTACATTAGTTAGATAGTCTGGCTATATGGAGTGTCTATTTCTATTTTCTCCGATCGAGGTTCATTGTTCACTTCTCACTGTCCTTACAACATGGTTTGGGTACTTGGCTGAACATGAGTACAACTTTTTGCCTTCTGAGTGGACGATTCAAGTGTTAGAAGACATGCTTTGAATATGCGTGATTGACTTTGGTGCTTGTTGGGATCATTTTGTCCCTTAACATAGTTTGCCTACAACAACATCTGTCATTCCAATATCCAGATGGCCCTATTTGAGGTGTTGTATGGGAGAATGTGTAGATCTCTGATAGTTTGGTTTTATACAAATGAGATGGATTCATTAGATACAAACTTTCTTAGATATTCTATAGAGCAGGTCCGTTTGATTAAGTGTAGGTTGTTGACAACTTAGAGTCGATAAAAGAATTACGCAGATAGAAAGGTTCAAGATCTGGAGTTGATGGAGGGTGATCATAGTTGGATCAGAGTGTCACCCATGAAAGGTGTGATGAGATTTTGAAATACGGAAAAACTTAGCAAATTCATTGGCCATTTTGAGATTTTGAGGTGGATTGGAGAGGTAACCTATAAGTTTGTAACACCTCAGATTTAGAAAGGAACAAAGTAAACTTTTTGACTGAAGTCTGTTTCTACAGATCCAATCTACAGACCTTAGAAGCTTCTAGGTAGATGGCAGCCGTAGGTAGTGGAAATAAGTTTTTCAAAAGAAAGTCCAGCACCTTTTTGAAGGTTCAACAGGACGGGCCGTTGTTCCTTTAACGAGTCGTAGGTAGGTCTCGTAGGTGACCCCCAAAGGTAGTGAATTTTTAAGGCTTAAAGTTGGTTTCTACGGTTAGCATGTACGGTCCGTAGAAAGACCTATGAGCCGTACATGGGTTCTGTCGATCGTTGGCCAAATCTAGAGTCTCTGATCACTTTCCACGGTTGACCAGTACGGCCCGTAGAAGGACCTACGGATCGTAAGTCCAATCGTAGATGGTGGTCGACAATTTTTTTAACGGGCTTTTGGGTCTTTTCCCTAATTGTTTTAACCCTATACTAAGTCTTTTTACCCCTAAATCTAAGCGTTATAAATATACTTTTTACCCTTGTAAATTTCCCCCAACTTATTCATTCTCTCAAATTTATAAAGTCTCTTAAAAAATCCTCTCTCTTGATCAAGAAAGAAGATGCTAGGGTTCTTCAAGTTCAAGTCTCCTTTCTTCATCATTGATTAGAGCTTTAATCAAGGTATGTAGGGAGTTCATCAATGAGTTCCAATCACCCATTGAGTCCCCAAAGTTCCTTCAAATTTCCAATTAAATTTCCCAAAATCAATTAAGTTTTTATTCAATTCCTCATGGGTTTGATTTGTATGGATTTATTTTCTTTATTATGATTTTATTTTGATGATTTGGACCTAATTACATGATTTTCAACTAATTCCATGTGAACCCATGCATTGATCTATGAATTTAACTATGAACCTTACTTTACATGAATTTATGAAGAAGCTTGAATCTGTGAATATATTTTTATGAAATCATGCATGTTTTCATGAAATGTATGTGTATGACTGATGTAAGCTTATAGATGAAGGTATCTATATGTTCTATGAAGCTTGACCACATGACATGAACGCCATCTAGATTTGCCCTCAATGCTTTCTGGCTAATTTTCCTAAATTAAGTCTTGAGTAGTATGGTATCCGGATATGCCATCAACGACTGTAGATCACACTTTCAAAACTATTCCCATTAATAGTAGGATATTTCTAGCATGAAGTTGATGACTATGAGCTTTAAAAAGCTATTATGAAAAGATCATGGATGATGAAAGGTTTTCTCATGACTAGTCTAAGGAGCTATCCTATGATGCTTATAGCTTGGATTAGTATCTTAATTGTACTTTTTCATGGATAATAAAATGAATAATATTAATGACTATTTTGTGGGATTTATGCATAGCACCGAGTGGACTAGTAGCGAATACCCATGCCCCATAACTATGTGCCACCATAGGATGATTGTCATAGATAGACATTACCTGGTGGATCCACTTTAGCATCAGATCCTTACCTTGGCAAGTGAGGACACCTCTTTTCGGTAGGGGGATGACACTGGATTCCATATTATGCCCGCATGGTCAATATGTCGGTTAATGGTAAACTTCCCACAAAACAACCTAAATTAATTACTAATGTTTTATGAATCTCCCTTTTTGATTTAAAGATGTTTTGACCATGTTCATGATTTATGAATCTTCTTAAATGATTTTACTATATTTTAACTTGGTCATGCATTTCATGTTTTGAATTATATCCCATTATGATAACGTCTCATATTTTATTGCATTCCCCTCATACTTAGTACATTCCATATACGAATGCATACTTGTGCCTACATTGTTTCACTGATGTAGGGTTTGTCGAGTCTTCTCCTTCTGTTAGTGGCTAGTTAATTGCATTAGAGATTTATAGACTTGGTGAGTCCTCATACATTTGAGGAAAATATCACTTTTATAGCTTTATGTTGTATCCATTTTTCAGACTTTGTATGTGATGTATGGGTTACATCCCAATCACTTTCCTTATGATCTATTAGGTGGCTTGTTGAGACAATTGTTAGCCTTCCACTACTTTTCGTCAAACTCTTTTCTATGAAATGCTACTTTTAAATTCTTTTATTTATATTATTTTGTATGATGTAGGGCTTGTGTAGGGCCTCTCGGGGTCTTATACGCCATGTCATGTCTAGGATGTACTTTGGGTCGTGACAAACTTAATATTCAGAGCACAAGGTTTAGAAAGGTCCTAAGATATCTCATAAGCCACGTCGAGTAGAGTCTTGTTCATGAGTGTGAAGGGCGCCACATTTATGAATAAGAGTCTATAAGATAAGAAACTTCACTTCTTTCATTACTATAAAGTTGTGCCATAGAGTTTATCTCTATAAAGGTCCTTCTCTCCTAACCCATGTTTATGCTTTCAAGAATATGCCTCCACGAAGGAATCCCGTGAGAAGGAATGTTCGTAAAAATATGGATTCCGAGGTTCCCCAAGTTCCGGTTGACCCTTTGATCGAGAAAGTGAGTAACGATGAGTTTCGAGCCACATTTCATACATTGGCCCAAACTATGAGGACTCAAGCAAATAGAGAGGTTGTGGCTCCCGTGAACACAAGGGTGGGTATGATGCCAACAAGGGTGAGGGACTTTACTAGATTAAATCCTCCGAAATTTCATGGGTCTAAACTTGAGGAAAATCCTCAAGAGTTCATCGATGAGGTTTATAAGTTAGTGGGAATCATGGGTATCAATTTGGTAGAAATGGCAAAATTGACCGCTTATCAACTCAAGGGTGTTGCTCAAGTTTGGTTTAACCAATGAAAGGAAGAAAGGGCAATATATGCGGGTTCTATTGATTGGGAGAAATTTAAGGTTGCTTTTCTTGATAGGTTCTTTCCTTTTGAGATGAGGGAAGCAAAGTTACTTGAGTTCGTTAACCTCCATCAAAGGAATATGAGTGTGAAAGAGTATGCTTTGAAATTCATGCAATTATCCAAATACACTCCTACTAAAGATGCTAATCCAAGGGCAATGATGAGTAAGTTAGTGTCGGGTGCTTCCGACTTTGTGATCAAAGAATGCCTAACTGCTATGCTTGTCAACGAGATGGATGTCTCCTGTTTGATAGTTCATGCACAACAAATAGAAGATGAGAAGCTTAAAGATAACAATAGATATTCAAAAAGGGCAAAAAAGGGATAATAGTGATTTCTCATATTCAAGGTCCGGTGGAGTTAATCGTTCTCAAGGTAATTGCTTTAGTGAGAAAATGGGATATGAATGTTGAGAGTGAGGAAAAATACATAGGTGTGAGTGTCTAGCCAGTTCTAATGCATATTTTGGTTATGGAAAATGGATCATGAGATAAGGGATTGTCCTATGGTTGCTAATAATGAGAGAGATAATCGTTGATGGGCTTAACCCTACCCTTCTTTAGGTCCTAGTGGTGGTCAGAAATAGAATAGGTTTTTGCTCTTCAAACTCGACAAGATCACGAGGGTTCCTGGATGTGGTAATTGATAAGTTATGGTCTTTTAGCTTGTGGTTATGCATTGCTTGATATTGGATGTTTCATTGACTATGGTAAGACCCCATGTGTGGTAATTGTGTTTTAACTTGACCTTGAAATCTTGGTGAAAATTCCTTAAGCATTTACTTGTATGTAACAATGGTTCTGTAGTTGTTAAGACTTTGGTGCTATGCTTGGGTTGAGGGAGATGGATTCGAAAAGACTAGAGAGATTTGTTCCCAACGGGGAGATAGTGTGCTTCATGTTGGGTGTGTGTAGAACTATTTAAGTTGTTGGAATGGTTCTTTGCTATGGTTTGGTATGTGAAAGGCCGGAGCCGATATGGTGTCTTAGTATCCCTATCTTTTTCCTTGTATCTTCTGGTCCAACTTGAAGGATTAGCCCCTCATGGTTACCGCTTTAGGATTCTTGTGTTTTAGTCATTCTTATGTTTCCTCATGCATGCATGCTCACGAAAAACTTGATTTTTCAAAGATATGATTTAGCTTGACTGCTTGCTTAATGATGATGTGCATTTGTATATGATTTGCAAATATGTTTTAAAAGTATGTTTTAGCTTGAAGTTGATATTCTTCCTTCGATATGTGCATTTTGATGAAATTACATTCATTTTGGGTTGTCCGCTTCTCTCCTACTCTATCCATGCTAGTTTGAGTCCCATTCGAGGATGAATGTTCCCAAGGGGGAGATATTGTAATACCTCAGATTTGGGAAGGAAGAAAGTAAACTTTTAGGCTGAAATTTGTATCTACGGATCCCATCTACAAACTATAAAAGCTTCCACGGGCCATAGGTGGCAATCGTAGGTAGGGGAAATCAATTTTTCAAAAACAAGTCTCAGTACCCTTTTAATGGTTCAACAGGACGGTCTGTCGTTCCTTTGACGAGTCGTAGTTAGGTCTCGTAGGTGACACCCAAACTTGGTGAAATTTTAATCTTGAAGTTGGTTTCTACAGTTAGCATGCACAGTCCATAGAAACACCTACTAGTCATATATTGGGTTCATTGATTATTGACCAAATCTAGAATCTATGAATATGTTTTTATGAAATCATGCATATTTTCATGAAATCAATGTGTATTACTTATGTAAGCTTGTAGATGAAGGTATCTATATGTTCTATGAAGCTTGACCACATGACATGAATGACATCTAGATTTGCCCTCAATGCTTTTCATGTTATTTTTTCTAAATTAGGTCTTGATTATTATGGTATCCGGATATGCCATCAATGATTATAGATCACACTTTCAAAACTATTTCCATTCGTAGTAGGGAATTTCTAGCATGAAGTTAATGACTATGAGCCTTAAAAAGTTATTATAAAAAGATCATAGATGGTGAAAGATTTTCTCATATGACACTTCTAGCTTGGATTAGTATCTTAATTGTACTTTACCATAGATTGTAAAATGAATAAGATTAATGACTATTCCATGGAATTTATGCTTAGCACCAAGTGGACTAGCGGCGAATACCCATGTCCCATAATTATGTGTCACCATAGGATGGTTGTCTTAGATAGACATTAGCTAGTGGATCTAATTTAGCATTAGATCCTTACCTTGACAAGTGAGGACACCCCTTTACGGTGTGGGGTAGACACTAGATTCCATGTTATAGCTCGCATGGTCTATATGTCGGTTAATGGTAAACTTCACACAAAATGAACTAAATTAATTAATAATGTTTTATGAAGCTTCCTTTATGATTTAAAGATGTATTGACCATATTCATGATTTATGAATCTTCTTAAATGATTTTACTATGTTTTAACTTAGTCATGCATTTCATGTTTTGGATTATGTCCCCTTATGATCACTTCTCGAGTTTTACTGCATTCCTCTTATACTTAGTACATTCCATATACTAATGCATACTTGTGCCTACATTTTTTCACTAATGTAGGGCTTGGTGACTCTTCTCCTACCGATCGTGGCTAGTTGATTGCATTAGAAATTTGAAGACTTGGCATGTCCTCATACATTCAAAGACGATGTCACTTTTATAACTTCATATCATTTTCATTTTTTAGACTTTTTATGTGATGTGTGGGTTACGCCCTAGTCAATTTTCTTATGATGTATAAGATGGTTTATTGACACAATTATTAGACTTCCGCTACTTGTCGTGAAACTCTATTATATAAAATGCTACTTTTAAAATCCTTTGTTTCTATTATCTAGTATGATATATGATAAGTGGCTTGGGTAGGGCCTCTAGGGGTCTTATACACCATGTCACGCCTAGGGTGTACTTTGGGTTGTGACGAAGTTAGCCTTGTCACCTAAATTTTCAATTGTGCATCCTATTTTCCATGTCTATTTGCTTCAGAAGTATGTGCATGAGGGTCCAGACTTTCCATTCTAGGAGGAGCCTATAACTATCTTAGATAGGCAATTTTAAAAGCTTAGGACCATGGAGATTCATTTAGTGAAGGTGCAATGGAAGCACCGTTCAGTTTGTGAGGTGAATTAGGAGACGGAGTTCGACTTGCGTGCCAGATATCCTCAATTTTTTGAAGTTTCAAGTACTTTCTTTTACTTTATGTTCTAGGATGCACATGATTTTTAGTGGTGTATAATGTAATCACATGGAATGTCATTTTTAGAATTTCTTCATAAAATTACTATTTTATCCCTTCTGATAGTTGTCTTGAGTCATTTTTGATCAGTTTGTGAAGTTGTTTTATAATTTGATTGAAAAGGTTTGATTTTTGGAAGTTTTGAGTTTTAAAAGGTTTAAAGTTGTTAAGAGTGGTTTTTTTAACAATCAAAGCGTTGAGTCTTGGAATGGAATTTCATTAGTTATATCAGCTCCGAAATACTGAATTTGGTCTCACGGTGCTGTATTTTCTAATTTGGAGTTGTTTTGTAGATTTGAGCCCTTGAATTGGAAGATCATGTGAATTTAGGTCAAGAGATGAATGTGGTCAACATTCAGTGTTCAAATATTTAAAGTTGATTTCCAATGGTTCCATTGGATTCAGGGGATGATTTTTGGGCCTATGTAAGGTCTTGGTTGATTTTTCAAAGATTCTTAAGGCAATTTGGTATTTTGAGTGTTAAGTTAGTTTGTTGGGACTTTTAAGAGTTTCAGGCTAAAGAGACCCTGAATTCGTCTTTTGATGGTTCTATTGAGTCTTAAACATCGAATTTAGTTGAGTAGCATATTTGGTTTGTGTGTATGGGTTTCTGAATGAATCTAGTGGTTCCTTTCAGTGAATTTTTATGTCTTGATGTGTTTGTTGTTGCTGGTGTCTAGTGACCACTGTGTTCGTAGGGTTTCGGCCACGTTGAAGGAGGGTCAGAAGGAAGACCTCTACGTTAGTAGGGAAGGGCCGCATTCACAGAGAATTAGTGAATGCCGACCTCTGCATTCAAGGACAGGGTCCATATCTGCAGAGAGTAAATGACTAACACTGTGTCTTATTTTTCCAAAATCGTGGTTTCTTCATATTTCCTCCACTGTTGAACCCTAGAAGTTCAGTTAAGGTGATTTCAAAGTGAATTTTGAGATAAACCTTTTTTTCCGAATGATTGTTTATGAATTTAAATATCCAAATCTTGTTTTTGAATTGGGAATTCAAGGATTTTTCAAGAACTCAATCCTTTTTGAAAAATGGTGATTTAAGATTCAATTCAACTCCATTTCTGAAATGCTTTTCACGGGTGACTTTCGAGTTCTTTGTATAACATATTTTTGTAAAAATTTATAGATTTACCCTTTATTTTTGGAAATGGGTTTTGGGTCGATGTGACCTCGTATTCTAAAATTCTTAATATAGGTGTTATTTGTTTCGAATTCTTATTGTGATTACTTATTTAAATAGATTGTGTTGACTTTGTGGCTCAATGGAAAGAGAAAGCTCAAGTGCCGGAGTGATTGATTGTTTGTTTGAGGTAAATAGATTTCTTAACCTTTGTTAAGTATATAGAATCTGTATTTCCTTCTTATGTGTGTTGAGGAGTAATGTGATTTGGTGAAAGGTTTGATATTTGTAGTTACATGTCTTAGGGAATGATTCCATTGATAAAAAAGTAATAAAAAAACAATTTGATAGTAAATTGATGTGTGATGTGTTTTGAATGATTTGAGGGATTATATAGACTAATTATTGGTATTGTATCATGGTTGTATGGATATGGATTGTGTATTGATATGGAATTTTCATTTTCTCATTATTTGTGTGAACATTCCTATGTGCATTAGTTTTGAAACACTGTGATGATTATGTTGATGGGAAATGTTTCTGGTGATGCCGATGGGAAATAGTTTTGGCGTTGCCAATGGGAAATGGTCTTGGTGATGCCGATGGAAAATGATTACATGGGTTTCATGGACCTTGTGCATCTCCCATGGGTTCCGACTTGATATTCAATGGATGTGCATCGTAGAACAAACATTCATCACTATATTTGATATTTCATTTCATTGCATTGCACATTATTATCATTTGTGAACTTGTGGGTGTCTATTGTGAAACTTGTGATTGGTGAATATGATACCTTGTATTGGTGACCTGTAATGTTGGAGTGCTATTATTCGTTTCATGTGTTATATGAAGTGTTATGTTTGAAATTAGGTTGAATTGTCTTGGTGGAATGAGACAAGTGTTATTACGGTCGTTTTGGATCGTGATAGATTCACACTTTAGATGCAATTGCAAATTAGACTACTGACAATTGATAAATTAACTAGATGGATAGTAAAGATTGACCACAGGTGTAAACTCTTTTAGAGAGAGTTGGAGTCGAGAAACCATTTGTTTGCATCCTGCATGTTCCATAGACTACTCAATTGAATGAAGATAACAACATATCGAGCTACTCCATAGGAACAACATCTAGAGTGTATTATCCAGAAAATAAAAAGGCAAGACACATCATACTCAGATGCTCATATGGATATACACTAACTATGCTTATATAATGTGGATGGAGGGAAATTAGAGAACTTTTGAAGACAAACACAAGTAATGGATAGTAATAAAAATAAATTACATAAGTAATGTGAGAGCCCCAATAGTCATTAAAGCTAAATTACAATTGATAACTCTCAACTACACTTCATCCGATTCTAAGTGTAGGCGGTCGCTAACAAGTATAAACCCAACTAAGAGTTGGGGTCGATCCCACACAGAGTGATACGGTAAAGAATTCGATTAAGAAGTAAAATAGTGTTCTAATCATTTGTAGATGTAGACATTTTCGCAACAATAAAGTAAATAACAAGGTTTTGACAATTAATGTCAAATGTGGGGGGGGGGGGGGGNGGGATTTGGGGTAACCAATTAACAACTACAAATAACCGGAAGTAAACAAGTAGAGAGGGTTTCTTGGGAGTGTGGTAAATTGAATGCTAATTTCGCGTAATGGGTGATTACTAATTACTCGAAGTCGTTGAATATCGGTGGGTAGGCTAGGTATTGAGTGAAATAGCCATTTCTCAATCAACTATCATGAATCAAGTGAGTTCTTTTTAACCTAAACAAGCACAAAACAGACTAACATCCCATAATCGTAAACAATATACTTTTTCAAGCTAGATTTGTAAGATTGCATTCAAACCCACTTTCTCAAGCTTGATTCGTAACAACACAATCACTACAGTCATCAGTTAATAATTTAAATCTAACACTTCTTTCTCAAGCAAGTATAGAGTACTAGGCTAGAACTCCATTTGCAACTATAATTCCTCAATTAAACCACAAACTAATAATTAAACCCACTTCAATTCAACAATAAAATTAGTAATTAACAACACCCATTAGCTAATTAATGCATCCAACTACATAATTACACCCCCAAAAATGGGGGTTTTAGCCAAACATAATAAAGAACAAGAAATCGTTATCAACTATGTTTTCCATCAGGTTGGGAAACAATCCACAAGTCTCAAATGCTCAAATTTAAGCTAAAAATCAAACAAACATTAAATATCTACTAAAAAAATATAAGAACAATGTTTAGAATGTTCAAGATAAAAAACCCAGAACTGGACAATGTGGGAATTCCTTTTCTTCTTTTAGAAATTACATTTATATGTTCCCTGAATTTCAACCTCGGAGTCACTCGACAAAGGAAGTCGGAATCCACCAACCTGGTCGGTGATACGCTGAGTGCTCCTTTTTATCGCCTTCTTAGCTTGGCATTTCAACATCTCTTTTCTGTAACTTTAGGCAATCGAGATCGACATCGCTGATCCATTCGGCGCGTCGCCAAACCATTAATCTGCTCGCCGAGTTGGTCTTGTCCTGTTATGACCCAGGGGTCTACCCGAGATGTAACATGATGTACTTGACCCCGAAGGGGTCTCATACAATCCCTTAGCATATTATCACATAGGATACTAGAAAATTGCAGAAATTTTAAAACATTTTTCATACAATCAAAGTCTTTATAAAAGCAAAGCAAAAGTCGTACTACACTTTTGTCTCAAACCATCTAATGCAATACTTGAATAACTCTTGATGAGAAGCACATACAATAGTCTCAAAACATGAAAATAAAAGACATAAAGGAAAATAGTGGCTTTGTCCTCGAAGCTATGAGGACTCACCAAGTCTTCAACTCCCTGCTCCTTAAAATCCTATCCTCAATAATAAAACTCAAATCTTGAAACCTACATTTGATAAGAATGTAGGCAAAGTATGCGTTAGTAAAAAATGTACTAAATATGTGAGCTAACATAACATCATAAGAGCATAGCACAAGGGTTAGTCAACATAAGTCATAAGCATAAGAGACAATAACATAATCATAAGCATAATCTCCAACATAGGCATAATATGAGCATAAGTCAACATAAGGCATACTCCAACAATATGGAACATACTACCTATTCATAAACTTAGTCCATACTCAATTCCTCTTAACATAGGAGAAACTTCATAAGTAACCTTAAAGTTATACTTGTGCAATGCATGGATGAATCCCTATAATCCCATCTAGGCAAAATATCACTCTTAGGCACTCATACCTCTTCATCCTATTTGATCTTATCCTTTAACTTACCTGTAACGACCCTTCCGAAATAATATAAGCCAATAACTTACGAGATTTTTGTACATATATTGCCCTCACACTAGACGAAAATGACGTAAAAGAACAACCAACTTCCGAGTACCCGAACTAGATCTTTCATACTTCACACAATCATACAAAATATGTGATAAATTTAATGTATTACAAAACTTGGGCTTACACACCCCAAAAGGTCAAAACATAGAGCCATACTTATATTACAACCCATAGCGACATGATCAATTTAGTCCTCAAAATTTCATGTACATATACAACACATAGATCATGTACAAGTCCCAAGGTTTATACAAAATATAGATGTCTATATGCAAATGTGATCTTCCTTAAGGCTCTCAAAATTTCCATCTCCAATGGCCAGCTTCATGCATCCACTCGATCATTCCCCTACGATAGAAACAACTATCGCTAAGCATATAGCTTAGTGGTGCAAAACTATAGTTTCAGGGCCATCCGATTCACAAAACAAACTTTCTCAAGTCATGAGCAACATAATTGAACATAATTAATAAATCAAGTAAACAATATATAAAGAGTATCAAGTTCGATATTTAAAGACCCAAATGTCAAGAACGTTCATAGCATCATTTTCCAAGAGATTCAACAACAAGGCTCGCCCAATATGTACTTCATGTCCTCACACCAAGCACAAACAAGTATCAAGAAGGGCTAACGCCCTGTATCAAGAAGGGTCAAAGCCCAATAATCAAGAGAACCAAGAACCATATTAAAAATGGTTTTCTAGTTCGTACTTAAAAATGGACAACTTTCATTTTTAAGACGGACTAAAAATCTAGAGTCAAGATGGCAAATAATCCAAATCAAGAGGCATGCCAATAGTGACAAAGTCACAACCACAAGAAGGACAAGGTCCCAACAAGAGTGCCAAGTGATCAAACGATCCGTACAAGTGGGCGAGTTACACAAGCATCTTTAACGTCTCAAAGGGTACCAACACAACAATGCAAAGTGACAAGAGGTAACCAAGGTACCAAGATCCAATTTCAAATATACTAGAGGTTAAACGAGTGCAAGTACAAGTTTATACACAAACCTCAGTGCTTTAGCAAAGAAACAGTCCAATCAATGTATCAAGATCCTCAACTTGTTCACGAGTATATACAACCTTTAAAATACAATTAAACAGATTCTTTAATCCCTAGTAGAACAATAATATTGATGTAAAACGGGATTATCATCACAAGTAAAATTAGCCTGCACAAACACAACAATGCTCCAAAACAGTGATTCTGGTCAGCTTAGTACCTCATGTCGCAACTTAGATTTGAAAAGGAAAACAGCAAAACTAGACTTTATAACCTTCATGAAATATGTAGATACATCTCTTAGGGTTGCAAACAAACAAGAATCACCGCAAAATGTATTTTGTACAGCAAGATATAGTCAACACACTAACAGCTGTTCATACAGAATTTGAAATTCCAAAATCTGGACAGAACTTGTCCTATGTTGCGTCCCATATTTCGAATCTATAACAACTGAATCAAAGTTTGACATAAACATAAGAGTTGTAGGTATATGAATTATATTTCCAAATCATATTTACTCACTGTAAACTAAGTTCTAGAGCGAGAGATATGCATAAAATACCAAACACTACCCAGCTCAGAAACAGATTTTGTCACTTACCAACAAGAAGTGTGTGTTCTTGAATTCCAGCCAAAAAGGGGAACGTTTTCTCTTGTGATTTTGAAGAACAATATGTTAAGCTAAGGTTCTAATGTTCTTAGACTTGAGGACAACGAAATTAATTATAGGAGGTGTGCAAATATATAGTTACAAAGGTGATACTTATCACATGTACAGATGTCATCAAAAGGGGCTGCCCAAACAAAAAGTTGGCTGCCCAAAAAGCATACATATATATCTATATGTATATCCCTTACCTTCCTTTTAAAGTTATACATAATTCTAATTAGGATATTACCTAAACACCCCATCACAAATCCTTAAATTACGATAAGAATTTATGCTAAGCAAGTTGGCAATTATCACAACACTTCAAGTTCCCAAAATGAGACTAAAACATATTCTAGTAATTAAGCAACGGTAAATCGACATGCAAATCTTGGTTAGTATTTAGGGGTGTTACATTACCACTCATAGACAATGGATCCTATCACCTTTAGACAATCATATCATGTAAGGCAACTAGGGAAACAATCCATCAAACATACATCATAAGCATAAACCAAAACCATATTCATTTCACAGGTCATCATAACATAAATGGAACACATCATAGATACCTTCAAAGCATACTTGTGCAATGCATGAATAAGATCTCATACTCTCATCCATACTAAGTAAAGCTTCTTAAGTAACCATAGTTCATAATTCATATTCTTATTGTGGGAATTAGCCTTAACCGACATACACCATGTGAGCTTAACATGGAATTCAGTGTCTACCCCACACCGAAAAAGGTTGTCTTACTTGCCTAAGGTATAACCAAACTCTTAGATTAAGTGGATCCAATAGCTAAGTAACCTACGAGGGCACGTAATTTATGGGATAAGGGGATTGCATCTACTAACGTGAGGGCTTCCATCCCACGAGATTGCTCCTAGGTACCCGGCCTCTACTAAAATGACAGGTCCCATCTCAAGAGAGGACTACTAGAAACCCAGTCGCTACTAACGTGAGGACTTCCATCTTATATCAATATCCTCTTGGTGCTAAGTATAATTCCCTATTGAGTTCATATTAAGTCTTGACTTAAGTTCATAATTATGGAAGAATGTCTTGACACTCAATCCAACATAACTCATACTAAAGCTCATAGATTCATTATGTGAGACTAGTCTTCCAACCTTAGAATCACTATATGTGACAAACCTTTCACATCATATCATAATCATGCCTAAGTGTGTATATGAGGACAACTTTTCTACAATACAACAACTAGATCATGACCATATTCACTTTATTCTCAAAGTGTTTCTAAAATATGTAATAAACTTCATAAATCATGCATACTATCATATCTTTCCCCTTTCTAGGGTCAAAGCTCACATTAAATCAACACATCTAAAATGACTACATTATACATGGATATACTCATAATTCAATTACTTCAACTACTACAAGCCTAATCTCATACTTCACCTCCTTGAGGTTCAATCCTTACTTTCAATCATCCCACCTAGGGTTCAAACACTAGACATGGATATCCTCCTAACCTATGTAATTCTATCACTTTGTGTATCCAAACATTCATGAGGTAGATTAGGTGGCAAAGTCTTCCCATAACCATTATATGTAATAGTCTACCATTATCAAATAAGCTTCACTTTTGGAGCCTTAACATACATAATTCATCATATTGGATTTACTCTCAAAACCCTAGTGATCAACATACATAACTATGAGTCTTCATTCTTAATAGCTCTACACCATAAAAGCATCTTATGAACCTAGATTACAAGGAATTCTAATTATATTCTTTATTACTAGGTAATTCTAGTCATAATTCATCATAAACGTTCAACTACAACTTTACTAGTCATGATCCATCATATATGCTATAATCTAATTCAATTCATAGCCACAAGCTTTAATTCATGAACAATTACTATATACATCATCAATTTTAGAAGATCAACTCTAAGTCTTCAATTTCACCTTTCGTGGCATAAACCCACATAATTCAATTTCATCAATTTAGATTAGGTTAACCATGTAAAACATATAATATCTTCATAACAACATAATTCAATACTAATTCAATCATAAACAAGTACTATCCACTCAATTGGAATCATACTCAACACTCCCCACAACATAGGAAGAAACCCTAGTTAGAATTAGGGTATTTTTTCACAATTGGGGGAAATCTAGGGGCTCTATGGATGGAAGAATCCATAGATGAATGATCTAACATGCCTTGGATATAAAGCCCTACTAAGCTTGCAACAATGGAGGAATTTGACCTAGCTTTCTTCTCTTCTTCTTCTTCTTCTTCACTTTTCTAGATAGAGGATTTCTTGGAGGGAATTGGGTTTGATTTGGGGTCTTGGAATAATGACTTAATTGATTTAGTTTAGGGGTCTATTAGGTTTATATAGGTGATCTAATTACAAAATAAATGACACCACTTAACCCCTAACTAATTATGGACTAACCCCCTAATCCCCCAACTTAAACTAATTAACCTCCAAATTGCCTCACCCACGAGACCTCGACCCATGGACCGTGGGTGGGTCTACGGACCGTACTGGTCCTTCGTGGGTGGTGGCCTACAACTATACAAAAAGAGCTTTGACCCACGACCACTTCCCATGGGGCGTGGGTTCACCTACGAGGTGTGAGTCCCATCTGTAGGTGGCCCTTTTTGGGTAATTTTAGGGACTGTTTTGGGGTCCTCCTCAAGGACCCCTTTGGTTGGTCCTTGGGGAGTCGTACCTTGACGTTTAACCTCTAAACCCTTCATTCTAAGTACCAAAAGTAAATTCTACAACTCCAACTCCTACTTAAAGCTCTAGAACCCTTACGTTAGGCCCTAGTTAAGTCTATGAATTTCTTGAATGTTACAATATCTCCCCCTTGGGATCATTCATCCTCGAATGACGATTCTAAACACTTCTTAAAGGGAACGACTCTAGACTAGCAGCCCATCATGGATGCGACTTGTCTAAATGCACATGAACAGAGTAGGAAAACTTCAATTATAAACTAAACATATCCAATGCAACTTGGAGAGTGTCTAGATTAAGACACTTCTCGTATTCGGACTATCAAGATCGACTAAATGAGAGTGTGGCTGACATGGTAAAAGAACAAATCAGCCACACTTTTCTGGACCCCTTTTTTTACTAGCTTTAATTCCACTCCCAGCAGGATAAGGGAGTAGAAACTACATCTATCAACCCAAAATGCATGAAATCTATGTCTTCTCATTTTCAAGGAGGAACTACCATCTCCTAAATAAAACATGCTCAACATACACTCATGGAGCCTAAATGCAATATACTCTCAAAAAGCATTTATTCAAGGAGGAATCTTTCAACTCCAAACTAATGCATGCTCATTCATCTCATGAAGTCAAAATAGGCAACTCATTCCCAATGCACCAAAACATGAGAAAATAATCTTGCGAACTCATTAATTTTCTTTTAAATCATAAGCTTTCACGAACATACATCATATAAGGAAATCATGGTAACATATAAACACACAATAACCTTGCTATCTAGGCACACCATATCCCCTTTGGGAGTAAGCCTATACAAACTCTTCTAAACATCATCTATGACTTGCAAGCAACAATGAAGCTCATTTATACTAAGGACAACATCAAAGTCTATCATATCAAATCTATTAAGTCATAAAAGACAAGCAACACCGAAATCTAGATAAGCTTAAAACACATACTGATAGCACATTAAGAGGTCACACTTAGTCATTTTTAGCTTGGAGGCCATAAGACCTAATTTGCTTCCTCTCTCTTCCCCTAGCCTTAAGCATCGGTCAATCTCTCATCTTGTGGCAACTCTCACCACAACCATAACAAGCCTCTGTACCGCTAAATATCTACCCTCATGTCTCTTTCCACACCTAGCACAAGTAGGTTTTGGCAAAAAAGATTTACTGTCTCTCCCTCTCCGAGGCTTAGGGTTAGCACCCTCTCTTCATTAAATCTTGGGGGAAACCTAGAAGGACCTTGTCCAGAGAACTTCCAAGAGAAGAGCTATCATCATTAATCCTAAACCTCTTTTTCTCCGTAGACCTTTCTTCAAGTTTCTCTTCCTCAATTTGATGGGCATAAACTATAAGACGAGAGATATTCATATCATCCTCAAACATGGCCATACGACATTCCTTTACCACTAAATCGGACAATCTCGACACAAACTTACTCATTCCCAATTTGGGATCAAACACTAGAATTGGAACATACTTAGACAGTTGAGTGAACGTCCATGCATATTTCTTAACACTTAAATCACCTTGTCTAAGGTTGATAAACAAGAGCACCAAAGCTTATCTCATCTCTAAAGGTAAGAACCTATCTAGAAAAGCACTCTTGAATCCTTCACACTCTATAGGGCCCAATCCTACCAGTCTGGTCTTTTTCCATTGATCATACCAAATTTGTGCAACTCCTTTTAATTTGCAAGAAACTAACTCCGCTTTCTCTACCGGAGTCACTCTTATAAAGTCTAACACCTTAGAGACCTCTTCTACAAACTATTGAGGATTCTCTTCCACCTTGGAGCCATAAAACTCAGGAGGGTACTTCCTTAAAACCTCACTCACTCTAGAAGCAACCATCCCCCTTATTGGGTTTTTCGGAGTTACAACCACTCTATTGGCTTGCGCCTTCAAGGCTTGATCCAACAATTGGATAGCAGACCTAGACTCCGCATTCGCTATATCCAAATGATCAATTTGAGCTTGAGGAGGAGCTTGAAGAGCCTCTTGCTCCACACTATCTCCCTCATTCCTCCTAGCATTTTCCTCTATATAAGCCATAACCTAAAAACCATAGGGTACAAATTAGGAGAAAGACTTAATAGAGTTAAACACTATGGCATGACTTAGAGAATGGAGAAGTAAAGTTTCCTAAGCATCCAATAGCCTCTTATTCATAAACGTGGCGCGCTTCACCTTTATGACCAAGACTCTACTAGACGTGGTTTAAGATAATCCTAGAACCATTCTAAACCTTGTGCTCTAATTACCAAGTTTGCTACGACCCAGGGGTACACCCTAGATGTAACATGGAGTACTTGACCCCGAAGAGGTCTCATACAATCCCTTAGCATATCATCACATAAGATACTAGAAAAGTACGATAATTTTAAAATATTTTTCATACAATCAAAGTCTTTATGAAAGCAAAACGAAAGTCGTACTACATTTTTGTCTCAAACCATCTAATACAATACTTGAATAACTCTTTGGGTGAAGCCCATACAATAGCCTCAAAACATGAAAATAAAAGACATAAAGGAAAATAGTGGCTTTGTCATCGAAGCTATGAGGACTCACCAAGTTTTCAACTCCTTGGTCCTTAAAATCTTATCCTCAAGAATGGAACTCAAATCTTAAATCCTACATTTGATAAGAATGTAGGCAAAATATGCGTTAGTAAAAAATGTACTAAATATGCAAGCTAGCATAACATCATAAGAGCATAACACAAGGGTTAGTCAACATAGATAATAACATAATCATAAGCATAATCTCCAACTTAGGTATAATATGAGCATAAGTCAACATAAGGCATACTCCAACAACATGGGACATAACACCTATTCATTAACTTAGTCCATACTCAATTCCTCTTAACATAGGAGAAACTTCATAAGTAACCTTCAAGTTATACTTGTGTAATGCATAGATGAGACCCCCATAATCCCATCTAGGCTAAATATCACTCTTAGGCCCTTATACCTCTTCATCTTATTTGATCTTATCATTTAACTTACCTCTCATAGACAAGGGATCCTATCACCTTTAGACAATCATATCATGGAAGACAACTAGGGAAACAATCCATCAAACATACATCACAAGCATAAACCATAACCATATTCATTTCACAGGTCATCATAACATAAAAGGAACACACCATAGATACCTTCAAAGCATACTTGTGCAATGCATGAATAAGATCACATACTCTCATCCATACTAAGTAAAGCTTCCCAAGTAACCATAGTTCATAATTTATATTCTTATTGTGGGAATTAGCCTTAATCGACATAGACCATGTGAGCTTAACATGGAATCTGATGTCTACACCACACCTAAAAGGGGTTGTCCTCATGCCTAAGGTAGAACCAAACTATTAGCTTAGGTGGATCCAATAGCTAAGTAACCTACAGAGGCACGTAGTTTATGGGATAAAGGGATTACATTTAGAAACCCGGCCTCTACTATCGTGAGGGCTTCCATCCCACGAGATTGCTCCTAGAAACCCGACCTCTACTAACGTGAGAGCTCCCATCTCAAGAGATGACTACTAGAAACCCAGCCGCTACTAACGCGAGGGTTTCTATCTCATATCAATATTCTCTTAGTGCCAAGCATAATTTCCATTTGAGTTCATATTAAGTCTTGACTTTTGTTCATAATTATGGAAGAATGTCTTGACATTCAATCCAACATAACTCATACTAAAGCTCATAGATTCATTAGGTGAGACTAGTCTTCCAACCTTAGAATCACTATATGTGACAAACCTTTCACATCATATCATAATCATGCCTAAGTGTATCTATTAGGACAATTTTTTCTACAATACAACAACTAGATCATAAGCATATTCACTTTATTCTCAATGTGTTTCTATAGCATGTACTAAACTTCATAAATCATGCATACTATCATATCTTTCCCCTTTCTAGGGTCAAAGCTCACATTAAATCAACACATCTAGAATGACTACATTATACATGGATATACTGATAATTCAAGTACTTCAACTATTACAAGCCTAATCTCATACTTCACCTCCTTGAGGTTTCAATCCTTACTTTCAATCATCCCACCTAGGGTTCAAACACTAGACATGTATATCCTCCTAACCTATGTGATTCTATCAATTTGTGCATCCAAACATTCATGATGTAGATTAGGTGGTAAAGTCTTCCTATAACCATTATATGTAATAGTCTACCATTATCATATAAGCTTCACTTTTGGAGCCTTAACATACATAATTCATCATATTGGATTTACTCTCAAAACCCTAGTGATCAAAATTCATAACTATGAGCCTTCATTCTTAATAGCTCTACACCATAAAAACATCTTATAAACCTAGATTACAAGGCATCTAATCACATTCTTCATTACTAGGTAATTCTAGTCATAATTCATTATAAAGGTTCAACTTCAACTTTCCTAATCATGATCCATCATATATTCTATAATCTAATTCAATTCATGGACACAAGCTTTCATTCATGAACAATTACTATAGACATCGTCAATTTTAGAAGATCAACTCTAAGTTTTCAATTTCACCTTTCGTGGCATAAACCCACATAATTCAATTTCATCAATTTAAACTAGGGTTAACCATGTAAAATATATAATATCTTCATAATAACACAATTCAATACTAATTCAATCATAAACAAGTACTATCCACTCAATTGGAATCATACTCAACACTACCCACAACATAGGAAGAAACCCTAGCTAGAATTGGGGTCTTTCTTCACAATTGGGGGAAATCTAGGGGCCTCTATGGATGGAAGAATCCATGGATGAATAAGGTAACATACCTTGGATATAAAGCCCTACTAAGCTTGCAACAATGGAGGAATTTGACCTAGCTTTCTTCTCTTCTTCTTTTTCTTCACTTTTCTAGAGAGAGGATTTCTTGGAGGGAATTGGGTTTGATTTGGGTTCTTGGAAGAATGGATTAATTGATTTAGTTTAGGGGTCTATTAGGCTTATATAGGTGGTCTAATTACAAAATAAACGACACCACTTAACCCCTAACTAATTATGACTAACCCCTAATTCCCTAACTTAAACTAATTAACCTCTAAACTGCCTCACCTACGAGACCCCGACCCACAGACCATGGGTAGGTCTACGGACCATACTAGTCCTTCGTGGGTGGTGGCCTGCAACTATTCAATAGGGTCCTTGACCCACGACCACTTCCCATGGGGCGTGGGTCCATCTACGGGGCGTGAGTCCCATCCATAGGTGGCCCTTTTTGGGTAGTTTTAGGGACTGTTTTGGGGTCCTCCTCAAGGACACGTCTGGTTGGTCCTTGGGGATTCATTCCTTGACATTTAAGTATGAGAAGTAAATTCTACAATTCTAACCCCCACGTAAACCTCCAGAACCCTTACGTTAGGCCCTAGTTAACTCTATGAAATTTCGGAATGCTACATGTCCATTGGATGGCCTAGTGGCTTTGGTGTGTACCAACTTTTCTTTCCTTCAACTTTTTTAGTTTTTCGCTCTTATTTACCTTGTAATGTCTTTGCCTTGCTCTTTTGCCTTCATTACTGCAAATTAACATTTCAACATCAGTTATGAGCATAGAATGGGAATTGAGGACACTAAATCTTTGAAAATTAAGCCCTAAATGAGTTGAAATCCCCGACTCATCAACAATATATGATGTTTTAGCACAAAGGCTTGTAAAAAAGTAGACTAGTATATTTAGTTTTCAGATTGTGATAACAATGTGATTGATTGTTATGGTTTTGGATAATCTTTTTGGACTTTAGTCATTTGTTAGATGGATTATTTACTGTAGTTTAGTAATAAAAATATATGTATTTTTTATATTAACATTTGTTGCAGAAATGTCGTGGATTAACTAACACACAATCACAAATAAATAAAATAGAGCAAAAGAATAACACAAGGATTTAATGAGGTTCAACTAGGCCTACTCTTCCCAGCAAAAGCAAAGAGAGTTTTTCACTATGAATCTAAGAGAACAAGTTTACAATTCTTTAGAATCACAAACTACATACCTTATATATAGATCTTGAGTAGTCTCAAACCAATAAGAAAAAGGTTTTCCCAATCTTATAAGGACAACATTTTCCTTTCCTGAATCTATTTGGAAAAGGGGTCTCCTAAATCAATATGAATTGAGTTTCCTAATATAAACAAGGGAAAAATTCAAGACATAATTGAAAAAATTTCACCTTGTCTTGAATTCCTTTAATCAATTGAAATAATGTCTCTCTGCCTTGCTTCAACCCTCCAAAGGGCTTACTGAATACAACTCACACCAATCAAGCCTAGACATGCGGTCACTAACACTGTGATATATTTTTACTACTGTCTTTAATCATTCTGAGGGTCCTGTGAGACCTATTCATTGAATGTCACATCCCTAATAATAATTAATTTCGGAGTCTATTGATCTATGCACCACAATCCGTAACCTTTCACTTCAGTTGCATACCCTAGAAATAAGCTCTTATTTACCCTTCGTTCAAGCTTTCATCCCTCACATTAGCATAAGCAGGACAATCAAATATTCTTAAATTTGAATAATCATCAGGCAAACTGGACCAAACCTCAAAAGAAGTTTTGAAATCAATAGTTGTAGTGGAGATCTAATGACCAAATAACAAGTTGTATTGATTACTTCAGCCAAAAACACATTGCAAAAACATGAGTGTGAAAGCATACTTCGTGCCCTATCACAAATTGTTCTTTTCATATGTTCTGCAATAGCATTTTGTTATGGAGTTCTAATACAAATGTGGTGTCTCACTATGTCATCTCAGTTGCATAATTTATTGAAATTCAAGTTGTAAAATTCCAACCCATTGTCAGTTCAAAGACTTTTAACTTTTCTTTCTAGTTACCTTTTAATCATCATCTTTCAGTTAACAAATGTTGAAAATGCCTCATCTTTTTGTTTTCAAAAAATACACTCATGCCATTCTTGTGTAATCATTAATCAAATTCATAAAGAACCTTACACTATTTTTGGAGGAAATTTTGTTTGGACCCTACAAGTCTGAAATCTAACTTTCTTTGGTCTTGTGAATAGCCTTTTCCCTGAGCTTTACCCTTATTTGCGTACCAAACGCACATTGATCACAAAAATCAAAAACTTGATTTTTTGTAACCATCCAACAAATTCTGCTTGGTCAACAAAGACATTCCTTTGTCACTCATATGATCAAGTTGTAAGAGTCACAATTGAGACTGATTCAGATTACTTTTCCCCGATGCTACTATTGCTTCCCCTTCAACTACATTGGCATGTAGATAATACAATCTAGAATGAAGCTCACCCTTCAACTACAATGACTTGTAGATAATACAATCTAGAATGAAGCTTACCCTTCATGAGTACCATAGAGCCTTTACATACTTTAAGTGTTCCGTTCTCTGAGTGAAACTTATACCCTTGATAATCCAAAATCAATAGATAGATAAAATTTCTCTTCATTCAAGGAACATACCAACACTTAATATTTTTGACAATGTCATCGAACATTCTTAATTTGATGTTACCAATCTTCTCTACCTCTAATTAATTTTCATCACCTAGGTAGACACTCTTTTTCATCTGTTTGTAAGTTGCAAACCAATTCTTGTGTGAACACATGTGAAAAGTTACACCAGAATCAAGAACCCAAGAATTTGGCCTATGATGAGAACTCACAACACAAACTTCCCTTACATAGTAATCGTTATCAGAATTATTTCCCGTGTCAATAATATTTTCTTAGTAATCAACTTTCTACTTCCCCTTTTTCTCCTTTGTTTAGGACATTCTCTTTTGTAATGACCCTACTCCCCGCACTCATAGCAGTTATGTTTCCTTGCTCTAGACTTTGATCTGACGTTAAACCTTTTTTCAATATTAAAGTTTGTATGTTGTGTTCTTCCCCTACTCACAACACCTTCACCCTCAGTTCTACTATTTGAAAATCTCTTCTTCAACTCTTTAGATTTTAGTGCATTACTAACATCATCAAGTGAGGTATTGTCTTTTCCATATAGCAATGTATCAACAAAAGTATCATAAGACGCGGATAAATAACATAACATGATTAAGGCTTGATCTTCACTTTCAATTTTGATATTTACATTCTTCAAGTCCATTATAATTGAATTAGTCTCATCATGGTGAGTTTTGATCGGTGTACCTTCATTTGTACGAAGATTGTATAACCTCATTTTCAAGTAGAGGTGATTTGTCAACGATTTCTTAGAGTACGGATCTTCTAATTTCTTTCATGCCGTTGTTGCAGATTTATGTTCAACAATTTTCTAGAGAACGCTATCTGTAACATCATGAATATAGCACTCAAAGCCCTCTCTTTCAGGTCTACTTGTTCTGATTCTTTCAACTCTTATGGAAAATCTTCCTTAATAGATTTCCACAACCCTTATAACACCAAAGATGATTTCATTCTAATCTTCCATAGACTGGAATTAGACCCCATCGAATTTCTCTATTTCAACCTTGTTGAGGATGATGGAGACATCTTAACCCTTGATTATGTCTAGAAACCCTAACCAAGCTCTGATACCAATTGTTGCAGAGATATCATGGATTAACTATCACAGAATTCAAACAAAGAAAATAGAGAAGAAGAATAACATAAGGATTTAATGAGGTTCGACTAGGCCTACTCCTCCTAGTAAAAACAGAGAGAGTTTTTCACTATAAAAGAAAGAGAACAAATTTTACAATGCTTTCGAATCCCCAACTACATACCCTATATATAGATCTCAAGTAGTCCCAAACCTATAAGAAAAATATTTTTCCAATCCTATAAGGACAATATTTTCCATTTCCAAATCTATTAGGACGAAGGGTCTCCTCAACCAATAGAAATTATGAGTTTCCTAAAATAAACAAGGGGAAAATTCAAGACATAATTAACAACATTAATACCAAATAAGAGTAAATTATTTTTGTATTAACCTAACTAAAAGCAAAATAAGAAAAAAAAAATAAGAGTCCAAAAATTTGTAAAAAGCAAGACTATTAATTTTGTTCAAAATCTTTAGTGTTGGATTTTTTAGATTTCATAAACTTTACTTTTTTGCTTTTGGACAAATTCATTACTTTTTTAGTATAAGTGAGTTACTTGCAATCATTTATCATTAACTTAATTAGAATTTTTCTTTCAACTAAGATCCTAGTACTAAATACATAGTTTAACTAATGTCTAACTATAAGTAATTGAACTTTTCTAAAATATGTTCATTATCATACAAAAATCTTTAATGTAATTTCTAAATATGTTGGTCTCAGCAATTAAGGAAACAAAATTCAAACCAAAATCTGTGTAAGTGGTGTATCTTGAAATAAATTAAGAGTTCTTTGAGCTTAATTTTGAATTTAGTCTAGATATTAAGATGTTTGAAACACTTGAATGATCCCAACTTGTAAACGATATTTGTGGTGTTTGATATACGAGCTACCTTTCGCTTTTTATTTGAATTATGTCATTTTTCTGAATTATAAGTACCACTATTTAGAATTTAACAGGAAAGATTTGTGATTAAATTACACTTTTTTTAATTTGATTTGATTGATTGAATTGAATTGCTAACAAATTTGATTAAAGTAGTCAAGAGGTCACATTTGGTTGAACGAAACATATCATTTCTACATGCGATACATTTATTCACAACTAATTTGGATATGTCATGTCATTTTGACACGTGACATTACCCTATTGGATGTGACACATTGAATATAAATTATACATATAATTTTTTTTATATAAGCTTTTTCTACACTTCGTTCTAACTCACATCAAATCACCTTTGTGACTTTGTGAAACCCTATCCTTCATATCTTCATATCTTTATTGAAATTTCATATAAAAAAATATTTTCTTAATCATTTTAACAGTAGTCCACTGTATCCATCATGCATGTACCTTCTTCTCCACATCAAGATGCTCCGCCTGTTTGTCCTAGAAACTCACTTTCTCTTTCTGACTGCAAACCTTTCTCCGAAGAGGAAAAATCCAAAAAGACAAAATCAAGAAAGAGACATGACACAATTGAACCTAATGTCAATCAGATTCTTCCAATTAAACAATCTTTTGACAAAGACCTACGTCCTTGGACCCTGTCGATGAGCAAAATCGGGGACCGTGGCAAACGGGCTGGTGACTATGCATCCTCAATTCAAATTGCTCACCTCACCAAGGTTAAACAAGATTGTATATGGGGTGAAGACATTGAAGTACACGCCCCTACTAGCTATGAGAGGGTGACTTTTGAGAAGATGGACCACTCATATGTATACACTTACCCTTTTACTCTTGGATTTGGCCGTCCGATCATTGACCAAGTTATTCTTACCTTCTGCGTTAAGTACAAGGTCTGTTTGGCTCAAGTCGGGCCATCTGTATGGAGAGCAGTCGCCTGCCTTCGTCACTTAGCCAACAAATCTGGGTTAGCATTCACCTTGGATCATCTGATCCTCCTTTACTCTCCTAGAATTTTTCGAGACGGAGTTATCAACTTAGTTAATAGAGGAGAAAGAGCTATCCTCTCTAGCTTGGATGAGGATAATGATCGAGGTTGGATGGAGAGATTTGTTGTTGTCACCACCAAAGAAATAATTCCAAAGATCAACATGCCATTCCCAGAAACATGGAATTATTCTCGTAAGTATCTAATACCAAAGTAAATTTTCTCATTTTCTTCCATCATTACTTCTAACCAAATTGTAATTTTTTTACTTAGCCACTGTCTGGAAACCCTCTGTGGATGTAAACATATCTGACTGGGTTCAATCCATCTTAAATATTTCAAAGAAAGAACACAGGACTTGGAAAGAAATTTCCAAAAAAAATAAATGGAAGGCCAAGAACCATGGTAGAATCTTTCATGTGTCTCTTTCATTCCAACCTCCATTCATGATTTCAATATATATTGCTAATGTTTAAAAAAATTCCACAGGCCTTCCGAAGGGATCCTCCAACTTTCAAACCATAGATATATCCCTCAATTCAGAGGAAGATGAAGAGAGAGCACACCTCATCCTTACTCACAAGTGGCCTAAAGGGAAAGAACCAATAACTAGCGAACCTTCCTCAAAAAGAGGTTTTCAGTCTCATACAAAGAAGCATAAAAAAGAAAAAATCTGGGGCGAAGAAGAACACGTATATGGCTGGGGTGATGTAGTTTATCCAAATGAACAAGAATCAGTGGCTCTCAAGGATGATGATGAAGAAGATAATAAACAAAGGAAGGAAAAAAATTCCTCAGTTTGGGGTTCTAGTCTCATCGAAGTTGATCAACTTTTTGAGGAATATTGTCTTGCCGAACTAGTAGATTCAACAACCAAGCCTTCATTTGAACCTTTCAGTCTAGAATCAATGACCCCGAGCTCCACTATTGTTACTACTTCTAGTGCCACTCTGGTGAGCGTTCTATATTTTTCTTCTACTATCATACCAAAAAGGAAGCTCTCTAACCTTATTGTAACATTTTCTTGACCAGTCTGTTTTGCCTTGTATTAATTTATTCCAAGATTAATAGATTATTTTTTTATTCTAACCTTCCGTTCTTTGTAGGCTACTGTACTAACTTCTGAAGACCTTAGAAAAATGATTGTGGACAAAAAAAAGATGCAAACTGAAATTGATTAATTGAAGGACCAACTTGCAGCCTTTGAAAAAATCAAGTTTAGTACAGAGGTTAATCAGTTGAAGAAGCGCTTTACAGATATGGAGGCTCATGACCTCACCTCATTGGGGCATGAAACAGAAGCAGGCGGTCAAGAGGTCGTCCAACTACGCTCAGAATTGGCCGAGTTGAAAAAAGTGTTGGGCCCTTACCTAGAAGTCCTTACTGCTTATGAGAAAAAGGAGTCTAAGCTAAAAAAGGATCTTCAAGCAAACATCGAGGAGAATTATAATTCAAAGACGACACTAGTTATTGCTCAAGCTGAAAACCTGAAACACATGGAGACTATAGAAGAGTTGCGGGAATCCCTCTCAATTTTGAGAGGCAAAAATTGATCGAGGTTCAGCGTCACAGAAATGTAGATACATATGGTGGTATCTGTAAGTGATATTTCTTTTTTATTTTAGTCAACCAACACTTATTGATTTGGGAAAATACATGATCTGCCTATATATATATATACATATATATATATTCTACTTCGTGTTAAATTTGATGGTGTCTGATTTTAGTAGACTAAAAATGTTTGTAATTTTCTACTATGGATAAATTAAATTGTGCATTTTATTTAAAGAATAAGAAAACTTCACCTAATACATCAGCGTGGAAAGTCATCTATCATGTTTGTGTTGTAGAAAAAAATATTTGAGTCATATTACCCATATTGGACCGGATGAGACTATGCTGTTGGGTAATTCTATAACAATCAAATTGAAGATTATGGAATGGTTCTTCTAAAAAGTACATTTGGCAAGGTACTGACTTTAAACAATGTTTGTATCTAACGAAACTGTAATAAGTAAGAACAAAATAATTATGAGAAAAATTTACCTCATGAAGGGTCCTTGCAAATTCAATATTTCTGCTTGTTTTTACTTGCTTGAGTCAAACTGTTTGAGACATAAACACTTGGGATATGTCAATTACAAAACTTTGTGAAAACTGATCAATTTAGAAGTTTAATCAATTGAAAAAAACATATTAGAAGTGATTGAGGTGGAGAATATGAATCTCTTTTTTGCAGAAATTTGTTTGGAAAATGGAATCATCCATCAAACTACTACTCATACTCACCTCAATCTAATGACATTGCGGAAAGAAAAACTAAACTTTGAAGGAAATGTTGAGTGCCTTCGCTTATAAGTTCAGGTTTACCACAAAATTTGTGGGGGGAAGCTATCCTTATAGTAAAAGAGAATAACAAAATTTTTGTCTATTTAGAAAGGAGGCAACAAAAAGTTTTATTTGTTCAGGACTTAGTCTATTCCATATGAGAAATGGAAAAGAAGAAAATCCAACTTGAAATACTTCAAACTGTAGGGGTGTTTATTCATAGCCCAAGTTTCTATTCCTAAAAAGGTCAAAATAGGACCTAAGACTGTGGACTGTGTTATCCTTGAATATGCCACAAATAGTAAAGCTTATCCATTTTGGTTCATATGTCCAAACATTTGGATATTCATAACAATATGTTAATTGAATCAGCTAATGTTGATTTCTTTGAACACATCTATCCATGTAAAACTAGACTTGAGTTATCTAGTAAAGGGTCTAAATGACCTTGGAAAGAACCAAAGGGGAATGTACTTAATAAAGAGATTCAGAGGCATAGAAAACGTCAAAGGTAATATACTTCATTTGAATATAATTTTGTAACATTTCTTCTTAAAAATGGGTCTCATACATTCAAAGAAGTTATGTCTTATCCGGACTCATCCTTTTGGAAAGAGGTTGTCAATAGTTAGAATGATTCAATCTTAAGCAACCATATTAGAAGTTGATTGATTTTCATCCAGGAAATGAACCTTTGAGTTCAAAGTAGATCTTCAAAAGGAAAATGAAAGTCGGTGGAACTATTGACAAATATAAAAGCAAGGCTCGTTGTCAAAGGCTTTAGACAAAAAGTTCTTGATTGTTTCGACATATACTTGCAAGTAACTAGGATTACGTCCATTCGGATGTTAATTGCGTTAGTTACAGTATATGACCTTCAAATTCATCAAATGAATGTGAAAACAACTTACTTAAATAGAGAATTAGAGGAAGGAATTTACATGGAACAACCCAATGGTTTTGTGGTTCCTGATAAATAAAAGAAAGTGTGCGCCCTTGCAATATAGGTAAAATGTTGTATCATTGCTAGGCTCTTAGTAATGGTTGTCGGTTAGAGAAACTCTCTACATATTAAAATTTTCTATTCTCATATTATTTTTATTGCATATCTTATTGTAATGTACAAATGGTTTTCACAACTTGTTCACATATTGTTTACTTGATATGTTTTCCATCATCAATTCAGTTATTGTTTTATTCAGCCATATTACATTCTTATGCATTTCATGTACTGATGTTATTCGACATACATCATTTTATAATGCAGATACAGGTGCTCAGGATCATCAACAAACATTTTGTTAAGATCACTTGCACTCATAGACAACTTTTGGTGAGACTTTGCTTCCAGGAGACTCCATTTTCATATTCAGTTTAAGTAGTAATTGAGGTGTCGTGGGTCTTGTACCGACACCTATCTTGAACAATAGAGGCTTCATAGACAGACAGAGTTAGATATTTCCATTGTTTTCTTCAGATGTTTTATTTAAACTTATGAATTATGTTAGGTATTTCAAGACAATGTCTTAAAGCTTTTTTTAAAATGTTTTAAATGCTCATCTATTTAAGCTTCCGCATGTCTTATAGAGTCATAGTTAGTCAGGCCAAGAGTTCGCATGGGGCCAACAATGGTCTCCGAGTGACGGCTGACCATGTACAGAGTGTAGATTTGAGGCATGACGGTATTGATACACCGATGAGTAAGATTGTTCTATCCTAAGAGGATTATTCCATTAACCTTGGGTACTTGAGGGGAATAATTTCCTTATGGACACATTGTGCATTCAGTGGGCTCGATTTTCTTCTTTGAAAAAAATATTTTGTATATTATGGATCTATTTTCCTTACTGATTTTAAGTTTCTAGTTTTGAAAATACTCTTTAAACTTTATTGATTTTTACCAAATCCTTCAAAGTTATTGTTCTAAGTATTTTAGGAATATAGGGTGAACAACAATATATAGGTCAAATATTACTTTATATCTATATATATATACATAATATTTTGAACATTCTTAGAACCAATAATTACCCATACCATAGGGGCAATAGGACTCACAAGTATGTAGGGCATGCAAGATTATATCCCTATAGAGTTACTTCTTTTTTTGTTTGAATTTACTATTCAAAATTTGGACACCCTTCGTGAAATTTCTGATAATGTGCCACTATACCCTCTTCAAAAGATAAAGTTGGAAAGAAGAATATCCACTCAAGCAAGTGTTGGATAATATTTGCAAATTGCAAAGAAGGCCTCTTATCTCCCTCCATTTGTTAACTGACCAAAGAAAATCAAATAAAAATGAAAAGTTACATGTTTATCTTGAATCCTTTTGTTTCTACTTTACACTATTGGTTTCTAAGTATATGCTCAAGTGGCATTATTTTTTTTCTCTAAATAATGAGATACAGATCATATTCTCACTCAAGCCAATGGGCACGAGATTTGGATTTTGGAGTTAGCTTATATACTAGTTTTTATTAAGGACCTACTTGTTTCATTTGACTTGCAAGTTGCAACAATAAAAGCAGCCAGAGAGAGGGGTCAAGAATTGTTAATAAGATAATTTATAAATGGTAAGAGACCTAACGCATAAAATATAGAAAATCTCTGTCTCATTTTACTTTGCCCCTAATTTACTTGACAATCTTTAATTTACTAAATTATCTTTATTCAATTATGTTTAGCTAATTTAAGTGTAACTAACATTACTTTATATAATTACTTAAAAATTAAAATGCTATTGGAAGAAAATAATAAATTTCTCTTTTGTATTAAAATGGACAAGTAATATAATGGGAATTTTTTTTTTGTCATAATGTACTTTTTAACTTGATTTCAACGAACATCTATGGCCTCTAATTTTGGATGTGCATAAGTATACATTTAAACTTATATAAATTTGAACAAACAGACACGTTCGTCTAGCGTGGCATCCTACATAGCAATTTTATGTCTTACGTGATGTCCGACATGTATTATGCCACGTAGGCCGCGTCTGTTTTGTTCAATTACCTACTTCTGTACACCCAAAGTTGAAGGATATAAATGTCAACTAAAGTTAAATTAAACTGTGTATTCAAAATTGAAGGGCATAGATATTAGCTGAAGTTAAGTTAAATGGGCATACTTATCCCAATATCAGTACATGAGTATTATAACAAAATTCCTGCTACGTCATTGAAATATGAATTGGTAGCTGATAGAAAGAAGTTGGCAAGAAAGTATGGTACAGAGCCGCCTCCAACTTGCCAAACAAGCTTTTATATAAATCACCTTCCAGGCAGAGAAAGAGAAAAAAAAAACAAATAAAAATGTCAGGAGTTAAAGGTGATGATGTAGAAGAAGGTAGTACAACGTCGTCATTGCTGTATCCAGGAATTGGAAATGAGGAAAATGATCTTCGTTGGGGTTTCATTCGCAAAGTTTACTATATTCTCGCCTCTCAGATACTCCTAACTACCATCGTCTCTGCTGTCACTGTCCTATACCTTCCCGTTAACAACATCCTTCATGGCAAAACCATCCTTCTCATTCTACTCATTCTACCTCTCTTGTGTAAGTCCATATCCCCATTATCCCAACTTTGGACATTTTGATACATTCTACATTTTTATTTGGAAAAATGCATAAGTAGCCCGAATCTATGTTCGAAATCTCAAAGACACATATATACCATACTAAGGTCCCATTATTCCTGAACTTATTTTATAAATAATTTTTTACCTCTTTTCGACCTACGTGACACTATCTTTTGGGTCCAGCGCGTGTTGACAATTTTTTCAAGCTATCTAGTTGATAGTGTCATGTATGCCGAAAAGAGGTAAAAGATTATTTATAAAATAAGTTTGGGGTAATAGAACCTTAAAATAGTATAAATGTGTCTCTGGAATTTCGAACATAGATTGGGGATACTTATCATTTTCCCTTTTTATTTTCTCAAATTTTATGTCAAGTCAAAACCAGATAAACAAATTGAAACTGGGTGAGAAATTAGTTACCCTTTTATATGACTTGATGGTCCATTTTACTAAGTAATTTTGTTTTTGTGTAGTGTTGTTGCCCTTGTATTTCTATAGACAAAAGCATCCGTTGAATTTTGTTTTCCTTGGCCTCTACACTGTAACATTGAGCATCTCTATTGGTATAGCATGTGCTACTATAGATGGTGAGTATTTTGAAGCTTTTCTAGCTATTTACTTATATATTTGGATAATTAATTTTGCTAATTGGATTAATTACAGGAAAAATTGTGCTTGAAGCCTTGATCTTAACATCAGCTGTAGTTTTATCTCTTACTGGTTACACATTTTGGGCTTCAAAGAGAGGCCAGGACTTCAGCTTTTTGGGTCCAATACTGTTTGCTAGCCTCATTGTACTTTTTTTGACTGGATTTTTACAGGTTGGTCTCCTAGTATACTCTTATTGTCTCAATTTATGTGGTACTATTTGGATTTCGAGAGTCAAAACAATTTAATTTTGATTTTAAAATCTTTAAACAGCCTTTTCATGTCGTATTTGTATTTGATTCTGACTTTGCCCATAATTTAATTTGCAGTTGTTCTTCCCTCTTGGATCTACAGTCTATGCTATTTACTGTGCAATAAGTGCTATTGTTTTCTGTGTGTATATTGTGTATGATACGTACAACCTGATTAAGAGATTCACCTATGATGAATACATCTGGGCTTCTGTCAATCTATACCTGGACATTCTCAACCTCTTCCTAGACATTCTGCGATTGCTCAGGCCGCGAAACACAACTAGCTAGGTCCACATTTCAAACAAATTTGTCAAGGAAAATTGATATTGTATTATTGTAACATTGATCTCTCTACTCACATAGGAGTATTTTGTAAACAAATTTCTATTTTGATATTGTCAAGTGTTATGTACTTAATTTCAAGAATAAAATTTCATTAATGCTAATGTATAATAATTGACTGAGAAAATGCATGTGCTGGAAGACTTTGCACCTAATTTTTGGTGACTTGAATATTGTGCTCAATTGATTGGTTGCATCATGGGCCACTAGCCTAAGTTATTGTTGTTGACAAGCTTCAAGATATATGATTTTATCTGACTAATAATTAAAGGAATTGCCAATCAGTAGCCAACTCTAAAATTGAGTCCTTATTGCCGCTTTACAAAGTCCTCAATCATATGAGTTTATATCAAATCTTTACATTTTAATACAACAAAAAAATAAGCATAACCATCGAGTCATTGTGAGGAGATTGGTGTAGCAATATAAGAAAAGGGAGAAGGACTTACCTATGATGTTTATCGACTTTGAAAAGTCTGAGGAAGTAGACTAAAGATATATTGGTGTCTTGTATGCATCAGAGCGATAAACAACTAAATGGAAGATTGAACAACAAAAAAAACGCAGAAATAGATCGAAACTCATTACTTTGGGTAGATTAGGCCAAGAAATTGGAGATGATACTTTTCTACTTTTTTTAGGGGGTTTTTCAACTTTCGTTTTTGAAGAAGAAGGCACGTCTTTCTTCACCTTCTCAATACTCACATTGGCCATTACTAGAGGATCATACAATTTTTTCGATCTATTTTCAGCCCAACCGACATCTTCATTGTCATAAACACCATTAGTGTTAGATGACATTATCTGGGTAATTCATATACTGAGTGAAGGATCATCATCCATAATGTATCAGTATTTTAATGAAGAAAAAATGTAATGAACGGTGAGTAAAAGGAAGGAATTGAAACAATACCTAGAAGGATGAAATCATTTGACTGGAGTGACAAATATCTTGAAATTCAAAGTTGGAATGATAAGATCATGGGAGAGAAAATACGGAGTGATTGAAGGAGTGAAAAAAGGGGGAGATAAACGTGGATTAGGAGATGGGGAGTTATGTATCCGAAAGTTAGGTTTAAGGGAGTAGAAAAGGGGATTTTAGTAATATTTTGAAAAGGAAAGGAATAATAGAAAATATGTTAAATAATATTGTGTATATAAGTAATTTTTCCAAATAAACTGGCTATATTGAAATGTTAATAATTGCAATAGATAAAACACCTTTACATATATCTTAATAATTATTATTCCAGTAAGTCATACACCCTTACATATGTTATTGAAATAATAGCTATTATTTAGAATATTATCTTTTCCCATTCCAACTATATCATTGATTTGACCTTCTAAGTTTTTACTATACAAGAGTAACATTTATGACATAGCCTTTATCCATAATATCATAATCAATTATATAATTAATTGGTCACTTTATAACTTACAGATGAATATGGTCACTTCATAAATCTTTAGCTTGAAATTAAGTTAGGAGGTGAAAAGGTTGTGAAAATATTATTATTTTTTGGTAAATATAATATTTTATTACCAGATTTTGCAATATGTACAATGTTGGAAACTCTGGATGTGGACATCTTCCACTCTCAAAGCCCAGCTATTTCAAAAAATCTCTCCTGCTAGAACCTATTCTAAGGATAGAAATTAAGCTTATGCATAAAACATATAAATCTAGGTAGCATACTAGCTCTACAATGTATGTCTTGTATGATTATTCTAATGATCAACTCCATGTTCCTCTCCTTGTTTTGAAATATCATGTAGTTCCTCTCTTGCCAAATGTAGTAGATTGTTGTTGCTAGAGTCATTTTGTATACCTCTGCTTATATGGTTTTGTTTGAAGCATGCTCTACAGCCCAAGTCAGTTCCTCATTCCATCCATTACTAACTTTGTTAATTGCTAACTAGGTCAGGAGTTTTTTCCATATAATTTTTTAGAATCTACAGGTGAAGAATAGGTGCTGGTGTGATTCATTTTCTTCCTTGCAGAGTGGACATATTACATCACTTGTGATCCCCCATTTTTCCAATCTATCTCTGGTGGTGTAGAGTCTTCTGTGAATAGCCAGGTACAATGCAAAGATCCATTTAGGATTTCCCTAGTTATTGCAAGTCATTCTCCTCCAGGGAACCTTGATATAATCCCCTCTTAGCTTCTTATACATTTCTTTAATACTAAATTCATCTGCCTCCAAGAATTCTGCAATTTGCAGTCCCTTTTCTTCCAGCCACTGTCCTGCATGCATGATTTTCCTCACTATCCAAGAAGTCTGATTTGCTATCACTTCCCATGGTCTCCTACCTTTAAGGTAGAATGTATGAACCATACAATCCATAGTTTGTCTTCCTTCTTGCTTAGTTCCCACATATGCTTTAGTATAGCTGTTTTGTTCCCCCCCCCCCCCCACACATATATATATATATATTAGTAACATTAAGTCCTCCTACAACTTTTGGCCAACAAAGAGTGTCCCATGCAATAAGTGATTTCCCTTTAGCTTGTATCTCTCTATTCCATAAAAAACTTTTACACATTGTTTCTATTCTTTTCAGAATTTGCTTTGGTAGCAGAAAAATTTGTGTCCAGAAAGCTTGCATGTTAACACATTGTTTACCAATTGTAACCTTCCTGCATATGATAAGAATTTGACTGTCCATGTTGTAATTTTGCCCATTATCATGTCTATTAGTGGTTGGCATTGCCCTATTGACAGTTTCCTTGAACTCAAAGGCACTCCAAGGTATCTAAAAGGAAGTAGGCTCTTTACAAAACCTGTATGTTGTAGGATTAATTGTTGCATATCTTCTTACACACCTCCAAAGTAAACACAACTCTAGGCCTGATTAGCTATGAGCCCAGACACCTTTGAGAATTGTTGGAAACACTCATACAAGAGAGTAATTGATGTTATATCTCCTCTACTAAACATCAAAAAATCATCAGCAAAGCTTAGTTGTATGATGTGTTGTTTGTGGCATCTAGGATGATACTTAAACTTTGGATCCTTTCTCAAAGTTTTCAGTAGTCTTGTGAGGTAATCCATGGCAAGGACAAACAAATAAGGGGACAGAGGATCCCCTTGTATCACCCCCTCTCTTTGCTTGAAAAGGTGCACTAGGACATCCATTAATCAGTATAGAATAAGACACAGTCCTGACACAACTCATTATCCATTCTAGGAACTTTTGGGGAACCTGCATATCAGCTAATACCTCCTCCAGAAAATGCCATTCCAAAGAATCATATGCCTTTTGCATATCTATCTTGAACATACATCTTTGTGAGATGCCTTTTCTACCATACCCTTTGACCAATTCATGGCAGAGGAGCACATTATCAGTCAACATTCTACCAGGTACAAAAGCAGCCTGACTTGGATCAACAAGATAGTTCATGACACTATGAAGTCTTTTTGTGATCATTTTTTATATGATCTTATACAAAGTAGTGCAACTAGAAATAGGTCTGTATTCATTTATAGAAGTGGGATGTTTCACCTTAGGAATCAATGTGACAGAGGTTCTATTTATAGGAGCATACATTTCAGTAGTGTGAAAGAATTGTAAAGCAGTTGTTGTTAGCTCCTCCCCTATGATTGGCCAAACTTTTTTTTGAAGAAATAAGAGTTGAAACCATCCTCTCATGGTGCTTTTGAATCCCCAATGCTCATAAGTGCTTCATTCACATCAGTATTCTTGAATGGTTGGATGAGGCATAATTGTTGCTCTCTTGTAAGGGCTGGTCTATCTTTTAGCACTTCAGGTTGTGTAGCTTGCATGTGTTTATTGCATTGGCCTAACAACCTTTGATAAAAACCCACAGCCTCTTTTGTAATAAATGTTGCTTCCCTAATAACAATATCATCCTCATTTGTTAGCATGTTGATCTGATTTTGAGCCTTCCTACTTTTCATACTAGCAAAGAAATATGCATTGTTAGCATCCCCAGTTTGAGCCATTGTACTCAGGACTTCTGCTTATATATGTTCTCCTCAATCATACTCCACTTTGCCAGTTTTGTTCTCAGTAATTTCTCCTCATCAATGTTGGCCTGTGGTATTGGACCTACTCTTATATTCTTTTGTTTATCTATGAGTTCTCTTCCGAGTGCTTGCACTTTTTCAGAAACCCCCATAAAATCTTTTTGAATGATCTTTTTCATCTTTTTCCTTACTATTTTCAAATTCATCCTTATCCCTTTCATGCCTTCACCTAATATATGCCAGCTAGCTTCCACCCTGTTCCTGAATTCTGGATGTTGTCCTATGCAATTATAAAATTTGAAAGGTCTTTTCTTTGTATCTCTTTGTTCCCCCATTATCAAGCCTAGAGGTGAATGATCCAAAAATAAAGGCTCTATAGCAATGACCTGTTGTGTTGCCATCTTGTTCAACCAGTCAGCATTAACTCTAGCTTTGTCTATTCTGCTATATATATGTCCATTAGTCCATGTGTAATTCCTCCCTCCTATTTGCAGTTCTACTAGATTTGAATTAGTCACACACTCTTTGAAATCTCTTATTTCTTCATCTTGTACCTGACTACCAACTATTCTATCTTCTTGTGCTAGTATAAAATTGAAGTCCCCCATAATCAACCATGGCTCGTTAATTTGGATACTCATCTGATGAATTGTTCTCCATAATGAAGTCCTGGTATTTATAGTATGTAGGCCATACACATCAGTAAATTGAAACTGTGTATTATTTATTTCCACCAAACCATGTATATATTGTTCTGCATTTGCCACCTTTGTGAAACTAACTTCTTTTGGATTCCAGATCACCCATATCCTTCCTCTTATATTTGTGTTAGTATTTGTGCACCACTCCCAGCTTGGTAAACTTTTATTAATAATATGTTTTTCTATATCTTGTCTTACTCTATGTTCACAAATTACTAGTAGGTTCACCTTATTCCTTCTCACAAACAACCTCAGCTCCTTATGCTTCATCTCCTGGTTAAAACCCCTCGCATTCCATGTCACTATCATGAATTGATGGTTGTATAGATGTCATATCCATTCCACCACTTCCTTCTCCACTCATTTGTCCTTCCTCATGAATCATGACCCCTGGTAGAGTTCTCTGCCCTCCTCTTGAATCTTGGATATTTCTAGATTCTCTTCTAATAGAAGCTATATGTGTAACAGTATGCCATTCTCCTTGTCCCCGTGATGTTTCATCCTTCTCATGAGTTGATTTCTCTTGTTGGTTTGATTCAACCTGCTTTTTATCATATCCTTGCTCCTTGTTTGTGGTGGGTATCCATTCTTTCCTATGCCCTTGTCCCTGATTTTTCTTTTGGAACTGTATAGGTGCCTCTAGTTTTTCCACATATGAATGCCCCACTTGTAGACATTTCTGGCAAAATATTGGTTTCCATTCATACCAAACTTACTGTTCTACTACTCTTCTTTTTGGATCCTATATTTTTATCACCTTGGACAGGGGTCTAGTTACATCTACTTCCACTAATATCCTGGCAAACGAGATTCTACTGATCTGAGTTGTACATTCATCTGCGTACAAGGGCTTTCCCAAACAACTACATATCTTACTTAAAACAACTGAATTCCAATAGTTAAGAGGCAGATTTGGGAGTTTAATCCACAATGGGATGGTGGTAAGAATCTCCTCCTTGAAGTTGAACTCCGGAACCCATGGTTTCATTATGACATGCCTTCTCAGTAGGTGGTGAGGTCCAGAGCACAACGCCATATCCCTTTCTTCCTCATTTGCAAATCTCACAACAAAATACCCATCTACATGGTATAGGATTATATGTTTTGTGGAGAAAGTACCCTGTCCCATTATAAATCTCTCCATGGCTCCAATAGATGGAGTTGTTCCCACCACATAAACTACTATTGATGGAGCCCATTTCTCATCATCTTGAACTACATCCTCAGGTAAAATTTCCACTACTTTTTGCCCATCCACTATCACAGGTGGTATGTAGTTTAGATTCATACCTCGAGTCGCCAATCTATTGGTAGCAAACAGGTCTGTCCAGGGCTTCTTCACGCTTTCTCCACTCATTTCTAGCTTCCTCTGCGTATTATTTGGTGTTTTCCCTTGCGTTACTGTTCCATTGCTTCCTAGCAAGTTATGTTGGAGCCCAGATCCAGTTCCTTTTTGTTTCGAGAGCTCTAGTATAATATATGATGATGATGAAGATATGCTATTTGAAGTTGTCAATTATCATAATTTGTAATATTTTTTACGCAACTTTTAAAAATATATAAAAAAAATTAAAAATAAAACAAAGGCATGTTGACTATCACCTGTGTGGTTATCCACACTTATATATTAGTAAAGTAATAGATACACATAATATGCAGATATAAAAGTGATGTATAATGAGTATATCAACTCATGTGATGTGTTTGATAATAATTTAGGTAGAAGAAATCAAGAGAACACTTATTTTCGTTACAGTCCGGAACTTGTTAGGGCATATACGATCCAATGGAGATAGCCATATATTCTTCATTTACATGTTGACCATTGACCAAACACCAAAAAAAAAACTAAGTGAGAAAATCACTTGTGTTCCATAAAAGTATTTTTCAGGATACCATAGCACACCCTGAATCTAAAATTTGAAAGAAAATATTTTCAGGAAAAGGAAGTGACTTATAGAGAGTGAACAACTTGCTCTTCCAGGTTGTACAACTTCAGTGGTAAATGATTTCTGTTTCATTCCTTGCAGTCGAAAAGGACAACAACTTACATGTATGTACAGGTAAAAGGTGGGAATAAAGAGGTTTCTTGAAATTCCCATATACACTTATCACTTAGCTACAAAATTTGCCTCATTTATACACTTCCAAACAACTTTGCTTCCTGCCTGGTCACATCGATCCACTGCCACAGTTTTTGCTTCAGTACAATGATCTCAGTTGCTCTTCTGGAGTATGTACCAGATCAACCAGCAAAAGCAACCAACATTTCAGCTTTCCTTAAAGAAGCAGGTTGTATTTTGGCTACACGTTAACCAATTTTTGCCAATATAAAGTTACATACATTTCATTCCTTGATTTTCCTGGCTATTTTCTTCCTATGAAGAGGCTCCACAGGGTACAGAAGTATTGCCAGTGACAAAGCAAACGCAAGGCCAACTACTCCACTAAATGGTTGAGCTGGAGAAGACCCCGTGAACCATGGAGGGAATTTTGGTAAATAAGTCAAAAAGAAACCAGTCTGTAAAATATGACTAGAAGCCAGTATCCCTGAACGCAGCCCAATTGGAAGGAAGAGGCTTTGGCTTCTTTGCCGAACACCTGCAAGAGCCAGTGACAATAGCCACAAACTGGGCACTGCCCAAGGTGACCTGAAAAGCAAATTTTAGAACATGAAACATAATCACTTTGCTGGAAAGTCAGTTGCATAGCGGAACAAAAAGGGTAGTAGCATTAAGAAAAGGAATCAATCATACAGATAAAACTTTTTTGGGGTGGGCCGAGGCCCGAGAGGGTACATCCAAAGAGGCAAGATTGACAGGAGGCACATGTATGCAAGAAAAAAGAGCACTAAGTAGAACTAAATAAATACAGGGAAAAGATTCTCAAGATACCCTTAATTCAATCATTCAATTATTTCTCAAGTTTCAAAAGATAAAAAAATAGGCAGCTTGAAGAAAATGATGAACTTCCCCCAGATGATCAACGCCGAAATGAAAAGAAGAATTAAAAAATAGGCATCTTGAAGGACAAGTAACCTAAAAACTCAGGCTACATAGATCCATGTCAAAAGCCTGAATGCATTGGATCAAGAATGAGGGCGCACCTTTGAAACAAAGCAAATGCGAGTCCAGAAATTATAATTCCACGATAATATCCCAGGTCAGCAGCAATTTCGTCAGGCAACCATGACCTGAAAAGAAGCTCCTCAACAGTGGCAACACTTGTTGCAGTTGCAACTCCTTGAACAAATAAAACAAATATCCAACCATACACCTTTAGCCAGGTTAAAGTTGCTGATGAGGTTGGAGGAGCCACGGGAAAACAGAAATCAACACAGCCAATTAAGGAGTTCACAGAATATATTAGCAAAACAAGGATGGTTCCTCCAAATAAACCTTTCAGAAAACTCTGTACCTGCAAGAAAGGCAGGCAGCATCTGAGTAATGCAATTAAAATAGATTATCCTTCAAAGCTTTAAATATGTTACTTAGAGAAATATAAATATTCATGGCCAACATCATGAACTGATACTTAAAGAATGTCAGCATAACTCATATTATGGTCTCATGATTAAAGATAAAAACAGAAAATGAGGTACAACACTAGATTCTCCCTCTTCCAAGCCATGTTACCATTGACACAAAAGGGGAAAATAAAGAAAAAGATCACTTGATGAAAAATTATTGCTAAAGATATGATTTCTTTACCACATTTGATGAGGACTGTTTCAAATAAGCTGGATTGTGCTCAATGGCATTTTTGTTATGAAGAAACAAAGAAAGATTAGAAAGAAGAAAACAGCAGAAAGTAAAGAAGGAAAAGATAAGGAAAATTAGGTTTTCATTCAACATATCTGACATTGCTTAGTACTGAAACAACATTTGAAGGCCTATACCTAGGTATTCACACCTAATTACATTGGTTAAAATGAAAATAAGTGCTTAATGTAGGTCAAATTGTAATAAATGGAAATTGAAATGGTTAGACTGCAAGAATGCGAACTTAGTCTCCTATCTCTATTTGCAACAAAAACCATGAAGGTATCATTATCTCATTACATTACAGCAAATATCTGTTCCAGATACTTTCTTAAGACTCTTGTGTTTCATTGAATTCCAAAAAACAAGAAAACAAGTAATTGGTGTTGAATTTAACAGTGTAAGATAATCTCAACCTCAATCGAGTGATGAAATCCCTTGAAGAGCATGAAGAAGTTAGAGAGAAGAAAGGGAAGAAGTTTATTCACTTATCTGATGATCCTTCTAAATCATAATTACAGTATTACAGAACACAGAGAGACTCGGATAGGCCAGGTGCTTCCTCAAGAAGTTGTTACTTTGTCAACTTTAAAGCATTAGTTGACTGTTAACAAAGAGAACTTTTACCTTCTGCATTGAAGTCATATCTAGTCCATACTGCTCAAGCGGTTTCTCATAGCCACGTATCCTTTTGCCCCATAGAGTTACTAGTAAGAAAATAGACATGTAGAGGCCAATAATACAAATGATCTCAGCAGTCCTGGATGGCTTCTGTGTTGTCCAACTTTGCACAAGTGTGGGCAGAAATGGAACAACCACTGGTGACCATAAAACAAGCACCATACCAACAAATGCAAGAATCCTGGTACAAGTTCCAGAATCGAGAAACATCAGTATGATAGCATGTCAAGCTAAGTGAAATGACAGAGAGCTCAGTCTAAACACATGTTGACACATAGCTAAAATCTGCAGAATGAATGAAGGCCCCCATCGACTCTACTCACGAAAGTAACATGTCAGTGACCTCACACTCTTGGAATGTAACTGAGACCCTGTAATTTTAAGTTATAGGAGCATCTAAAGATGGATAAAAAGCTTGCTTGAAAGAGGGTCTGTAGGTTTTTCTAAAAAACGCAGCAGCAAAAAAGGGTTGAAAATGTCTCTCAATAATTATTAAGCATATGAGGGTTTTAAATAGTCAACCTAAACACAAAATCTGCATAATTAAAAATTCATAAATCATAAAATATCTCAACAACTTAAACAACCTAACAAAAATTTAAATTTCATACTAAACCTAGGCAACTTAATATGCTAAAGTATACTGCAGTAACTGAAAGCAATTTTCAACAGGATGTGAAGTATATGACATCTCAAGATAACCTGCACCATCCCAATTGTGATATTGAAGATCTGTAAAGAAATAGCTACATCTCTGCTTGTTTTAAAAGAATGACAAAGATCATCAGAGAGCTGCTGCTCACTAGGGAGGTCAAACGAATATATGTGGTTAAGAAACGGATGTCCAGAAGGTAAACTAATAATTACTTATTCCGAGATCCCTACATTCCTAAGACTAAGGCGCAATTATGAAGAAGAAATAATTTGATGCAGAAGGGTGTTTCTTAATTATTTTTTTAAAAAAATCACCCTGAAGGTGAATTCTGGGACTAGGTTTCTTCACTCGTATTTTCATCCAGACTAAAGAAAGAGGTTAAAGTAGGGTGATTTCCGGAGACTGGAATTTCCTTCACTCATGTTTTCATCCAGACTAAAGAAAGAGGTGAAAATATGACAGAAGCCATGAAAGATAATCACTAAAGTAATTCAGTCATTAATGCAAATGGAGGTATCTATTCAGTGCAGACTAAATTCACCTACCAATGCCAATAACTATGAGCAAGGGTACAAATTTTGCCTATAATCATATTAGTTTCAGCAGCTAACCATGTAGAAGAGTAAGAAGAAGAAACAAACAGACGACATATGATTTCTTGCCATTCTTGGAAAAAAGGTGTCGCTTAATCCTGAAACATTCCTTTAGTTAATGCAGTAAATGATTCAATTTACTTCCTTTCTCAGTAAGATTCATATTATTTCCTTTAATCAAAAAATTAACACACTGCCAAACAAAATCGTTGAGAGATGACTTTTTGCTTTAAAACAAAGATTTATCAATATGTGTAGTTAATTCTTTCATCCCGCACCCTAGAACATAGATAAAAGGCACAATGCTTCTTTTTATAGTAAAATGATGCAATATCTTACCTCTGGAACAAAGGACGTTCAGCTATGCGCAGAAATGAGATGAGCCTGTCAGTTAGACTAATAGCACCTCGTATACCACCCCAAAGCAATGCAACTTTTGCGACCAATTTCAGAATGCCACCCTTCTGTCCCAATTCCGCCAATATCGATACCAGCCTATTTAAGAAAAAGAGGATAGCAAGTGGATTTTGAGAAAAAATTGAAGTAAAAAAAATAAAGCATGTTGTGAAAATTATAACACCTTTCGTGATCCACTGCACCATCTTCTTTCATAGGCACCACAGGAGCAGCTACAGACATGGCTTTCTCAGCAAGGCTTGTGACTATGTTGTTAGTTTTATCAATTGTTTCCTCATCAACCTTGCCTACTTCTTTGCTTTGATTTTTCTCATCTTCAAAGGTTTTGGAAGAACCCTCAAAAGTTTCATCATCCTTCAAGAAAATACGTATGATCTATTAGAGAATGTATAGGACAAAAAATGGCACAGATGAATTAAGAAATGGGCAGTATAAAATACTAGCTCTGTCCTTTACCTTTTAAGCATGAAAATACTCCTTATTAGCTCTTTCCTTTACCTTTTATGCATGAAAATAGTCCTTATC
>NC_064290.1:14501286-14580624 GCF_019186545.1 Solanum stenotomum
CCCCCCCCCCCCCCCAAAAAAAAACATCTGAAAAAGAAACAATCAGATGGTTTACCCCAAAAACACAGCTAAGAAGCCAGTACAACGTAAAATTCCACTGAATTTTGTCCAAAGTATTCGTTGCGTTCTGCTCAAGGTGAAGGTAGACCCTGGTCTCTTTAGGCAATTAAAAACATGGAAGTCAGTTCTTAAATGTCAAAAATATGATAGCTATGTCCCAGTCCATGAGTTCACTCCACTATATAGAGGCTAACGTTAATGCCCTCCCACTTCTTTCACAGGGTAAAGAATATGAAACATGTGTTAAAGAAAGATATTCAATGGAGAGCTCTGGTCAACCTCTACAGCAAAATGGTGGAGAAGAAGTTTTTCGATTTTGAAAAACGCATGAGAGATTTCAAACATGCGAAGAACTAGCCTAGATGGACTATGTAAGCCAGTTGATAACTCATAATGTTGAATAATTAGTAAGGTTGTCAGTTATCGCAACCCTCTCTAAGTAATACTCAACCAGACAACTTTTATGTTGATTTTACCTGTTGATGGACAAGCAGTACCGATGCTCCGAGGGCTGCCGTAACAGCTCCAACCATAATAGAATTTCCGTCTGAACTTTCTGAATCAGCTGCTCCCTCAACTTGGCAAGTTGGACTCTGCAATCCATACACTTGTTCATTAGGTTGCATTTCATCAATCCTCTTGCTGGCTGTTGGGATAGAATCTACTTTCTCTAGTTCACTTATTTCATCAAGGATAAACTCTTTGCTTTGGCCATTTACTTCTTCTGCATATACATCAAAAAACTTTCTCAAAGCAGCCAAGCTGCAGCCTACAATAACTCCAACAGGCAATGCCCTTCTCAAATAACTAGTTCCCTGAACTGCTGATGAAAGAGCATGTACAATATGCTCTGCATGAAGTGTACCCACTTTCCCTGGAGTACAGTCCTTACTCTTGATAAATGAAACAAGCTCCTCTTCATGCCCTACAGCCTGACAGATAGCATTTGCAACATGTTCCAGTTCATTGGAGAGTTTGGGCTGCATTTCCTCCAGGTCTTCAGCACTTACTTTCCGTCCGACTTCGACCTTTATAGCGTCCACTATAATATTTCTTAAAAATAAAGCAGATCCATGTGTGGTGTCATTATCAACTTCAACATTCTCATTAGAGTTGTTTGAAGTCACACATTCTTCAACAGGATTCTGGTTTTCATGGTCAAATATTACATAAGATGGTTCAATAACATTATCCATATTATTATTTTTCATAGGTGAATCATGTTGCATCTCCGCATGACTTTTTTCATCAACTGAAACACCATCAGATATGCCACTATTACTCCCAGTCTGCTCCAAAAGTTTCCATTGTCCTTCTTCTGGGAAGTAGTCAAGAAACAAAGCTGTTGTGGTATCTAAATCTAATGGTTTGGTTATCACAGCCTTTGAACTTAAATAGCTTCGAAGATATTCTTTGTAAAGCGGATCTCCAGAGAAATTGGCATTCATGTAGACAGGAACAGTTTTTTGAATGTAATTCAAAGACTTAAGTGAATCCCCTGGAGGAAGCTCTCCATTGACAACATTTTTTCTCTTCAAATCACCTTCTGTGTGATTTTCTCCGTCACTTTCTTGAAAATCGACGGTATTACTTTCAACTTTACCAAATAAATCTGTTTCATATTTTGCTTGGGAATCTGAACATACTTTGCTCTTGCTCTTCTCAACATCATCTAAATCGCGGTTATCAACCATATGGCTAGTATTTTGATCAAGAACCTTGTCTCTATCCTTAAGTCCATCCTCATTGTCCCCATCCTTGGTTCCACTTTTCTCAAGTCCATCTTTATCGTCTCCGTTCTTGATTTCACTTTCTGTGTTTCTTACCCCATCCAACTGATTAATCATATCTTCCAGTACATGAAATACACTGTTAACTGCTAACTGAGTTGAATCATCAATTCCAGTCAGGGCATCCAGTGCTTGAGAAACATCAAAGTTTGGGGCATTGGGAATTATTTGATTTGAATTGGTCTGCGTACTTCTTTCTTCTCTTTTGACATTATCAGATCCTTCATTTTCCATTACGTTGGTCCCAGAAGGCGATGCTACAAGTGATGTTTTATCATCCGTCTGGGGGAAAGATGTTGACTTGTTCTGATCACTACAAATATCAGCAATTTTTTCTTCCTTTTGTTGGGTAGAGATCGCTTCTATCAAGTCCGTCTGATATTTCTCAACATCATGCTGCATTTTGGATTGCTCAGCAATCACTTTCTCAGTGCCACCATCCACCTCAGACCCACTTGAACTCTCAACCTTAGCTCCAGCTTTTGACTCAATTTCCATGTAATCAGAAGTTAGGTCAGTTCTTTCTTCAGAAAGACCTGCACTTTGATTGTTATCTAAAGCAGGAACTTCACTTCCATGGCTTCTCATTGCTTGAGAATGATCTGTATCTACAGATTTTTGCACGTTATCCACTGCCTCAGGTTCTGAAACAATCTCTTGAGAGTGCTTGTCTATGCTAGAGTCGTTCTTATCAAATTCATCTGAAAAATCACTAGCCTTCGTCTTCGCATTTGATAAGTTAGAAGTTTCACTTCCACCATCTGTATTTGAAACTCCTCCATCCATTTCTATCGTTGACATTGAGCTTGATGTCACGTTTGGAATATGTCCAACACTTAGTAGTCCATCAAATTTGAGATTTGAACCTTGATTGTGCAAAATTCCAGAGACAGCAGTTGTAAGCTTTCCACGAACATCATCAGGAACAGCATCTTGCAAAGCTTTCATTATTGTCTCCCCTTGACCAACAGCCGTCAGGACCTGCCACAGTTTAGTTTAGGTCAGCTCTTGAAGATATGTATTACCGAAGTTATCTAGCCTCTCCAATGAGTAGAGTCAGCTCAGTTTACCTCCAAAATAAAAACAAATTGTTTCAACAAATTACCACAAGTCATAAGGTAACAGATAAGAAGTACCTTCTTCTTCTGTTCTTCTGTTAGTGTGTCAGGCATTGTCACATCAAGCATATTCATGACCACTTCTGCAGTCTGTAGCACTTGGCCTCTTTCACCATCAACAGGACTTCCAGCCTCCTCTTCTCTTGGTTCTGCATCATCAGCACTACCATTTTGTAAGGTGATATAGGGTTCTTGTAGCTGTCCAGTGCTTCTGAGATCTTTAAAATCTCTTCCAAATCTTGAATAAATAGTTTCTTTAATATCTCCTCCTTCAAGTATTTTCAGTGACGGATCTAGGGAGCAACTATCTAAAGCATCTGAGTTCGGAAGATTCAAGAGCTTGTTTGATCTAAAACTTCTATCAGATGGTCCGGTCACAAGCGTAAGATCCTTGGACAGATTAATGGCAACATCAACATCTTCTAGAAGAGGATGACGACCCTTCAAAAGTCCAACCTCCACAGCTGTGAGCCACTGCAGTCAAGAATTTTGGGAATCAAATAAATAGGGAGTATGGAGGAGCAAAACTGAACCATGACGGATGACAGTTATGATCGTCACCTCAATTGTGAGATGCTGGCACCAAGATAGAGTTGATCTGCTATTTGTTGTTTCATTATGTGGAAAGTAAGAGCACAAGAGTAGGCTTGTGTATGGGTTTTCTGCTATTGAACTGCGTGGAACAGAGAACAAGGGGGGTGACCCTTCATCACTCTGAAATATCAAAGAAATCACAAATTTCATAATTGGTCCCAATTTATAATGAATTTGCAGGACAATGCATATAGAATAAACCATGTTGAAACTTGAATAAAAGTTCTGGACACAGATATTTAACTGTTCTCTATCTGATTGCAGCTGTTAACAAATTTCATGCCTGCAGGTGGTCTCTTGAAAAAGTGAAGCAACACTATCTTTTTTTATTGACACCAGATAATGAAATGTTTTAAATTATCCAGAAAAGACCACAAGAGATTACAGCTTCCAAGAATTATTTTATCAGGGCATTGTCCATCTCCCATCATATTCTTCCCTTTCCCTTTATATCCAGGGGGTAAAAGATTATTTAAGCATGCAATGCTTCATAGCTTTATTAACTATACAGAACAGAATCATAAGAATATAGGGGTAACAAATCCCTGTGGTAAGTCATATGTTATGTCCTATATTCTTGACAGATGTCCGATTATATTATTTTGAACAGCATCCAACATCTCTTGCACTAACTCTCAGTCCACCTGGATGACATTCAAAACAAAAGAAAAATGACCAAAATCATCCCTTAAGTTATGGGTTGGTTAAATTTGTCCATCTAAACATTATTCTGAACATAAAAATTCTTCTTAGTTCACAAACCAGGGAAACTTTTAATCCATCCAAGCTGATTCCGTTCAGTATTAACAGGATAAACCTGACCCTTTCCCCACCCATCACCTTTTTTCTCTTCCTTTTTTTTTTTCTTACTTTTTTCCCAATAAAAATCCTCTCCATCTATTGTGTATCTACCAAAAATTCTACAGTGCTCTTTGTTCAATCCTAAGGGATTTTACAACAACAACTGCCCAGAATAGTTATTGGGGTTTCTAGCTATGTTGCTCAAACTCTTCAAATATGTCTACGGGTGCGTGTCGGATTCTCCAAAAGTAGTGTATTTTTGAAGAATCCGACACGGGTGCGGCAACGTAAGTGAAGAGTCTGCACAACTTAGGTTTCTCGTATTATTTGGAAAACTCACAGATGGTTTACCTTAGAAATTTGCACTTGCACTGTTAGTGTCTGTCACGGTTCTGTTCTCCACAGGAATGCCTTCTTACTCTTCCTTAAACTCCTTGATTGTTCTTTCACATTCTACGACTCAAATTATTCCTTATGACCTTCAAAGTTGCTACTAGTGTGTATCTTTAGTAACTAGGGAACCAGAGGTGCTTTGACATTGATCAAATAAAATAAAAGAGTTAAAAGAGTGTAAAACACACTTAAACTATCCCAATTTTTTGAGTTTCAAATATGAACTATTCAGAGTGTGAGTTTCCTACTTGAACTATCATCCAATACTTAGCGAAACACACCTCGACTAATATTTGGTGATGTGTGTACACTCTCTTTTGTTTAAAAGTATTGTTACGTGGCACTCCACATGGAAAAATACTTCCACCATAGCAAATCTAAACAAATTCATATTAGGTTAAAAGTCAAGATTAAAGGTTAAAACTATCACCGTATAAATTAATTAATTCCAACCGTGACATCCACCATCTCCATCTCCACCTTCTTAGGTGTGGTCTCGTCACTGGTGTGGCATCAATATCTCCAACTTGAAAGGGGAGAATTTAGGGTTTTAAAGAAGTCGATTAAAAATATATATTAAAAAAATTGATGTGTCCGCAAATAAAGTCTTTATATATTCCAGGTGAACGAAGATTTTATGAACAAATGCGCCTAGAAGCATTTCTAGACAAACATTTGTTCTAGTCAATATCTAGGTGTGTTTTGCTAACCATTGGGTGATAATTCAGGTAGGAAACTCACACTCTCAATAGTTTAGGTGTGAAACTCAACAAAGTGGGATAGTTTAGGTGTGTTTTTGACCCTTAACTAAAAATAGGAAGAACAAAGGAGGTGCTTTAAATATGAATAGCTTCTGGTCTTCGGAATCCAATCTTTTGTTCACATGTGATAAAATTCCTCAACGGCATCAGGTATATCATCTCCTAAGCTAATTGAGCTGAAAGAAGAAGATTCTATTGTTCTTAACCTTGTATTTCTCCCCAAAGTACAGTAATTAGTTTTTAAGGATCATTTAAATTACAGGCTCAGGACAAGAAATAGATTGGAATAAATAATTAGGCATAGCAGAATTTGGAATTCTTTTTCCTGCTTATTATTTTTCAAGATGTGCACTGAATCTGCAGAAGCGTGCTTAGTTAATGACAAAAATGTTGATGGTGCTGCAGAGAGCAGATCTTGATAAGAATGAACATAGTGGTGATCTTTGACAACAACTAAGAAGCAAGAGGTGGCAAGACGGGAAGGGGGAGGGGTAGTCTGTTAAAACTTGATGGAATTAGTTTGGATGGACAAAAAGAGTCCCTATTTAACAAAGTTAAAAGGATTTTTTTAATATTCAATGCAATATTAGCGGGACAAATTTAAACTCACCATTTACTGAATGGACAAAATGTTACCTGTATAAAAAGAAGAGGAATCTTTACTTTGCCAACCACATCCCTTGTACTGGATTTTGCATAGAAATCCTCAATAGCATTAAAACCATAAGACACCATTGATATTGCTTTCTCAAAGTCCCTAACAGATCTTGCCAAAAGAGCATTTTCAACATCAAAGCCTTTTCCACGACCTTGAAATAGTTCCTGCACACATCTTAGAGATGTTAAAGAGACGTCAAACTTTTATGGTATTCTTAAACACAGGGCAACAACATTCAGAGCACTGCCTTATACAACAAAGTGAACATTGAAAGGCCATTAAGCATGCGTCAAACAAAAAACTCCAGATGTCAATCCTTCACTGACAGCTTTATGTAAGGACAGAGTTCTTTACCATGTTAGATCTCAATATATCTACTAAGCCCCTTGTGAGCTTTTGGTCTAAAGCAATGTGATAAGGTGTGGTTCTTGTTGCTTCCTCTAGGTCAAAAGGATTGTTTATGCAAGTAGCAGCTGTAAGAGGTGTTTTTTCTCCAACCTCAGCCAGATACTTTGTCAACATGTTAGCGCCATAACCCCAGGCCACACTCATAACTGTTGACCACGGCCTTTTCTTGTTGATAAATTGGACAACTGTGGAGATATCATCACTGTCAGCAGCTGTAAATAACCTACATAAATAAAGTAGTCATCTGTTCTTCCATTAGCTTATTACAAGAGACATGCTAAACGGCCACAACTGAAAGCAATTATTTTTAAACTATTCAGAAGCCAAACCACAATTTCCATTTAAACCAGTGATTTGTTCCATAAACTAAAAATAATCTCACTTCTGAACTAATAAGGTTTGCACACAAAAGTAAGGAAAGGCTGTGAAGAATGCTAAGTAAAACCTACAATACTCCTTTCTTATTTTGATAACAAGCAATCCTTAAAGATAAACTGTGTGTGACAGGACCTAGTTAGTTCGAATGCCAGAAAGCTTAACAGGATACTGCAGTTACCAGATTGAAGCACTAAAACTAATAGCAACGACTAGCTGGAAAAAAAAAAACTTAGATTCTTATATCTGCACCAAATCCAATACTAATTTCTTATGATTATCACGAACAAACAGTAGTAGCTTTGCATTCAGTTCATAACAGGATATATATACTATGCTGCATTTGAACGAAACAAATGTAGAATAATACAAGTACAACACATTGCATTTCTTACCTGGCAGTTGTCAATGGTGAACCAGCACAACCTCTAGGATTCATGACAACAGGAAAACACCCTCTCCTCAGACTCTCAACAACAAATTCTCGAATATTCTTATCCATACTTCCCTCAGTAGTTCCCGGAACAATCACCAAAGTCGAATCCAATCCATATTCCTCTTCCAAGTTCAAATTCGCCGGCCAATCCAGCGACACTACTCCTCCATCCTTCGTACTCAAACACACTCTCTGATACACCAACTTCTCATCACAACGCTCATAATCCCTCACCTGAATTTTCCCACTGTCTAGCCTCAGGAAATGCCTATCTTCCTTCACAAGCCTCTCATTCACATCCTCCATAAGCTCACTATCCTGAAACGATATCGACGGACAGCGTAATACAACAAATCGATTAAACGGCGTCGGACTAGTGAATAAGATCCATTCTCCGAGTTCCGAAACAGAAGTTTCCAGAAGTTTTACTGACGTTTGCGATTGAGATAGGTAGAAAGCAAAACCAGATACAAAACCTAGTGCTGGAGCAATTAAATCGAGTGAATTTACAGAAGGAAATTGCGAAACTATGTTCTGAAATAGATTATCTAATGACATATGATTTAAATTCATAATCGCGAGAATTGTATGACGACGATGATGATGATGATTCCATTTCAATCTCCGATGCTTCCATCGGCGATGAAGTGTTCTTCTCTGAAACGTTGAAGGAAACTGAAAATAAGTGCTACTACATGAAAAACTCATGGAATTGCGAAATTTCAAATGAGATTGATGTTGAAGGGGAATAGTGAATGGAGAAGTAATAGAAAGGGTAGAAGCTCGAAGCAGCAAGCGAAGAGAAGGAGAGATCCAACGGTGGAGAATAACAGTATGGGGGACTGAAAAAGAGCGCTCGTGGGCCAAGATGTGGGAGTTCAGTTACGGTTGATAATGGAGCTTGTGGGTCCCATTTCTCCAAAGAGCGCGCTAAAGGGTCCTTACGTGGCGCAACAACATGCGGTTACTTCTTGTGTGCGCCTTCAAACAACACCACTCAGCTTTTCATATTCTGCCAAAAAAAAACATTTGTTATTTTTTCTGTAAAATAAACGGTAATGGGTTAAAATAGTCTTCAATTATTCGAAATAAAACACATATATTTTTTATTTATTTTTGGTCTCAAAACTATTCCCCCATTTTTATTAAATAAGTATAAATGCTAAGATAAAAAGAATGATGGATGAGAAATAATAGGTGTAGTGTTTTTCTTTTCAATTTTCACTTACTCTTTGTTTCAAGAAGAAAGGTGTATATAGTTGTATATACTTGGGCATCAAGTGTGATACATGAAAATCTTCTTGTCAAGTATATATTTTGGGCACCTATATTATATGGTTAACTAGCATACAACACTTAATATATTGTGTGTATAATTAACTTACAACACATGACATATTAATATGGACATCCATTTTACTAACAGTACTCCCCTTGGATGATGTCCATATAAAAGAAACAAATAGTGAAAGAAAAACTGTAGTAATACGCATTATTTATTGCCTCATTAAAAACCTTACCGGGAAAACTCAGTGGGATAAATCATTGGTTAAGGAAAAAAGAGTCAACATGTATTTACTCCCCCTAATGAAAACATCACTTAATATCTCGAAGATGACACATTCCAATCTTGTTTCTCAACTTCTCAAAGGTTGAAGTTGGTAATGCCTTGGTGAACATATCTGCTAAATTATCACTGGAACGAATTTGTTGAACATCTATTTCACCTTTCGTTTGAAGATCGTGAGTGAAAAAGAATTTTGGTGAAATATGTTTCGTTCTGTCTCTTTTGATGTATCAACCTTAGTAGAAGTGGGTAGCGGCACTGGATGGACGGTCTATCCGCCCTTAAGTGGTATTACCAGTCATTCTGGAGGAGGAGTTGATTTAGCAATTTCTAGTCTTCATCTATCTGGTGTTTCATCCATTTTAGGTTATATTAATTTTATAACAACTATCTTCAACATGCGTGGACCTGGAATGACTATGCATAGATCACCTCTATTTGTGTGGTCCGTTCTAGTGACAGCATTCCCGCTTTTATTATCACTTTCGGTACTGGCAAGGGCATGTACCATGTTATTAACCGATCGAAACTTTAATACAACCTTTTTTGATTCCGCTGGAGGGGGAGACCCCATATTATATCAACATCTCTTTTGGTTGAGCTATACATGCAACATTGTCTTCATATTATGTCGTTTGAATCTCTCTCTTCGAAGTAATACCACATATTTCTTGGATGTGCTGAGTAATTGATCTCAACCAAACACATTCTCGACTAGTTTCATGTACGGCTATTATTTCTGCATGATTTGAAGAAGTAGCAATCATAGTTTGTTTTGTTGAACGCCATGATATAGTTGTACCTCCATATGTAAATAAATAATGAGATCGACCTTAATATGGGTGAGACAAATATGAAGCATCTTCATAACCAATTAATTATGAATCAAACCCTTTTGAATAAAATAATCTCATGTCTATGATTCCTCGATGATATCTGAGTATATGTTTAATACCATTCTAGTGTATGTGTGTTGGGGAAGAACTAAATCTTGCTAATAATATTATAGGAAAATGATATATCTGGTCGAGAATTATTAGCAAGGTACATCAATGCACCAATTGCAATAAGATATGGAGTGTCGGCACCAACAAGCTCTTCATCATTTTCATGAGGTCGAAATAGATCTTTAGTAATATCAAGTGATCTTACAATCATTGGGGTATTTAATGGATGTGTTTTATCCACGTAAAAAAAATTGGTATATGTTGATTGATGAATAAATATTCCATTTGTAAAATGCTCAATTTGTAGACCAAGATAAAATTTTGTCTTTTCAAGATCTTTCATTTCAAATTCCTTTTTGAGACATTCTACTGCCTTTGAAATCTCTTCACGAGTTTCAATGATATTATGTCATTAACATATATAGCTATTATAATAAATTCTTATTCAATCCTTTTAATAAACACACAAGGATAAATTGGGTCATTATTGTACTCTTCCTGTAGTAGATATTCACTAAGGTGATTATACCACATGCCTCCTGATTATTTCAATCCGTATAAAGATGTTTGAAGTCTTATTGAACAAGTTTCCCAGAAATCTTTATACATTTCAAACATTTTAAATCCTTCAGGATTTTCATAAAAATATCGTTGTCTAGTGAACCATATAAATAGGTTGTAACGACATTCATTATATGCATGAATTGTCACGTTTATAAGATACCTTAAAGTGATTGCATCCACAACATGAGAATATGTTTATGTATGATCAATGTTGGATCTTTGTGAAATTTCTTGTGCCACAAGTCGTGCTTTATATCTTACGATTTCATTTTTCTCATTTTGTTTTTGCACAAATATTCATTTGTACCCCACTAGATTTATACCTTCAGGTGTTTGAACTATCAGTGCGAACACTTCGCGTTTTTCAAACGAAGCTAATTTAACTTGAATTGGATCTTTCCATTTTGGCCAATCATTCTTCTGTCTACATTCCTTGACAGAGTTTGGCTCATAATCCTCATCTTGTTGCATTATTTCAATAGCAACATTATAAGAAAAAATATTGTCAACAATTATATTATTTTGGTTTCATAATTTTCCGATGAGACATAATTTATAATTGAGATCTCTTCATTATTTTCATGTCTGAATCTCTTCCAAGGTTTCATCAATTATTATGTCTCCTTGCTCTTCTTGAGCAAATTCTTTCATAATATGACCATCTTGATCATTTGATCCTTTTTTTTCGAGGATTTTTATCTTCAAAATCAATCGGTCTACCACGTTTTTAACGTGCTTTAGACTCATTTGCATTAATTCATTGTTCTACCGGGACATCAACTCAAAATGAAGCATTCACAACTGGAATATGAGATTTAGTAACTCTTGATAGGTCAGTAAATGCATCTGGCAGTTGATTTACAATATTTTGTAAATGAATTATCTTTTGAACTTTCAATTCACATTTATTCGTACAAGGATATAAATGAGATAGTGATAACGCATTCCAACCTATCTCCTTTTTCAGCTGCTTATTTTCTCCCCCTAATGTTGGGTATGCTGATTCATCAAAATGACAATAAGCAAATCTTGTCGTAAATAAATATCCAGTCATCGATTACAAATATTTTATAATAGAAGAAGATTCATATCCAACATATATCTCCAACCTTCTTTGGGGACCCATATTTGTACGTTGTGGTAGAGCAATTGGAACATATACCACACTCTCAAATATTTTAAGATGGAAAATGTTCGGCTCCTGCTAAAAGCCAACTGTAATGGGGAGACTTTATGATAACTTGTGGGTCTAATCCGCACAAGACTTGATGCATGAAAAATAACATGACCTCACATAATGAAATGAAAATATTTGTTCTCATAAGTATTGGTCTAGTAATTAATTGGAGGCGTTTAATCAATTATTCCGCTAGACCATTTTGAGTATGAACATAAGCAATCAAATGCTCAATTGTTATCCCAGTTGATATACAATAATCATTAAAAGCTTGAGATGTAAATTCACCAGTATTATCGAGACGAATTGTCTGAATTGCATAATCTAAAAATTGTACTCTTAACTTTATTATTTAAGCAATTCGTCTCACAAATGCCACATTGCGAGTTGATAATAAACACACATGTGACTATCTTGTAGATGATATATTAACATTATATAATATATAAATGAACCACATGATGGGTGAATGAGCCCACATATATCACCATGTATACGTTCCAGAAATACTGGAAATTCAATTCTCACTTTGAATACTGATGGTCTAGTAATCAACTTGCCTTGAGAACATTCAACACAATAGAACTCTCTAAATTGAAGTATCTTTTGGTTCTTCAAAGAGTGTCCTTGTGAGCTCTTAATTATTTTGCGCATCATATTAGAACTGAAATGGCCCAACGATCATGCCAAATAATAAAATTATCTGAGTTAGTAAATTCTTGATTTAGTGTGGCATGTATTTCAACCATGCTAATAGTTGTGTAGTATAAGACGGATAAAAGAGCGGGTAACTTTTCAAGTATAAGCCTTTTACCCATTTTTACTGTAGTAATATAAAGATATTCATTATTTTCATCATTGTAGTCTCAACATGATAGTCAATTGTCTTTGAAACTTACTCCCTCCGTCCCATTTTATGTGGCAACATTTGACCGGGCACGTAGTTTAAGAAATAAATGAAGACTTTGAAATGTTTACCAAATTACCCTTTAAAAAGTAGACTCATTTTTCTCTCTCCTCATAAATGTATTGGAGTATTATTTTAAGATTAAGTGGGACCAACAAGGGTAAAAGAGGAATTGTACCTTTAAATACTTACCATATTGGGAAATGTGACATTCTTTTTGGGACTGACCAAAAAGAAAATGGTGTCACATAAAATGGGACGGAGGGAGTAATAAATTCTTTGAGACGTACTACAATATAAGGCTTCACCAATTATCAATTTTGTTCCTCCGGTAAGTATTAAGTTAGCCTTTTTGGAGTCTTCATTTAGTTTTGTACTACCGAATATTGTATTAACATTAGCTTCCTTCATAATTAAAGAAGAGAAATATTTCTTATATATTAAAATAGTGTGTGGTGTGTCACTATCTATAATTTATTTTGGATTCAATTGATGACTCGAAAATTTTCATATTCTTCATAAAAATAAAAACTCTATTATAGAAACTAGAAATATAAGAAATTTTAAGAGGCTACACTAAAAATGTAGAAATTAGCAAGACACGGTGCTTTAGGAAAGAAGAATTGTTTAACTTTCAAATGAGTAATATTTGGGAGGTCTTCAAAGTCATCATTTATATAAGTATTCGCCTCAATATCATCATATTTATTTGAGGGAACTGCTTTATTATCATCATCCCGAAAGGTCAAGTGTGCCTCCACATTATTATCTCTTCTTTTGAGAGAGACTTGATAAAGTTTTACAAAATGATCGGGTGTATGACATTCACGTGCTCAATGACCTTTTATACCACATCGGTGACAAATATTGGCTCTACCTCAAGAAGGATTATTTTGAGAAACTTTATTATTTTCATGTTTATTTCTACTATAATGACGATAATTATTGCGTTCTTTACCATGTCTTCGCCCATGACCACCACTACGGTCACGACGATTATTATTATGTGCTGCTACAACATTTGCTTCTGGAAATGGAGCAGACCCAGTTGGACGGGTTTCATGATTTCTCATTAATAAAGTACTATTTTTCTCAACCACAAGTAGGCATGTAATTAATTCACAATATTTCTTAAACCCCTTTTCACGATATTGTTGTTGTAACAACACATTTGAAGCATGAAACGTAAAAAAAATATTCTCAAGTAAGTTATCATCAGTGATAATATCTCCACATAATTTTAATATGAAACTTACTTTATGAATAACAGAATTATACTCAGTTACAATTTTAAGATCTTGAAATAGAAGGTGTATTCACTCATATCGAGCTTTCGGTAATACTCTAGGCTTTAGGTGGTCATATCAATCCTTTAAATTAATCCATAATTCTAGCGGATCTTTCATAGTTAAATATTCAGTTTTAATCCTTCATGGAGATGATGGCGAAGAAACATAATGGCTTTCGCTTTATCTTGACTTGATATTTTATTTCCTTGTTTAATAGTATCTCTAAGACCTTTAGCGTCAAGGTGGATTTCAGCATCAAGAACTCATGACAAGTAATTATTTTCGGTAATATCAAGTCCCACAAATTCAAGTTTTGATAAATTTGACATGATGAAAACTAAAGAAAAAAATGGAATAAAAAATAACAAAGATAACTAGTACTAAATTTCTTAAGCAAATAAATAAGTAGATCCTTAAGATATACTCATATAAAACAAGTTGGTTATTAATTAATGTAACCACAAAAACAATGACAATACATGATACTGAAGTTTTGATTAAACGATAGTCCTATTACAAAGGTACATAAAATTAGTCATATAAATAAAAAGTTAAGTAGTATCATAAGATGTTCAAGAAATATACTATAATGACATTATTATTATTATTATTATTATTATTACTAAATCAGTTTTTCCTCCACAACAGTCTTTTCAAATTAATAAAAATGATAAGATTGTTAACTTTAATGCTTTTTCAAAATTATTTGAAAATGGCACTGCTGTAGTGACTGCTCAACATGTTAATGTCATGATTAAGCAGAATAATTATGCTAATATTTATATGAGTATTTTGGGGGATGAGGTTATCTCTTTACATGAGAAAATTGATAAGCTTATTACTTTGTTTCCTACTAAATTAAAAGGTAAAGAGAAAATTGCTCATAGCAGTTTACAGCCACCACCTGAGATTGAAGACTTCAAGATTAAAGATTATTCTTCAAGATTAAAGATTATTCAGATCTTGAACATTTCTTAGAAAAGAAATTTAATAGTGGAGTTCAACCTTTAAATGCCGATAACTTTGNTCATGATTAAGCAGAATAATTATGCTAATATTTATATGAGTATTTTGGGGGATGAGGTTATCTCTTTACATGAGAAAATTGATAAGCTTATTACTTTGTATCCTACAAAATTAAAAGGTAAAGAGAAAATTGCTCATAGCAGTTTACAGCCACCACCTGAAATTGAAGACTTCAAGATTAAAGATTATTCAGATCTTGAACATTTCTTAGAAAAGAAATTTAAAAGTAGTGGAGTTCAGCCTTTAAATGTCGATAACTTTGATGAAGGAGAACCTAGCAATAAAAAAGAATTTTATGATAGTCTTAATAAGATATCAGAAAAATATGCTAGAAAACCTGTCCAAAGGATGTACTATTATCCTAGACCCACTCCCCAAGATGTTCTACTTGAAGAACATGAACATATTATAACTAATAGTTATAATGGAAAAGAAATCTATGAATGGAACATAGATGGCTATATCGATAGACAAATTTATACCACTGTTCATAGAATGTTAATGTTCAGTACTATATGTAAAACCAATAAAAATAGTGACAAGACTATTGTTGATATGATAACAGCAGGTTTTACTGGTCAATTGAAAGGTTGGTGGAATAATTATCTCAACCAAGAACAAAGAGATAGGGTTCTGATGGCGGTAAAACAAGANNAAGACTATTGTTGATATGATAACAACAGGTTTTACTGGCCAATTGAAAGGTTAGTGGGATAATTATCTCAACCAAGAACAAAGAGATAGGGTTCTGATGGCGGTAAAACAGGAAGGAGAACAAGTTACTCAAAACGCAGTTTATACACTGGTTTTAAGTATTATTGAACATTTCTCAGGAAGATGGTCAGATAATAGTGAGACTATTAGAACTCTTCTCCAAAACTTGAGATGTAAAACCCTTACATCTTTCAGGTACTATAAGGATGTTTTCCTTTGTAGAGTTATGGAATTACCAGAGTGTAATAGCACTCATTAGAAATCCAAATTTATAGATAGATTACTGACTTTATTTGCTGAACGAGTCAGGAAAGTCATCAGAGGAGATAATCATAGCATTAATTATGATGATCATACTTATGGAAAACTTACAAGTGCTTGTGTACAAGAAGGTTTATCCTTATGTAATGAAATCAAGTTGAATCATCAAATTAAGCGACATCGCTTAAATGAAAGGAAACAATTAGGAGAATTCTGCGAACAATTCGCATTTTTATTCCTAAACAAAAAACAAAAGACAATGATTCTCCTCATAAAAAGAAGAAATCTTCAAAAAAAGATTATGAAAAATGGAAGAAGAAGAGAATCGAAAAGAAGCTAAGAAGAGCTGAGGAAGGTAAAGGAGACTCTTCTAAAAGAAAGAAAAAGTATCGCCACAATTATAATAAATCAGATACTTGTCACAAATGTAGGAGATTTGGTCATTACGCCAAGGATTGCAGAGTCAAGGAAAAAATTAAAAGCCTAGACATAGAAGACAATCTTAAAGACTCTCTTTATAAGATTATACTTAATTCTGACTCAGGATCTGGAACAGAATATAGCAGTAAAGAAGAATCTTCAATGAGTGAAGATCTCAAAGCTCTTCAACAAGAAGACTACTTGACTTCTGAAGATGAATGCTCACCTTGCCAACAAGGAATGGCATGTGAGAAGGATGATGAAGATGATCTTTATAAGATCTATGATCAATTTAAAGAAACGGGTCTTAATGTCATTGATAATGACAAAACAATAGAGCTCTTACAAAATATCAAGGATCCTGAAATTATAGCTCAAATCATTGATAAAATCGGTGATTCAAAAGAAAAGGAACATATTTCTGAAAAGGATCATATTCCTAAAGAAATTCCAACCAAAGAAGGTTCATATACTATAGCAGAGGTAAAAAATCTCCTATTGGAAAGAAGGAAGATGATAAGCTCTCTTACCACAATTAGTGATTTGAAGGAAGAGATTAATAACCTCAAAGAAGACATTATACGTCTTAAAGAAAAGAATGTTGTTATAGAGGTAAGGTTAGATGCGATTCAGACACTCCAAGATTTGAATAATGCTTCTGAATCATCTTCTTCTCTGGAAGGAGAAAACAATAGTCTTAATTTTATAAAAAAACTTTTATTTAAAAAATGATAAAACAGATTTTTTATATAGTCTTAAAGCATTTACTTCCCAAAAGTTTTATACTAAAATCACTCTTTTGATAGACTATAATTATAAAAAAGAATTTATTGCTCTCATTGATAGCGCAGCCGATTTAAATTGTATTCAAGAAGGATTTATACCTTCAAGATATTTTCATAAAACAACTCATAGTCTTCGCTCCGCTAATGGAAGTAAAATGAATATTGACTTTAAATTACCTAAAGCTTTTATTTGTAATGGGAAAAGTTGTGTCCCTCAAAGCTTTGTTCTGCTTAAAAATATCACCAATCAAATTATTTTGGGTGTCCCCTTTATAAATGATATTTTTCCTCTTACTCACTGGGATAATAATAAAATTATTGGAACCTGAAATAACAAATCTTTTATACTAGAGTTTGTTACTAAACCATTTACTAGAATGATAAATGATTTAACTGTAAAATTATTGGTTTCAAAAAATAATCAAGTTAGTTTTATAAAACAAGAGATAAATAGTATAGAAGTTGATCAAATTTTACAAAACCCTAAGTTACAAGAAAAGATTGCTATTTTATCTAACCAATTCTCCCTTGATATCTGTGGAGATCACCCTAATGCTTTTTGGAACAGGAAAAAACATGTAGTTAGTCTTCCTTATGAGGATGACTTCGATGAGAATAATATTCCCATCAAGGCTAGACCTTGCCAAATGAACTCTGAATATTTAGAGTTATGCAAAAAAGAAATCAGTTCATTACTTCAGAAAGGTCTTATAAGGCATTCCAAGTCACCTTGGTCTTGCACAACATTCTATGTTAATAAACATGCAGAGCAAGAAAGAGGAGCTCCTCGCCTGGTAATTAATTATAAACCTCTTAATAAAGCATTAAGATGGATCAGGTATCCCATTCCTAATAAGAAGTACTTACTATATAGAGTTTATGATGCTATTATATTCTCTAAGTTTGATTTAAAATCAGGTTATTGACAGATTCAACTAGCTGAATCGGATAGGTTCAAAATAGCCTTTAACATGCCAATGGGATAATTCTAATGGAATGTTATGCCTTTTGGTTTAAAAAATGCTCCTTCTGAATTTCAGAAGATTATGAATGATATATTCATACCTTATAGTAATTTTATAATTATTTATATAGATGATATCCTAGTATTTTCAAAGAATATAGAAACTCATTTTAAACACCTTGAATTATTCAAGAAAATTATTATGCAAAATGATTTGGTTTTATCACAACCTAAGATGGCTTTGTATAAAACAAATGTCAGATTCCTTAGTCATAATATTGAAAGAGGTAGTATTAGTCCTATTAATAGAAGTATTGAATTTGCTTCAAAATTTCCTGATATTATTACTAATAAAACTCAGTTACAAAGATTTCTTGGAAGTCTTAATTATGTTGCCCCTTTTATTAAGGATTTAGCAAAAGATACTGTTGTGTTATATGACAAGTTAAAAAATAATCTTAAGGTTTGGTCAGATGACCATACTGAAGCTGTCAAAAGGATTAAGGAAAAGGTTAAAAACCTTTCATGTTTAACATTGGCAAATCCTAATTAGGCAAAAACAGTAGAAACGGATGCTTCAGATATAGGATATGGAGGAGTATTAACTCAATATTGTCCTAACAATAAGCGTCATTATATTGTTCAATTTTATTCTGGCAAATGGAATAATGCCCAGAAAAATTATGCTACTATTGCTAAAGAAATTTTGGCTATAGTTAAATGTGTCATTAAGTTCCAAGGCGATCTTTATAATCAAAAGTTTTTAATAAAAACTGATTGTCAAGCCGCTAGATTTATGTTTAATAAAGATTGTAAACATGATGTTTCTAAACAAATGTTTGCTAGATGTCAAGCTCTTTTAGCACCTTTCGATTTTGAATTACAGTACAAGAAGGGTGAAGATAATAGTCTTCCTGATTTTCTTACTAGAGAGTATTTAAATTAAATTAATAATAATTATTTTTCAGGATGAGACCAGCATGGCCCCCTCCCTCCAGGAGAGGAAGAGAAAGAACAAACCCAGGAAGAGGAGGTCATATCCTTGCTCAACAAGGCAGCAGAACACTAACATCATTTAATGTTAGTAATTCAACTGCCTCATCAAGTGGAACCAGTGGCATTGATATAAACCACCCGATGTATAAAGAGTTTANTAAGCGTCATTATATTGTTCAATTTTATTCTGGCAAATGGAATAATGCCCAGAAAAATTATGCTACTATTGCTAAAGAAATTTTGGCTATAGTTAAATGTGTCCTTAAGTTCCAAGGCGATCTTTATAATCAAAAGTTTTTAATAAAAACTGATTGCCAAGCCGCTAGATTTATGTTTAATAAAGATTGTAAACATGATGTTTCTAAACAAATGTTTGCTAGATGTCAAGCTCTTTTAGCACCTTTCGATTTTGAATTACAGTACAAGAAGGGTGAAGATAATAGTCTCCCTGATTTTCTTACTAGAGAGTATTTAAATTAAATTAATAATAATATTTTTTCAGGATGAGACCAGCATGGCCCCCTCCCTCCAAGAGAGGAAGAGAAGAACAAACCCAGGAAGAGGAGGTCATATCTTTCCTCAACAAGGCAGCAGAACACTAACATCATTTAATGTTAGTAATTCAACTGCTTCATCAAGTGGAACCAGTGGCATTGATATAAACCACCCGATGTATAAAGAGTTTATGGATTTTATGAAATCCAAGAAAGAGTTGGATAATAATACACCATCATACTCTTCAATATTAATAGACGATGAGAACATAGAAGTTTTTGATATGAATGACAAAAAAGAAGTTATACTTCTTTTAGAAGAGAATGATCTCAAATGGAGAAATGAGCCTTGGCAAATAATGGCTAGGTATTTGGATACAGTATCCTATACTACTATTGTTTACAAATACAGAATGCACTATGAGATAATACTCTCATCTACAGGGTGCGAATTTCAGCATTTCTACCCTGCTAATACCAAAAAAGTTTATAACTTTTCAAAATTAATTATAAAAAAGATTATAGCACCTGAAGAGTGGGGTATGAGTACCTTGAAGGAATTGGATTATATCCACCCAGAACAAAAGGTTGCCGTAAAATATAATTATTGGGATTATATTGATGGTTTCAATAAAGTCCTGTTATATGAAAATGCTAATAGGAAGCATTCATGGTTTATTAAAATATGTTCCAATATATTTGACAGGCATATTCCTAATTGGTTTTTCAAGTGGTGGACTTTATATGGTCCTTCAGTAAAAATCTTACCAGAATCATACAAGAAATTATATTTGGAATGGGTAGACATATCCCCAAAATTAATAAGGTTGCAGGAAGAGAATATATTCTTCGAGGGAATATCCTTGATGTACTTCTTTATTGAATTTTCAATTCCTTGGATCATGAAATGGTCAATAGAAGTTAATAATACTTCAGAAAGATTTCTTTGTTTGCAGAGGACTTTTTATACCAAGTTCTGGAGTAAATTACTTNGAATTTTCAATTCCTTGGATCATGAAATGGTCAATAGAAGTTAATAATACTTCAGAAGGATTTCTTTGTTTGCAGAGGAATTTTTATACCAAGTTCTGGAGTAAATTACTTCAGAAAAATCTTGAAGGCAAGTTACATGGCCAAGAGATTATTGATTTAATAAATGTAAAAATTAGTAAGTATTATAATACTGCTACTATAGAACCCAAGTCATGGAAGATTTAAGTCCATTCAAAAAGATTACAAGAAAACTTCAAATGAAGAAAGGACTTATTTTTAAGTCAGAGGCTATAGCCATATATATGGAAGAAGCAAAGAAAGATTTAATGAAAAATCTTGACATAGATATAAAAGATGATATCTCCATGGTATCAACAAGCCATACAAATGAAGATGATACATGCATTGCTGGGGAAGGACAAGATATTGAAGATGAAGAGATAGATCTGAAAACTATTCTCCAGAAATATCAACAACAACTAGAGGAATCCTCTAGTGCAAGCACAACTGGCGATAAAGGAAAAGGAAAAGCATAAGATTCCTGCTTTATTTGGTCACATGTCATAAGAGACCAAAATAATTAAAGTTACTTTTATAAAGTAGCCGAAAGCATTGTCGTCTTACAAAAATAAAATAAGACCATGTGAAGACCATAGGGGTTTGTCGGTCTTATCGTTTGTTTATTGGCCAATGTATAAAGTTGTGGGCCACTCTTTTTATTTGTTTTTGGTTTGAAACTTCTATATAAGAAGATATTTGTATTAGTAAGAGGCAGGTTTCAGAAACCCCTCTCTCTTTCTCTTTGAAGTTCTCTCTCAATCTCTTGTAATATTTTCTTAGTAATTTTCAATAAAAGTTTACAATTTGGTTTGAAGAAAGATTTCGTTTGAAGGTACTACTATTTCTTACATCTATTTGTTATATTTTTTTATGTTCATGAACCCAATGATGGGCTAAACTGTTTGTGTTGAGCTATAGCATACTAAGTTATTATAAGGTGACGTTGTGTCTATTATGTTGACAGATTAAACAAGTTAGATTAAGGCCAGACACAGACAACCCAGGACAGTAGATGAAAGGTAGCCGAAGGAATCCGTTCGATTACCCGTTGGATTACCCATGTGAAGGGCGGACCCGGATAGTAGGGATATTCATATACTGTTGCCAGGATTAGCTATGTTCATAAATGTTCCTAATAGTCTAACTTTGTGCGATCCATTTTCGTTTTGGTATTATTATTATTATTAAAGGGCCAAAAGTATCCCTGAACTATAGGAAAAGGTTTTAAAATACCCTTCATCCACCTTTTGGTTTTAAAATACCCTTCTATATATATATGACAAACAACTTCTATCAATCAATCTCTGAGCTCAAATGAATGAGATAAATTTGATAGGATAAGAACCACCAGCACCCGTCCACACAAATCTCGGGACACCCAATATCATTAAGGTCACAATCTTAACATAACAATCAAGAATAACATAATGGGGAGAAAGTCAATTCATACCTAAGATAATATCAAAGTCTATCATCCCCAGAATGATCAATTCTACCTAATTATCATACCCGGCGAAAGAAACAAAACAAAATTGATACACTTGATCCACTACTAAGAATTCACCCACTGGTGTAGAAACATGAATAAGCACAAGCATACAATGATGCATCATATCAAATCTAGCAACAAAATAAGTAGACACATACAAAAAAGTAGACCCTGGATCAAACCATACAAATGCAGGTCAGTGGCAAACTAAGACAGTACATGTAATAACAACATCAGAACACTCTGTCTTAGGCCTCATTGGAAAAGCATAATAATGGCCCTCTCGGCCCCCCCGCAATCTGAGTAGAACCCCGACCTTCATTATATGGAGCTATAGCACCCCCACCAGAAGTCATGCCGCCTCTACCAAACTAACCTCTGCCTCGACCATTGGCCAGAGGCGCTGAATCTCTAACTAGAATAGTTGAATAAGAATGTTGGGATCCTAAGTCAGTATGCAAAGGACACTATCGAATCAAATGACATGAATCCCCACAACTATAACAAGACCTGGTATAGATAATGGCTACTGCAAACCAAATAAGCTAACATGGCCACCTCGTATAGAACCATAGGATCCTTGGAATATCTGCCCAGTCTCAGTTGCTGGCATAGACGCGTGAATAGGTCCTTGATGCTGAAAAGATCTAGTACTTCTATGTGAACTCCTGCCTCCAGATGAGGCGCTGAAAAATTGACCAGACGATCGGGCCTTCTTGAGGTCCCCAAAATCTTCCCAAAGCATAACCTTCGCCTCATTGGCGGTACTCACAATGAGAAGAAATCCCCCTTTATGGCCACTCTGAACACATACGACCTGATGCAGAAAGTCAACCATCTCACAAACCTGCGGGCTCTCTCCACCTCATCTGGAACAATAGCCATGACATGCCTAGTAGCTCACAGAAACAAGCATCATACTCAGTCACAGATAAACAGCCCTGAGTCAAACTCTCAAACCTTAATTGATTCTCCTTTTTCATTCTCCAAGGGATGAATGTTTCTGGAAAGCATCGAAGAACGTATCACACCCTGTCGGAGGATATCCAACTGGTCTAGACCTCACATAAGTCCTTCATCACTCTCTGGTAGGTCCATAAAGCTAAAGTGCAACAAAATAAACACCACAAACATTCACCATACCTAATGCCTCAAGTATCCCATGGCACAATGTCAAACCACTCTGAAATTGTGGTGGTTTCATCTTTTGAAACCTCTCATAATATTGATGGTCAGCTGATGTTAGAATAAACTCATGAGCAATCTGCTTACTAATAGCCGGTACAGGAACCACTGGTGGGTGACCCACGTAATCATGAATACCCAAAACTTGCTACTGACCTGGAGTATGCGTCCCTACCTTCGTCTGAAAAAATAATTTTATTAGATACTAAATAGTTTAAAGAATAAATAAAATAATTAAGTTTAGTAAAAATTGGGTTGAGTTAAGTCTTAATCGGTTATATAACTCATTACTTAATCTGTTTTGACCCAACCATTTTTTACTCATACTAATTTGGATTGGGTTGGGTCTTGACCTGATTGTTATTTAACCCATTATAACTCATCCAAATTTAACTCAATCCGTCCAATTACCACCCTTAGGCATAGGTAGTGGATAAAAGAAGTCAGAAGATAGGAAGAAAAGAAAAGAAGGGAAATGTAAAGTGACAAAAAGAGAGTGAGCAAGGGTAACTTTTAAGATTTGCCTATAACTTGTTAATATTTTGGACCTAAAATGTATTTTGGGTCAAATCCAGTAAAGTTGGATTATTAAAATTTTTGACATCCATAGTATATTATATTTTCTAAATTTAAATGTTGAATTCATTTTAGTTGTAACTAGTCCTGTCATTCAAAACTTTTGAGTCTGCCTTTATTCGTTAAGTCAATCCTTTTAAGACTTAATCATTTTGAAAATATACTTTTAACAGCTTAATAAGGTCCACAAGACTATAATTTTTCTTTCTAAGAGTTCTCAGTCCTTGGGTACTCATAGTTCAATAGGAAGAAGGATTACTTTTAGTGTAAAGACATTGACCATGATTTTTTTTCACTTTTTTTAAGAATTGAACTCCAAAATATACATTTAGCTATAAAAATTTAGAATTTGACTTAGGTTGAAATTTTTCTCAGGAATTTTAAAAAGGGAAAAAGGATAAATTGTCACGCCCCGAGCCTACACCCTAGGCGGGACTTGCACTCGAGAACCAGTTGGCCCTAAGTGAACCCTTGGCCTGGCTTACTTACTCAGTGGAAGACTTATATTTAACAAAGATATATCAATGTAATAAACTAGAATGTTATAAAGGAACATTCAACTGGCCAATAAGGCAAACTCAAGTCTCAACATAATAGAATGAAAATGAAAAGACTAAAGAACTAACATCTGACTGTCTATGAAGCCTCTAAAACAACTGAGATGGATGTCGGGACAAGACCCCCGATCATCCTAACAAATGAAATACTAAAACGTAAATGATAACAAATGATCCCTTTGGAAAGCAAAGAGGCTCACCAACTGACTCTGAATGCTCAATAGGATCAACGAGGCACTGGATGATGATCCTGGCTACCTGTGTCTGCATCATAATAAGATGTTGGTCAAATGGCATCAGTACATTGAATGTACGAGTATGCGAGGGGAATTCTAAAATAAGACATAAGCTTGAAAGGAACTGAAGAACTTACCTGGCTCAACTCAACTGATTTCAATATAAAGAAGTGTAATAAATGCAGTATAAAGAAAAGCTTTAAAAATGGTTTTCAACTCTGTGTATTTAGAAATACAATAATAACTCTGTATGTATGCAAAGATATAATATGAACTCTGTTTGTATATGAAAATACAAATATTTCTGATGTATATAACAATACAAAATATTGTTGTGGAAGTTTATCTAACCGACAACCATCACTTAAGAGTTATTGTGATGATACAATGTTTTGCCTCACGCTGCCAGGGTCGTCATATACCTTGCCAAGGGCAAAGAACCTGACTATTAAGTGGATCCACTAGTCTATGCTAAAAAGCACTAAGGAATCATCTAAAAAGATGACCTTTTTCTATCCATCGTGGCTACATGGTTTATGGGGGCTGTGAGTTGTCTGAACTCTCCCTCATATCGATGCTCAATACTACTCCCAAAATATGATACTAGCTCTTATGTTTCTTTTAAAAAAAACATACTTCTTTCTGTGATTTGAGATAATTGCTCAAAAACTTAGCTCTAAGGCTCTTCTTGGAAATCAAAGTTTCCCCTCTTGCTTAATTGTGAAAGCATTTATTCTTTAACTGAAAAACTAGCTTAAAGGTTCTTTACTGAAAAACTAGCTCAATGTCTCTTTACTGAAAAACTAGCTCAAAGGCTCTTTATAGGAAAACTAGCTCAAAGTCCCTTTACTGAAAAACTAGCTCAAAGGCTCTTTTGGAAATCAAGGTTTCCTTTCTTTAAATGTGAAAACATTTTACTCTTTAGGAATACATTGTCCCGATATACTCTTTTGAAGAAATGAACTTCAAACTTTACTATTTACTCAACTCAAAACTCAAGTCTTAAAACAAAGTTAAAACATTTGTAAAAGACTCTTGGAAGACTCTATGAACTTCTCTTGAATTGACTCTTAACTTCTCTTAACTGATCCTTGAATTGAATTATGGATTCAAGGATTGTGATTTGTGATAGGAAAGATCTCATGATGTTTAGGCGTGTCTTTAGATAGTTAAACATAAGAAAATATCAAGAAATCACTGTCTGGAAGCAAGTCCGTGACGCAGAGATGCATTTAAATATTTGGTCGCAAAATAAATTTTGAGGCGGAATGATGTGACCGCTCCATGCCGCGAGGAAGATTTTTCCAATCTTGAGGAACAAGTCCTCGTCGTGGACGTGGTATCCAGATTCTGCCGACTTTTTTCTTCTTTATTTTCTGACCCCAATTCACCTAAACTCGATTCTTTTTCTTAAATTCTCTTTAGATTCAGATACCCAGCAAATGTACCCAAGAACCTAACTAAAAAAAACTCTAAAATTGACCTTAAACTCTCAGGAACTCCACAATCTCATCCCAAATTCAAGAACGAAAGCAATTCAAGAATACAACTCAAAAACAGCAAAGTTTCAATCTTTTAGGAAGAAAATCATACTGAAATAAACATGTTTGGCGCGTGGGTGAACGAACCCAACGCTATGCGAACTCACATACCTCGTAGGTATCACCCCTTGACGAAATCCACAATCAAACTTGAACGATCTTGACGAATCTTTCTTCTTCTCCTCTTTTCTCCTCTCCTTTTCTCTTCTCTCAAAACCCTAACTCTTGTTGGAAAAACGTAAACTGACCAAGTTCAGCTTAGACCCCAATTAAACTCCTAAAAATGAATTAAAATAATTGGGAAAGGAAAAGACTAAAATACCCTTCCAAAATCCGGATTAGACTTTCTTTATTTGAACAGCCCAACTTCCAATGGGCATATCTCACTCATACGAACTCGGAATAGCACAAACTTGGCGGCGTTGGAAAGATTATTCCAAGATATTTCCTACGATATCTGGAAACAAACCTAACTCATCCTGAGCTAGAAGTTATGGTCTTTTTAAGTTGACTAAAAATCCAACTTAACATACTTAACAAATTTTCCAGATTTTTATATTCTTTTCAAAAATGACTATTTCCACTTTTTAACTTCTTTCTAGTTACAGGGTGTTACAATATATCCCCCTTGGGAACATTCATCCTCGAATGAGCTTACTCTTAGTAGGCTAAAGGTGTAACATCTAACATTCAGTTCAAACACCCAACAAGCAATGCAATTACATCATGCTAACTTATAAATGAAAGAGTACTAAGAAGAAAATTAGTACCTTGGTCTGGAACTTATCCGGTTTCAAAGAGATGTGGATACATCTTCTTCATATCTTCCTCATCTTCCCAAGTAGCTTCCCCAACAAATTAGTTCCTCCAAAGGACTTTGACTGATGCTACCTTTTTAGTCCTCAACTTGCGAACTTGACGATTTAAAATCTAGACCGGAATCTCTTCATAAGATAAGCTATCATTGATCCCAATATCTTCAGTTGGTATGATCAATGAAGGATCGCCCATGCACTTCTTCAACATGGAGATATGAAAAAACCAGATAAACCGCGGCTAACTCTTGTGGTAGCTCCAACTCATAAGCTACCTACCCTTTTGGATATTCTATAAAGGCCAATATACCGGGGACTAAGCTTCCCCTTCTTACTAAATCTCATAACACCCTTCATGGGTGAAACTTTCAAGTATACCCAATAGTCTACTTCAAACTCTAACTCCCTTTTCCCAACATCAGTGTAGGATTTCTGACGACTATGCACTGTTTTCAACCACTCTTGAATGACTTTCATTTTCTCCATAGCTTGATGAACTAAGTCTGGTCCTATCAACCCAGCTTCACCAACCTCAAACCATCCAATAGGAGATCTGCATTTTCTTTCATAAAGAGTCTCATATGGAGCCATTTAGATGCTAGCATGTAACTATTGTTGTAGGCAAACTCAATAAGAGATAGGTGATCATCCCAATTTCCCTTGAAATCAATCACACAATCTACCTTGATACCTCAAAACACCATCTCCCCTTTGTTCAAAAGCCATCACTTTCTGCTTATGAACATTTGCCTTTAATTCAAGCAAAATAGGATCTTGGTCTAGCTTCTCTTTTACTTCTGACACTAATGAGGATTCATCACCACTACTCCTCTTTCTGTGGAATCCATTAGTCGAACTCCTAGTCGTGCAAGTCTATGCACCTCTTTTGCTAACTCTTTCTTATCTTCCTTAAAATGGGCAGTACTACCCATAGATAACATGCTCAAGGTATCAACAACAACATTAGCCTTACCTGGGTGATAAAGAATACTCATTTCATAATCCTTGAGTAATTCTAACCACCTCATATGTTTGAGATTAAGCTCTTTCTGACTAAACGCATACTGAAGACTCTTGTGATTGGTGAACACATCCACATGAACCATAAAGATAATGGCACCATATTTTCAAAGCAATTACTACAGCAGCCAACTCTAGATCATGGGTGGGTAATTCTTCTCATGAACTTTCAACTATCTAGAGGCACAAGCTATAACTTTGCCATTTTGCATTAACACACAACCCGAACCAACTCTCGACGCATCATAATAAACAACAAAGCCTTGTGTGCCTTCTAGTATAAGGTCAATATTGGGGCAATAGTCAACCTCTTTTTCAATTCCTGAAAGCTTTTCTCACAAGCTCCAGACCAATGAAATTTCACTGTTTTCTAAGTTTACTTGGTCAAAGGGGATGAAATAGATGAGAACCCCTCTACGAACCTTCTATAATAGACAGCCAAACCCAAGAAACTCCTAATGTCAGTTGGAGATGTGGGTCTAGTCCAATTCTGCACTGCCTCAATTTTTTTGAGCATCAACTTTAATTCCCTCTCCAAACAAAATGTGGCCTAAGAATGTCATAGACACAAGCCAAAACTCACACTTAGAGAACTTGGCATACAACTCTCTATCCTTTAGAGTTTGGAGAACTATTCTGAGATGACTGGCATGTTCTTCTTCATTCCTTGAATAGATTAGTATATCATCAATAAAGACGATAACAAACATATCTAAATAAGGTTTGAATACTCTATTCATAAGGTCCATGAACGTTGTGGGTGCATTGGTTAAATCGAACGACATGACCAGAAACTCGTAATGACCATAACGGGTCCTGAATGTTGTCTTGGGAATATCACACTCCCTTACTTTCAACTGATGGTAGCCAGATCTGAGGTCTATCTTAGAGAAACAAGTAACACCCTGAAGCTGATCGAAAAGATTATCAATTCTCAGAAGAGGATACTTATTCTTTATGGTAACCTTGTTCAACTGACGGTAATCTATACACATCCTAAGGGAACCATCTTTCTTTCTCACAAATGGGATCGAAGCTCCCCAAGGTAAGATACTTGGTCGAATGAAACCTTTCTATAAAAGATCTTTCAACTGCTCTTTTAACTCTTTTAACTCTTTCAACTCTACTGGTGCCATGTTATATGGAGGAATAGAGATAGGACGAGTATCAGGAATAGTATCTATACCGAAGTCTATTTCTCTCTCAAGAAGGGCTCCGGGAAGATCATCTAAAAAGACTTTTGGAAACTCTTTTACTACTGAAACTGACTAAATAGGAGGTATCTCAACACTAGAGNTGCCTCAATTTTTTTGAGCATCAACTTTAATTCCCTCTCCAAACAAAATGTGGCCTAAGAATGTCATAGACACAAGCCAAAACTCACACTTAGAGAACTTGGCATACAACTCTCTATCCTTTAGAGTTTGGAGAACTATTCTGAGATGACTGGCATGTTCTTCTTCATTCCTTGAATAGATTAGTATATCATCAATAAAGACGATAACAAACATATCTAAATAAGGTTTGAATACTCTATTCATAAGGTCCATGAACGTTGTGGGTGCATTGGTTAAATCGAACGACATGACCAGAAACTCGTAATGACCATAACGGGTCCTGAATGTTGTCTTGGGAATATCACACTCCCTTACTTTCAACTGATGGTAGCCAGATCTAAGGTCTATCTCAGAGAAACAAGTAACACCCTGAAGCTGATCGAAAATATTATCAATTCTCAGAAGAGGATACTTATTCTTTATGGTAACCTTGTTCAACTGACGGTAATCTATACACATCCTAAGGGAACCATCTTTCTTTCTCACAAATGGGATCGGAGCTCCCCAAGGTAAGATAATTGGTCGAATGAAACCTTTCTATAAAAGATCTTTCAACTGCTCTTTTAACTCTTTCAACTCTACTGGTGCCATGCTATATGGAGGAATAGAGATAGGACGAGTATCGGGAATAGTATCTATACCGAAGTCTATTTCTCTCTCAGGAAGGGCTCCGAGAAGATCATCCGAAAAGAATTTTGGAAACTCTTTTACTACTGAAACTGACTAAATAGGAGGTATCTGAACACTAGAGTCATTAACTCATACTAAGTGATAGACACACCCCTCGGAAACTAACTTTCTCGCCTTAAGGTACTAAATAAAATGACCCTTAGGCACTGTTGAACTGCTCTTCAACTCTATAACTGGTTCATTGGTGTAACATCCGACAATTTAAAATGAATATGAAGAAGCTTGAAATTGGAAGTAGTCATTTTTGGAAAAAAATTCAGAATCTGGAAATTCGGCCAAGTGTGGAAATCAGTGAGTTTTTGGCCAACTTTGAGCAATCATAACTCCTAGCTCAGGATGATGCAGGAGTAGTTCCAGTTATATTTGGAAAGCCCTTGGAACGATCTTTCCAACGCCACCGAGTTTGCTCGATTCCGAGTTCGTATGAGCGAGTTATGCCCTTTGAAAGTTGGGCAGTTGGCAGGGAGTCCGTCCGGAAATTTAAGGGCATTTTGGTCTTTTCACAAATCATTTCTTTTGAGGTTATATTGTTGTGTTAGGCTGATTGTGGATCATTTTTGTTCCATTTTAAAAGAGTAAGAGTTAGGGTTCTTGAGTGAAGAAGAGAAGAAGAGAGAAAGAAGAGAAGAAAAAGAAGAAGAAGAAGAAGTGGGAGCTAGGGTTGTGGATGCAAGACGTTTTCTTCATCAAATTTCTTGGGGAATCTTAGTAAAGGTATGGGAGTTCTTTATCTAGGGCAAGCTATCACCCTAGAGCCAATTTCAAATGGTTTTCAACTTTTCCAAAGTTTGAGAAAAAGCCTAATTTCTACTCAAACTCATGGGTTCTTGCATGAAACGATTTCAAATGATAAGTTATGCTATTATTGAAAGTTGATGGAATTATGTGTAAAGTGAATTGTATTGATATCTCTTGTGTTGTTTAATGTTTATTCATGATTAATTGTTGGTAATGGGTGAATTAAGGGTGGTAAGCCTTATGAGTGAAGTATTGGTGAATGCTTGGATTTTTGGTGATTTTGGCTATGGCTTTGAATTATGGTAAGAAAGCTTGNCTAATTATAGATGTGGCGCGCTTCACACTGATAACCAGGACTCTACAGACACAACTTCATAGACTCCCTAGGACTCTTGAACTTTGTGCTCTGATACCAAGTTTGTCACTCCTCGATCTTACACCCTGGGTGGGACTGGCACTCGAGAACCATTGTTGTCCCCAAGTGAACCCTTGGCCTTGCTTACTTACTCAGCGAAAGACTTATACTCAACAAAGATAAATCTATGTAATAAACTAGAATGTTATAAAGGAATATTCAACTGGCTAATAAGGCAAACTCAAGTCTCAACATAATAGAATGAAAATGAAAAGACTAAAGAACTAACATTTGACTGTCTATGAAGCCTCTAAAACAACTGAGATGGATGTCGGGACAAGACCCCTGATCATCCTAACAAATGAAATACTAAAAATTAAATGATAATAAAGGAGCCATACAAAAAGAAAAAGAGGCTCACCAACTGACTCTGAATGCTCAATTGGATCAACGAGGCGTTGGATGATGATCATGATTACCTGTGTCTACAACATAACAAGATGCAGGTCAAATGGCATCAGTACATTGAATGCACGAGTATGCGAAGGAAATCCTAAAACAAGACATAATCTTGAAAGGAACTGAAGAACTTACCTAGCTCAACTCAATTGATTTCAATATAAAGCAGTGTAAATAAATGCAGTATAAAGAAAAGCTTTAAAACATGGTTTTCAACTCTGTGTATTTAGAAATACACAATATGAACTCTATTTGTATATGAAAATACAAATATTTCTGATGTATATAAAAATACAAAATATTGTTGTGAGAGCTTCTCTAACCGACAACCATCACTTAAGAGATATTGTGATGATACAACATTTTGCCTCACGCTGCCAGGGCCGTCTTATACCTTGCCAAGGGCATAGAACCTGACTACTAAGTGGATCCACTAGTCTATGCTAAAAGGCACTAAGGAATCATCTAAAAAGTATGACATTTTTCTACCCATGGTGGCTACATGGTTTATGGGGGCTGTGAGTTGTTTGAACTCCCCCCCATATCGATGCTCACTACTACTCCCAAAATATGATACTAGCTCTTATGTTTTTTTTAAAAAAAAAAACATACTTTTTCTGTGATTTGAGATAATTGCTCAAAAACTTAGTTAAAAGGCTCTTCTTGGAAATCNACTACTAAGTGGATCCACTAGTCTATGCTAAAAGGCACTAAGGAATCATCTAAAAAGTATGACATTTTTCTACCCATAGTGGCTACATGGTTTATGGGGGCTGTGAGTTGTCTGAACTCCCCCCCATATCGGTGCTCACTACTACTCCCAAAATATGATACTAGCTCTTATGTTTTTTTAAAAAAAAACATACTTTTTCTGTGATTTGAGATAATTGCTCAAAAACTTAGCTAAAAGGCTCTTCTTGGAAATCAAAATTTCCCCTCTTGCTCAATTGTGAAAGCATTTACTCTTTAACTGAAAAACTAGCTCAAAGGCTCTTTGCTGAAAAACTAGCTCAAAGGCTCTTTTGGAAATCAAGGTTTCCTTTCTTCTTTAAATGTGAAAACATTTTACTCTTTGGGAATACATTGTCCCGATATACTCTTTTGAAGAAATGAACTTCAAGCTTTACTCTTTTCTCAACTCAAAACTCAAGTCTTAAAACAAAGTTAAAACATTTGTAAATGACTCTTGGAAGACTCTGTGAACTTCTCTTAACTTGACTCTTAACTTCTTTTGACTTGACTTTTAACTGATCCTTGAATTGAATTATAGATTCAAGGATTGTGATTTGTGATAGGAAAGATCTCATGATGTTTAGGCGTGTTTTTAGATAGTTAAACATGAGAAAATATCAAGAAGTCACTGTCTTGAAGCAAGTCCGTGACACAGAGATGCATTTAAATATTTGGTCGCGAAATAAATTTTGAGGCAAAACGGTTCGTGACCGCTCTACTCCGCGAGGAAGATTTTTCCAATCCTAAGGAACAGGTCCACGACGTGGACCTGGTACCCAGATTCTGCCAACTTTTTCCTTCTTCATTTTCTGACCCCAATTAGCCTAAACTCGGTTTTTTTTTCTCAAATTCTCTTTAGATTCAGATACCCAACAAATGTACCCAAGAACCTAACTCAAAACAACTCTAAAATCGACCTTAAACTCTCAAGAACTCCTCAATCTCATCCCAAATTCAAGAACGAAAGCAATTCAAGAATACAACTCAAGAACATCAAAATCTCAATCTTTTAGGAGGAAAATCATACTGAAATAAACATGTTTGGCGCGTGGGTGAACGAACCCAATGCTATGCGAACTTAATACCTCGTAGGAATCACCCCTTGACGAAATCCACGATCAAACTTGAACGATCTTAACGAATCTTGCTTCTTCTCCTCTTCTTTTCTCTTCTCTCAAAGTCCTAACTCTTTTTGGAAAAGCGTAAACTGACCAAGTTCAGTTTAGACCCCAATTAAACTCCTAAAAATGAATTAAAATAATTGGAAAAAGAAAAGACTAAAATACCCTTCCAAAATCCGAATTAGACTTTCCTTATTTGAACAACCCAACTTCCCATGGGCATATCTCACTCATACGAACTCGGAATAGCACAAACTTGGCCGCGTTGGAAAGATTATTCCAAGATCTTTCCTACGATATCTGGAAACACACCTAACTCATCCTTAGCTAGGAGATATGGTCGTTTGAAGTTGACTAAAAATCCAACTTAACATACTTAACAAATTTTCCAGATTTTTATGTTCTTTTAAAAAATGACTATTTCCACTTTTTAACTTCTTTCTAGTTACGGGGTGTTACATAAATATACCCCGAACTATAGTAAATGGTATGTAGATACCCTCTGTCATACTTTTGGGACATTGGTGCCCCTGCCGTCCAAAAACTAGAGCATATATGCCCTTCACTCCAACGGAAGACTAAATAGGGACACGTGGCGTAATATTATATGTCAGTTCGATATTTAATAAATGTGGGTCAGTGGATAAGATTGTGACACGTGTATGTCCGTTAGTATAAAGGGTATATATGCTCTAGTTTTTGGATGGTAGGGGCACCAATGTCCTAAAAGTATGACAGATGGTATCTCCATACCATTTACGATAGTTCATGGGTATATTTGTCCTTTTTTCCTTTTAAAATTAACAAAAATGTGTTTTCACTTTTTCACTCCAAATTTCTCACAAAAAATAAAAACTTCCAATTTATATTTATGACTAAACACAACTTTGATTTTCAAATATCATTTTTCACTTCTAAAGCATAATATACTTTTTTTAAATTTCACAATGAAATATGGTAAAATGCCCACTTACATTCTCTTTTATTTTCAATATTCATACCTACGCTAAAATATAAAACTATTTACTATTATTAATTTCTGCATTCTTTTTAGGGGAAAATTACAAATATACCCCGAACTATCGTAAATGGTATGTAGATACCCTCCGTCATACTTTTGGGACATTGGTGCCCCTGCCGTCTAAAAACTAGAGCATATATGCCCTTCACTCTAACGGAAGATTAAATTGGGACACGTGGCACAATTTTATCCGTCCATCCGATATTAATTTAATAAATGTCGGATCGGTGGATAAGATTATGACACGTGTATGTCCGTTAGTATAAAGAATATATATGTTCTAGTTTTTGGACGACGGGGGCATTAATGTCTCAAAAGTATGACGAAGTGTATCTACATACCATATAAGATAGTTCGGGGGTATATTTGTCTTTTTTCCCTTCTTTTTAAAGACATAATTGCTTATTTAAGTAACCTATAGCATTTGAAAATATTTTTCTACACGTGGGCTCATAACCTCTTGCTTCATGAATATATTTTATGTTTGTTTGATAAAACAAAAGAATCTCTTTAAAAAAGTAAGTCTTTAAGTGTATTTGAAAAGTCATAGGAAAATTAGAATTAGATGTAATTGGATGTAATTACATAATTTAATCAAATAATTATCATTTTAAAAGAAATTGAATGTTATTACACTCACCAATTGTGGAGGGGTTGGGAAGGGTTGGAGTGGAGAGCAAAATTAGGTTTAATTACGTGATATAATAACAATACTAGTTACAATTATATTTTATTTATTTATATATTTTACCTCAAATACCTAACTTAATATTATTTATAAAATACATATTTGTCAAATATTAACTTTCAGTTTTTTATAATTAACTTTTATTAAAATTTCATTTTACATATTGAACTATTTGCTATTGATGCAAGTTTCTGGCTTTGAAAAGCAGGGTTGGTCCATACATTCGGCCCAAGATTAGATAGCTCATATTTTGGGTCATTCGTACAAGTGCTCATATTTTGGATCATAGGTACAAATGCTCATATTTTGGATCATAGGTACAAATGCTCATATTTTGGATCATTCGTACAAATGCTCATATTTTGGATCATTCGTACAAATGCTCATATTTTGGGTGGTCTTTGATTTTTGGCAAAACTATTTAATTACACAAACATTATCATATTTATATTAATTCTCCCTATAATTGAAAAGATTTACATATTGTCTCACTAATTAATAATTTCACACCAGATTTCAAATCAAATACACTTGGATACATGTATTTTTGCTTCTATATACACTCTGAAATACAGATTCATAGAGAGAGACGAGCGACCATAGAGAGAGAGAGGCGAGCGAGAGAAGATAGAAGTGAGCGAGAGAGATTGTGTATCATATATACATGTGAATCACATTAGATAAATGTATCTGGGACACGATATATATTTCAGATACATTTTGAAATATAAATATAAAGGGAGAGATGCAAGCGAGATAGGAAAGAGGCGAGCGAAAAAGTCAAATACATGTAAGTCCACTTGAATACAATGTATTTAGACCAAATTACACATAAATTTATCCCCATGTATTCAATATACATATATCTGAATGAATCAGAAATATGTATCCAAAGTCCGAATAATGGTAAAATTTATAATATTGAAAACTTGTGTGAAGAAAAACAATTTACTTTTAAACTAATGAGATTTGTGTTGTTTGACCTTAATTTGCTCATCAAATCAAGAATGAGAATCAGATTGGTGCAAGAGAGCAACAAATTGGGCTTTAGGTTGTCCCAGGATCAAATAACTAATGATAGTATATTTATCTATTCTGTTTATTTTCTTCTCTATAACAACATGGCTATGTAAATAGCAAAAATAAAATTATATGCATGGTATAACAATTATGTGCTTGTATTTAAAAAAATTACATTTTATAATTATACTTTACTCTCTCCCTAATCTTGCTCACGTCTCTCATGCTTGGCACTCTCCTCTTTCTCTCACATTTCTTTCGCCACTATCCTCTCTCGCTAAGATAACTGAAAATTACTAATAAAGGTCAAACTATACTTGGTCATTTTTTAAAATTCCTCAATAGAAAATGCAAAGATTCTCTTAGGAAAATAGAAGGATTATGCTAGCTACGTGGATTTAACTACCATGACTTTTACGTACTCGGGATGTTTAGGTGCTATTTTAGTGTAATTATCAATGTGTATATATATATATATATTCAAGGGGATAATGTCTTATGACCAAGATGTCCTAATTGGAACAGCTATACAATTTTCTGTCATTTGAAAACACAAAAAACGAAAGTCCCTATTCTTGTAATTTTGTGATGTCAAGGCAGTTGTAGACACGAAGTCTAATCGCCACATGGATCATCAAATATGAGTTTGGGCGTCACTGTTAAAAAAACATGAATCAGCGATGATGGACAAATTTTATAGCTAAACATCGAAGTTTGTCACTAACTCTATTTGGTGATGGATTAGCTATACGGTTTTATCATAAAATTTATTAGCTACCTACGAGCAATTTAATGATGAAACTCATAGCTAATTCTAGTTTGTTTTTGTGTGTTTTAGTGAGTTTAATAATCACGTTTATTTGTAGAATTAGGCCAGATACATATGATAAAAGATGTTCCAACAGTTATTTGTTAGGACTTTGCTTCTATCCCTTTTCTTTTATATCTGTTTTGTCCCTTTAATATTTTCCATTTAAAGTGGGATAAAGAGTTCGTCTTTTCCCTTTCTTTTTATCAATTTGGTGAGGCAAAGTTTATGATTTGTCAATATCAACATATTTAGCTACAAGAATTGGACTAAGTGAAGAGTAGTGAGTAATTAATAACATCACAAGTCAAACATTATTGGCAATAATTCAAAGTTCCTTGCTTTTAAGCACATGACTTTAAGATCTTTTGATTACATATAAAATCATTTGTCCAAAATAATTAAGCACATGCATGCATGTCCTTACAATTGATAGCTATGAACCCCTTTTCTCCCCAATCTAATGCTAGAGCCTAGGGGACATTGTTAATCATATCATTAAGTGGATAATTGCAGAGAGAAATTAACATAAAATAAATAAAGAACTATATATTAGTGGTTGTTTGGTTTGAAAAAAAGTTATGCTATGATTAATAATTATGCTGAAATTAGTTATTCTAAATTAGTTATCTTGTATTATTTTTTATCAACTATTTGATTTGTTGTATTAAAAATAACATGCATTGTGTAATTTTTAAGAAGTTGTTTGTTTACAAAAACCCTCTACCTTAGTAAAAAGAAGGATTTGAGGGATCTCAAGGGTATTTTTGTCATTTTCATTGTTTTATCCCACAATAACTAAGATTACGATAGAAATTCATAAACATCAAATTCTGAATCCACGATGTATTTTTTAACACAAAATTGAATTGATGTTCGGTTGTGTTACAGGAAAATTAACATAAACATACAGTACACTACTGTGCGAGTGTTTAGCAAATGCTGCAATGATTGGATTGTGTTGCTACTGAAGAATCAAATCATATTATAATCCAAAATAGCAGTTAAATAATGTATTTTGATGCCCATTGATAGTGACAAGAAACCCTGAGCATCAAATGATGGATGAATCAATTCTCCTATTTCCACCAGCATGCCAAATCTTTTACTAAATAGTTATAAATTGAAGTGTCACTGTATAATCTAGGAGGAATCTTAAACATATATCTAATTCTTAATATCCCCCAAGAACATGGTGATGATCACTGATGTATTTGTCGTAAAAAAGCAGTTCAATACACAAAATATTCTGCATTTATAGGATTCAAAGAAGGACCATACCTTAAAAAATGTGATGTAGACAGTCTACCTAATGAAAACATTAGTGACCTATATATGTTGTGAACCCTTTAATTTTGTAAAAAATGTATTTTATATTTAGAAAATATACCACTATTGTTTATATTTGTTTTAATTGTGTTTTGGGTGGAGAATGTATGCAATACAAAATAAAAAAGAAAGTTTACAGTTTTAGTCAAAAGGCAAACAAAATTTACGCGCGTAGTCGTAAGTGGCACAATGTATATTTAGTGTATATTAAGTGCATACCAAGTATATAATATATATATACAACAATGTATTTAGTGTAAATATAATACATATATAACAATTGTACAATGAGTGTGATAAATACACAATGCTTATGCATAACTAAACCATGATTATACAAATTATTTTTAAAAAAATAATAATAAAACCTGATCTTCAGGCTCTCAATCTTATATGAAAATCCCTAGAAAAGAAGTCTAGTAAGAATTGAATCTTTGTACTCATTTTTCCCTTGTGTGCATGATTATATCCTCTCTGACTAGCTATATGGCATCGCCTTGTAAACTATATATTATCTCATCAGCTAGTTAGTTAATTAGATATGAGTCTTTTTTCAACTAAACGATCCATTTCGTGTCTTTCCTTCTTGGAATACATGATATTAGCTGCCGTTTCCAGCTCATGTTTTCCTCCCAATGCATGTTCTTTAACTAAAAATTAATTGGCGGATTATATAAGCAACAAAATATAGCGCAATTAGCTTGACAAGTGACATTTTCATGAAAATGAAGTTTGAACATAGCTAAATATAGACATGTCGTAATGTATTTATTATGTCTATGTACAAAGCATAAAGAATAAAAAATGTTTATTTTTTATGAAATCGAAATAAATAAGGAGGTTATGTTACATAACACTACATCGATAAAAATAGAGAATTCCCACATGGGAGTTATGGGAGTTTTTTGCATTAAATTTAAAGGTTGACATGGAAGAAATTAAATGCTTGTAATATAGGGAGAGTCCATGTGATGCTCACATGGTTTTGCTCAAGGAGAGACGTGTGTTTCATTGTCAAGGCTTGAGAAATTTGACCATGAAGCATACAACATTAATTTGTCATTATATATATACCTAGGACTAGGAGTGTTAATGGATCGATTCAAGCAGTTAATATTTTTAAATTATATTATATCGATGAAATTAAAAGATATCAATACTTATGATTTGCTATTCAAAGTATCATTAGAATACCTAACATGTCTTGTCACACTCAAGATGTTGAAATTAATTTAGTTTCGATAAAAGCATAATAGGTTTGACGTTTGAGAATTAAAACTTTGGATGCTAATTATTGGCCGGCTTATAGCTGTTTAATTTCATCACTCAAAGACAAAAAAATTAATGCTTTATTATTTTCGTTTAGTCAATTTTTTAAACAGGAAAAATTTAGTAAAAATATTAAAGAGCTACTTGCGCCAAATTAAAGTAAGTTGCCATGGACAATTTTTTAAGACAACAAAAGATGGTGGCCATATGTATTTATTTATTTCCAGACTAAACATTCTTTTTCTGAATATTGTTTATTTGACATAAAACGTGAAATGCTTTTTGTTGATAATATATACATTGAACATTTTGGTGGTTATTAATTAACTATATAAGATAGAAATTAAATTTTATATTTTTGGAGAACTTAATTATCACCTCTCTTGTCTCTAGCAAAATTCTCAAGTATGAATGAGAAGTGATGAATGTGTATTATATTGTGTTTTAACTATATGTTATTAGATATCATTCTACATGTCCCATTGGTCTTCAACTGATCATGTGAGTCAACATCACAATTGATCTTCGTGTTGTTTTTGCATAATTTTCCACCATTTTAGACAAACAAAGAAAACAATTATTAGCAAATATTTGAAATAACCCCATTTAAGATAAATTAGACAAAGACAAAAGGTTGATATATATTGTTAGAAAAATAAAAGGTATATTCGAAATTGGGATGCGATGTATCAGGACGTTTTGAGATGTATCCGAATTTCACCAAATTTAAGGAATTTATGTAATTTTGAAAGAATAGGCATAGGATGTAATTAACTCTTAACACTATGAGATTTGTGTGAAATTCTTTTATTTGAATTCTAGCGAAGTCTTATCTATCCTAGCCAGGTCTATCTAGGAGTTTTATTGAGGTTATTTCTTGTATACCAATACTTATTTGTATGCACTATATATACATAAAGTGTGGCATCAAGATCGTTGCATTCTACCTAGAATCAAGCTTTATGCAATATTAGTCGCCAACCATGCCATACATCTCTTCCCAGTACAATAATAACATATTCAGTGAAATCTCACTAAATGAAGTCTGAAAAAAATAAAACATACACAAACCTTATCCACGAGGTAAAAACGACATCTCTTCCTCAATGAATGTTGCAAACTATCATCTTGAAACTCGTTGACACGCTACAATCACTTTGATCACTCCTTGTTTGGATATTGTCAAGAAATTATTTTTCCTCGTTTTTATATGGAACCTCAGGACTTTACTAGGTATGTCATTAAGGGTGTGTTTGGTATGAAGGAAAACATTTTTCGGAAAATGTTTTTCAATTTTCGCATGTATGGTTGGGTAAAATATTTTGAAAAATGACTTCCCTTCAAAAATTAAGGAAAACATTTTCCAAAATTTTCCCCTAACTTCAAATTACAACTTTTTTGTTGAAAAAATCAATTAAAGCTTATTTTTTAAAAATACTTTTCATCTTCAATTTTTTTTACTTTTTTACCCCACCCTCACCCCTCACCCCTTACCCCTCAACCCTCACCCCTCCCCAGCTCCCTACAACCCCCCTCCCGCCAACCCCCCAATAAAAAAAGAATTTTAAAGTTTGTTTTTAAAAAATATTTTCAATTTAAATTTTTATTTTTTTACCTCACTCCACCCCTACCCCTAACCCCCGCCCACAAACCCCCACCCCCCATCCCCCCTTCCCCCAAATAAAATTTAAAGTTCTTTTTTGAAAAATATTTTCAATTTCAAGTTTTTATTTTCACCCCACCCCGCCACCCCCCATCCCCCCTTCCCCACAAAAAAAATTTAAAGTTTGTTTTTGAGAAATATTTTCAATTTCAAATTTTTATTTTCACCCAACCCCCTATTAGCCCCCACCTCCAAAAAAAAATAATCTAAGTTTGTTTTTAAAAACTACTTTCAAATTTTTATTTTTCACCCCCTCCCCCCCCCCCCCTCCCCCCCCCCCCCCCCGCCCCCCCCCCCCCCCCCCGGCCCCTGCCCCACCATCCCACCCTCCAAAAAAAAAATTAAGTTTATTTTTAAAAAATATTTTCAATTTCAATTCAAAAATTATTTTATACTCTCTTGTAAAAATAAAAGATATTTTTCATTCATAAATCAAACACTAAAAAATCTTTTCCAGAAAATAATTTCTACTTACCAACCAAACATGAGAAATATATAAAAAATGTACTTGTTTTCCAAGAAAACATTTTCTAGGAAAATATTTTTCATGGAAAACATTTTCTTTCATACCAAACACACCCTAAATCTGCAATTATAGTATAATGTTGAGTCTGGAATCAAAAGGACAACAAAATTTTTCGAAAATTCCAAAAGGGCAACTCAATTATTTATGAAACCAAAAGGGCAACAATCTGTAACGGCGTCTAAATCAGGGTTTAAAAAACGAGGCTTATAAGGCTCAGCCGCTATGAGGCTTACAAGGCGCAAGGTTGTCAGCCGGTTTGTGTTATTTTTTAAGGAATTACTGTAATTACAAATTAAAGAGGGATAGATTGTAATTTCATATTAAAACAATGTGATTCCGAAAATTTACCCATTAAAGAAACCACGCTCACATCCCATGAGATGACAATGACAATGACCCTTTCTACAACATCATCTCATTTTTTTCTGCTCTTTCGAACTCTCTCGATTCATATTTATTTATTTTTACAAACATCATTATCAAATTTTGTTTTACTAAAAGATGTACATAAGCTAGTGTCACTTTCATTGTTCATCTGGAAAAAAACTAGCTGTCAATTTCTCGACATTATATTGTTTTCGGCTGTCCATTATTTCATCATTCTATCTTTCGTATCCCATTAGAATTCTTCTCCACTAGCTGTATATATGCATGCGTATAGTCACAGACAGAACTAGAATTTTCACTAAGGATTCAAAATATGAAAACGTAAACATATAAACTAATCAAAAGAAATTCAATATCTATTATATCTATGTAAAATAATTTTCCGCCTAAGAAGGTTCATCAACCCCTAGCCCCAGCCCCCAAGCTGCATACTCATTATACTTTATTTATTTTTATATACTTCATTAGCTGACTTCATGATAATTAAGATAATAAAAAGTGCTGGTATAGAAAACAAATTTTAATTAATTAGGTGCTTTGTAAAATAAAAACGGCATATGTTGACAAATTTATTTAATTGTTTAATAAATCATGATTGGCCAAGAGTTGATTATCCAACAAAATTTTAGAAAATCAAAAGTTGATATATTCTCTATCTACCAAAAACAGTAGAAGAATTGAGTAGTTAGCACCTCCATATTTGACCTCATTCGACCTAAGCTACTACTATACAATAAAAATATTATTCAAATTCTTCTTTCCAAATTTTTATTTCCTTAATTGTATGTTCCTAACCCATTCTTTAAATATTAATTAAGATTAAAAGAAGAAGAAGAGAAGTTAAGAAGTTGGACAAAAGTCTAGAATTATTTTTGCTCAACTTTTTAGCGGTTGCACATGTCTGTCGCGTTCGGTCACAATATTTTTTTCTACATGAAATTATAAGAAAAACAAAACAAACAAAGAAAATAGTTTCTGATTATTTTTCATGGCTTTTTTAAAAATACCAACAGCTTTCTGATCCATAATAAATAATTTTAAGAACTAATTTGTGTGTCAACAAGAGGGAATGTATCAAATTCTCAATAAACATTGCATGTTCCTAGTTCTTGTGAACTTACGGTAAAAAAAGTAGTTTGGTGAAATAAGCTCCATGTGCTTAAGAATCGAAGATTATAGTAACCGATTATGTATTATAAAGTCTTGAATTTCAATAAAACGTAACTTTTATAATTTAAACTCGTAACTTTATGATTATACGATAATACTTTTGAAACATTCGTTAATGACAGGTTAGAGATAGCCATCAGGTCTCCATCGAATTACTCAGTAATTTTTGTCCAAATTCTGTAATTATCTTGAGAATTTAATAACGTAAGAGTATAAGAATTTTGAACACATAAACTTCAAATTCTGACTCTGTTCGACCAGAATAATCAAATGACTATACTGATTTTAAAATTTATTACATTATGATATTCCAATTTTTCTCATGGATATATACTTGTTAATTTGTTGTGAATAGAGAGGAAAATAGATTAAAGGTCTAGATATGGGACCCAACCACCGAAATTTAAGGGGTAAGATTTAATATTAGTCATTTATATATAGTCTAATAAACAAAAGTCGTGCTAGCAATTACTTTATTGAAATTCTAATTAGGTTAGATGCTGTTTATTTAATAAACAACAATTACCTCAAATCCAAAATGTAACGTGTCATGTTTATAAGAGGCTTAGTCCAAATTGACAAAATGTAAACAACCGTTAAAAAAGGGATATGAATACATAATTATGTCTAAAAAAAATTTTAAAAAAATTCCCTCTTCCACTGAAAAAATAAATAAAATATGAACAGGGTTTGGAGTTTTCTGGCCTGTTCTAATTAATAATTACCCTTTGTCTATTTTGTCCTATTCCCTTTATTGATTTTTTATTCAAATGGTGAAAGAATAATTATCATAGTCCATAACAATAGTATATAATTTAGCTTATCACGAAAACGACAGATTGATGTAAGTACACATAAATAGAGACCAAAGAGGAACATAGAGAGCCATACCAACAAAATACATTACTAGTACTCTTTCTCTCTGTTTTAATTTGACGCCAAATTATAAAAAAATATTTTTTAAAAATTTTTTATAATTTTAAACTAAAGATATGTAGAATATATTAAAATATTTTTTAATCTTATAATCTTAAACACGTAGATAGAAATTTAGAATTAAAAAATTACCAAAAACAAAAAATATACATTTATAAACAAACTAAAAATAAAAATAAAACAAATAATTTAAAACAAAGCAAGTACTTGTTACTCGAATAGGAGAGCTGACAATTGAAACAAAGTTATTAAAACTACTTGTCACTAGAATATCGTTGAGTGATTTTAGGAGAAAAATTAGTGAGCTATAAGATGAGGAAGAAAGTGTAATTTATAGAAAACGGAAAAGAATCAATCAAAAGAGGAGACATTTAACATTGGGAAACAAATTCGATTTGTGGGTCCCATCATTCTAACTAAACAGTATTGACGATTTATAATTAGATGAAACTATAGCTAAATTAATAAATCATTAATAGATATTTGCTTGGTTGAGTAATTTTTCCATAATATTACTCCTTGTTGGTTGAGAATGGTAGAATTTTGATTTACACAAATAATATGATTTCTCACTCTTTTCTTGAGAACTTAAAAAAAAAAATTAAAATAATAAACAAAAAAGGAATATATTTTTTCTTGCAAGTATTACTGTTGGGGTCAAAGTTATGATCAGACAATCAGTAACCCCTCAATTTATGGATGGAATTAGTTGGATCAGAACGCAAGCTACAAGTTGGCGAGTCATCTTCATTTCCAACTAAGCTAGAGGTGTCGGGGCAGATTGGGTTTAATTTGGATGGATCAAATTGAGTCGAGTTAAAAAACGAGTGAGTTATTGATTCGTTAAAAGATTTAAACTGAAATAGGTTGAATCGAAATGGACTAAAATGCATATCATAATTCAATTAGTTTAATTTTTATCAAGTTTTAATTATTTTATTTGTTCTTTTATAAATTTGTAGTAGTTAGTAAAATTATTTTTTTCTTCATTATGTCTAAATATAACATATTAAATAAATAAATAAATAAAAATTAAAATATTTTAATAAGATTTTTTATGACTCAATTTGAGCTACATCTCAACTTAATTCTTAATGAGTTGAAATGAGTTCACCTTAAATAGATTGAATTAATATATAAATTGGCGGTCAATAACCTGTTCAAACTTGAATGAATTGGTAAGGGCACCTGATCCCATTGTGTGAACCATGCATTGGTAAAAATGACAGTTGGAAATAGTACACTGCCAACAACAATCCTGCAGGATCACGGCGCGCGTCTGTGCTATGCAGCAGAGCCGTTGGCCAATGGTATTGCTGACCTTACTTTTGGGTTTTTGTTCCCATCACATATAAGGCCAGCATCATTAGACACAACCTTAGTTTTTGCACTCTCTAAAAGGATTGAAGAATATTGCAAAGACCACACACCAGAAATATCTTTCGACGGAACAACAAGGACCTGATAGAGTTATCTTCGTTCGTAGTTTTTCTTAGGTTTATATTTCAGTGTTTCACGTTGTAGATCTCTTCCTCAATTATAAAGGAAGTGGATCAGTGATTGTTCTCAGTGAGTATCGTTTGGACTCATAAATAGAGTTAGCTATTGGAGTTGTTGAAGTCTAAATCAACAAGAGTTAGTTGTTTTAGTGGGCAATATAATTATTGCTTAGTTTCCTTTGTAGTAGAGTTACTACATTGAGGAGGAAGGGGTTTAGAGTTAATTTCCTAGGTTACAAGAGTTTGTAATTTGAACATTGCTCCGTTTTGAGTGAAATGGAGTTGGGTTGAAATCCTGTGAGTACAAGTCGTGATTTTTACCACCCTTGAGCAAGGGGGTTTCCATGTAAAACTGCTTGTGTCTTTCACTTTATCATTTGCATTTTTATTACTGTTCTTGATGTGTCAAGGGACCTGATCCTTGACGAATAGTGGACGCATACATTCTATCAATTGATATCAGAGCTTGGGCTCTCTAACTGGTTAACACCTAGTGAGAATCCCGTGGAAGAATGACTGCTCCACTAAAGATGGAGGAAGGACAATCATCAACAAGGCCCCCGAGGTTCAATGGCCAGTTCTATAGCTGGTGGAAGACAAGAATGCACGACTTCTTGATGGTTGAAGACAGCGAGATGTGGGATATAGTGCTTGACGGTCCGTATATTCTAACTGTTGAGGTAAATGAAGGAGAAATCATCAGGGTGATTCCCAAAACCCACCAATAATACAATAAGAACGATAGAAAGAAGATCGAGAAGAATTATAAAGCTAAAATATTGTTGATATGTGGAATCGGAGCCGAGGAGTACAACCAGATCACTGCTTGTGAGTCAGCCAAAAAAATTTGGGACTGCCTTAAAACGGCTCATGAAGGTACTCAACAAGCAAATGAGTCGAATGTGGACATGCTCAACTACTCAGTATGAGAACTTTACTATGAAGGAGGGTGAAACCATTCATGATATGCACACCCAGGTTCTTATCCATCACAAATGAGCTACGATGTCCATGAGAGCCCATTGATCCAAGCAAACAAGTCAGTAGAATACTTCGAATCCTTCCTAAGTCATGGGCTATTAAAATCAATGATATTACTGAAGCTGAGGACCTGAAGGTCCTGACCATGGATGCCCTGATTGGAAACCTTCAAACTCATGAGATGAACAACAGAAAGCGTCAAAGAAGGAGGTGAAGAGGGACAAGTCACTAGCTCTCAAAGTGACATCAGGAGAAACTTCTAAAGAAGATGAATACATGGCGTACCTCACTAGGAGATTTCAAAAAATTGTAAGGAAACATAGAGGTTTTCGGAAGGCAGGAAACTCTAGTAGAGCTGCTAATGCAAATGACCTATGCCACAAGTGTGGAAAACTAGGGCATTTCATCAGAGATTGCCTTATGCACATAGTTGAACATAAAGACTTTGCAAAGGCTGGAAGATACAAAGACAAGAGAAGGGACCCGATCCCTGATAAGAAGGGAAGAAAAATTATTGCTGACGATGTTGTGAAGAAGGCCCTAGCTTTCTGGGGAGATTCTTCAAGTGAATTAGAGGAGACGGAACATCCTGAAGATGCCTTCCTGCTCACAGTTAAAAATGATGAGGATCCCTATGATGAAATGTTTTCCTTCATGGCAAAGTCTGATGATGAAGAAGCTGAAGAAGAGGTAACTCTTTTTGACCTGAAACGGAACTTGCATGTCTACTCTGTTAAACAATTGAGAAATCTAGTTGTTGTTTTGAACGACTCAATCATTGAGTTGACTACTGAAAAGGATGTCATTAATAATAGTCTGGATATCTTTCATGATGAAATAGTAGCCTTGGTTTCTCAAATGTCTGCAATGGAAGAACGAATGATTGTTCTAGAATCTGAAAATCTAGAACTAAGGAAAAAATTAAGGGATAACTATGTTAAAGGAAAAGGTGAAGCTAGTAGCCTACAACTTGAACTAGAAACTAGCTTAAATACCTCTTAAATGAAATTGGCTATGACCTTAGAAAGAAATGATCAGTTAGAAAGGGACCTGGTCAATCTCAAAGAAAAATACAAAAAATATCTTAAATAGACCACTTCCTCGAAATTGCTTGCGAATTGTACTAGTCAAGGTCAAAATGATAGGAAGGGTTTAGGAAGCGTGAACATAAGCCCTCCCTATAATCTTCATAGCAAGTATGTGTCAGTGTCTAACAATTTGTTATGCCTTCATTGTGGGCGCAATGGTCATCTGAAGAAGGAGTGTCCAACTTGGAAGAGAACCCAAGAAAGCCTCTCAAACTACTACTAACAAAAAATCATACAGAACAAGGGACCTAGTCATAGTTTTAGCTTTTCTCTTCACAAGAGAAACTCCATCTTACTATACTGGACAAACAATTCTTTTATTATGCCTTTATCTGTTTACTGGGGACTCATAATGAAGTGGGTTCCCAAATCTAACAAGTAATCTATGTTGCAGGGGAGTGGAGGAAGTAGCAGCTAGTGTTGGTTCATGGATAGTGGATGTTCGAAGCACATGACTTGAAAGATTGAGAACTTCCTCTCACTCAAGGCACTTCAAAGTGGAGGTGTCTCTTTTGGTAATGGAAAGAAAGGATATATTCTGGGAGTTGGAAGAATTAGAAAATCTGTTGAACATTCTATTGAGAATGTATATCATGTAAATGGGTTGAAATACAATTTTCTTAGCGTCTCACAAATATGTGACAAAGGAAATGAAGTCAAATTCTTATCAGAAAGGTGCATTGTTACAAATCTGATTTCAAGGGAAGTGATCTTAACTGATAGAAGGTGCAAGAACATATATGTTTCTAATCTGGATACTACTCAAGGAGATGATCTAACCTGTCTTAGTGCCCAAACTGAAAATGCTAACTTGTGGAACAAAAGACTTGGTCATGTGAGCTCCTCAATGCTGAACAAACTGGTATCTAGGGACCTGGTTCGTGGATTACCAAAGCTGAAGTTCAGTGATGATAAACTGTGTGATGCAATGTCAAAAGGAAGCAGATCAGATCATCTTTCAAATCCAAGAAACAAGTGAGTATATCAAGACCTCTTGAGCTAATTCACATGGATTTGTGTGGCCTTGTGAAGATTCAAAGTAGTGGTGGAAAGAAGTATATAATGGTGATTGTGGATGATTATCTAAGGTTCACTAGGACTATGTTTCTAAGGTCCAAAGATGAAATGTTTGATGTGTTGATGGTATTTACAAAAATGATTCAGACAAAGTTAAATGTCAAGATTGCAAGGACCATGTCTGATCATGGAACTGAGTTTGAAAATGCCAAGCTTGATAATTTTTGTGCGGAAAATGGCATTCATCATAACTTTTCAGCTCCAAGAACACCTCATCAAGATGGTGTGGTTGAAAGAAAGAATAGAACTCTGATCGACATTGCCAGAACCATGTTTATTGATTCAAGTCTTCCAAAGAACTTCTGGGCTGAGGTAGTGAACACTGCTTGTTATATGACCAAAAGGTGTTTGATCAGGTCCATTCTGAACAAAACTTGTTATGAGCTTTTATACAATAGAAAGACTAAATTGAGTTATCTGAGGGCTTTTGGATGCAAATGCTTTGCACTAAACAATTGGAAGGATGATTTGGGTAAATTTGATCCTAGAAGTGATGAAGGAGTGTTTATGGGATATTGCTCTTCAAGTAAAGCTTATAGAGTCTACAATAAGAGGACCTTATGCATTGAAGAAAGTGTTCATGTGATCTTTGACGAGACTGATGGTATTAAAGATCTTGAGAACAAGGATAATGATGAGATAAAAGAACTTCTTCAAATTCAGAGAGATAGTTTGAATGAGTTACAAGCCGAAAGATCTCAAGATCCAATTGTTGTTGAACCATATCAAATTGAAAAAAGTCATTGAAGTTGCTGAACCTAAAGCGAGACCTGGTCTATTTGATAATGTTGAACCAAGAGATGCAGTTCAACCTGCAAATGAAGAGTCTATGAATGAAGAAGAGGAATCTTATCAACCTCAATCATTGACTACCAAGTCAGGGTGGAAGCATAAGTCCTCTCATCCCCTTGATAATCTTATTTCTCCTTTGAATTCTGGAATGCATACTAGGTCTCAAATAAGAAATCTAGTTGCATTCTCAGCATTTATATTGAGTATAAAGCCAAAAATATCAAGGAAGCCTTAAGGGATGTTGATTAGGTGAACTCCATGCAAGAAGAACTTCACCAATTTGAACGAAGTAAAGTGTGGCACCTGTTTCCTAGGCCGCCCGGTAGAATTGTTATAGGGACCAAATGGGTGTTCAGAAACAAGATGGATGAGCATAGCACTATTATAAGGACCAAATCAAGACTGGTGGTGCAGGGATATAACCAAGAAGAAGATATTGACTATGATGAAACCTTTGCGCCTGTGGCAAGGATGGGGGCTATCAGAATTCTCATTACCTTTGCAGCCTTCATGGAGTTCAAACTATTTCAAATGGATGTCAAAAGTGCATTTCTAAATGGTTATCTGAATAAAGAGGTCTATGTGAAACAACCCCCTGGACTTGAAGATATTGACTACCCAAATCATGTACTCAAGCTAGACAAGGCTTTTTATGGCTTGAAACAAGCTCCCAAAGCTTGGTATGAGAGACTGTTCAAGTTTCTTTTGGAAAATGGGTTTAAAAGAGGTAAAATTGATAATACCCTCTTCTTGAAAACAAAAGGTAAAAAATTGCTCATTATTCAAGTATATGTTGATGAAATCATCTTTAGGGCAACTTCTGAAGTAATGTGTAAAGAATTTGTTTCACTGATGGGAAGTGAATTTGAAAGGAGCATGATGAGAGAATTAAATTTCTTGTTGGGGCTGCATATCAAACAAGCTTCAAATGGTACCTCTATTTGTCAAGAAAAATATATCAAGGAGTTGTTGAAGAAATTTCAGATGATGGATGCAAAGCCTATTAATACCCTCATGAGAACAAACTCAAAACTCGATGTTGATGACTCTGGTCCTATGGTGAATGAAACTATGTATAGAGGCATCATTGGTTCTTTGTTGTACCTGATAGCTAGTAGACTTGATATTGTGTTCAGTGTGGGTATGTGTGCTAGGTTTCAAGCATGTCCCAATGAATCTCATTTGAAAGTTGTCAAGCGGATCTTTAGGTATCTGAAGAAAACATGGGACCTAGTCCTTTTCTATCATTTAGGAGATTCTTTTGAACTGGTAGGACATGCAAATGCAGATTATGCAGGGTATCAAGTTGATAGAAAGAGCACATCGAGAATGACTCACTTTTTGGCTCTTCTCTTATTTCTTAGGGAACCAAAAAGCAAAATTCAGCGGCTCTTTCTACAGCTAAAGCAAAATATATAGAAATTGCATCTTGTTGTGCTCAACTTCTGTGGATAAAGCAACAACTTGAAGTCTTTGGAGTGTTTACTCACAATATCCCTCTCCTATGTGATAATACAAGTGCTCTCAATATGTCCAAGAATTTAGTTCAACATAAAAGGACCAATCACATTGATGTGAGACACCACTTTCTGAGAGATAATGTTGAAAAAGGAATCATCTGTGTGAAGTATTGCAAGACTAAAGATCAAATTGCTGATATATTCACTAAGGCTTTGAGCAAGGAACAATTTGAGAACAACAGATTGAGGCTGGGACTGAACTAAATTCATTCAAAGGAATCAAACCCTCATTGGCTATGATCAGGTGGTAAGTATCCTTGACAACTCTAATGTTTGTTTGATAGGACCAATTTCGTACCTTCCTGAAGGTATACACTCATAATAAATTGTTGGAACAAAGGAAGGAAAACAATTCTGATATGATCATCTTCAAACTGGAGAGGGGACCTGATCCTATCTCAAAGGCTAGAATTTTGTGCATTATTTTTGAAATATTAATGAGAACCATTGTCACTTCCACGTGTCAGTCATTTGTCTTCTGACCATTGTCCCATCGCTTTAAGTCCAAGCGACGCATCTAATCAAAGGGACCTGCCACACCTGTTCATTTCCTTTTATACTCCTTTCATTGCCTTTCTTCCTAACTTTTTCAAACTTTCTTCTCTAACTTTTCTGAAACCCTAGAAAATCCTCTCTTCTTTTATTCTTTTCTTTTGCAATATGTCTCATTCTTCATCTTTCTCTAGCAAAATGATGGAAGCATTAAATGAAATAGACCATGTTGCCTTTTATTCTCCAACCAGTAACTCTTCTTCAACCATTTCTTCGGTTGATATTCCTGGATCCAGTAGACAAACCCCCTTATGCTTGAGCCCTCTCTAGACCTGAATTCCCCTTTAGAGTCATCTCAACCTGGTCCTTGTCTCTCCGTCTTGTCTGATTTTCTGTTCGAATGAGATCTTCTTGAAGGAAAAACATCTAAATCTAACATCCTCGCTGCAAGTGAGGAGTTAGTAGTTGAAAGTCTTGCAGAGATGAGGGTAGGCTTGAGAACACCTTTTGCTGAAGAAAAAACTTTAGAAGACTCTCTTGAAACCCCTGAACCAATGTTTAACAGAACACCTATAGTTAATCTTCCTCCTGTCTCTTCAACTAATGAAGAAGACGAGGACAACATTCCTCTTAGATGGACTGTATAGAGAAGGATGTTTCCCATCTCCAACAAAGGAAATGAGAAACTGACAGGGGAAACACCACCAAGGCAATATTCCACCAGGGTGTTACTCAAAAGTTTATGAATGATGCAATAAAGGCAAACAAAGTTAGTACTATAGAAAGAAAGAAAAAAAAAGCCTGGGTTACAAGAAAAGGTTGTTCCTGATTAAGGGGTAGTCGAAGTTTCAAATGAACAGGAGGACAGTGCCACTGTATCTGAGGATATTGCTTCTACAGTGGAGAAAGGAAGGAAAGAAACACTAGGCAAGAAGAAGGAGAAACCTAGAAGCAAAAAAACATCAGGAAAAGGGCCACTGTATCAAAGAAGGGAAAAAAAGAAGGTAAATGAGACATCTAAGAGAAAGAGAGAAGTATCACCCAAGTGTCACCTGACATTGACGAACTGTTTGGGAAATTTGAGTCCGAGTCTGAAGAAGGACCAGGTTCTAAGAGTAAAAAGGTGAAGGCTAGAAGAAAGGGTCTAAAGAGGATATTGTCAACAATCTGAGGCAACAAAAAGTTCTGAATGGGAGGGTCTTTGACCCTGAAATAATCTCAAAACCAGGGATGTGCACTCTGGTTGATGCAGTTGAAATCCAATCATGGACCCACTTGTTCACAAACCACACTCATGTTCTATATGAGCAACAAGTGAGGGATTTTTACTACAACGCTGAGTTTACTGAGGATGGTAGCCTCAACACACGAGTAGGGGATAAAATTCTTCATCTGAATGAGGAGAGACTTGGTGAAATCTTGAACGTTCCCAAGGAAGAAAACAAATATGTAGTCGGAAAATTCTGCTCCAAGTGCTTTCCTAAGGAATACGGGAAACTTACCAAGCTGAACTGTGTTGGGATCTCCAAGAAACATCTCAAGGGAGATTATCAACTACTTTTTGAGTTTTTCAACAAAGTGCTCCTTCCCAGATCTGAGAAAAGAACAGTTGCTTCTGCAGCTGATATGGTTGTGAAGGAGGCACTAAGCACATTCGAGCCCTTGAATCTTCCATCCCTCATGCTAGAGCACATGTACAAAACGGTCATAACTCAAAAAGGAAAGCATGGCATGGGGTATGGTTACTTCTTGACCAAAGTGTTCAAACATTTGGACATTCCTCTTGGAGTAGGAACAGTTGGGACTATGAAGCAGACTTTCTCTATGAACACCCTCGTTGAGTGTTAGATCATGAAAGAAAGGATAGGACATCTAAGCAAAATGTCTGAGTTGGTGGTTGAGCAGGGTCAACTGAAGCATGAATTGGAAGAGATGGCTGCCTTGGTAAGCAAAAGAGATGCTGAGATAGCCTTATTGAAGGCACAATTGGCAAAAGCACAAACAGATGGACCTGGTTCAGCTGAAGTCTCTAAGTTGAGGAAGAAGAATGGAACTCTTTTAGCTGAAAATGTTGAACTGAAAGAAAATCTGATCAAATCCAATGATGCTGCCAATGATTGCCTCACTCTTGTCATCCAATTCCTTACCCAAAAGCCTCCCTCCTCCTAGTCCCTTCCTAATTCTCATATCAAGTCCTCCCTCCTTCCCTTTCTCCTTGTGTGGGCAGTGTCCCGGGTTCTCTTAGTATTTTTATTATAATGTATTGAATGTTTTCCTTAAATGTAATGGAATGGATCTCTATTTTGTGCATGGCCTTGCTTACCTTCATGCTTTTCTTTTTATGCTTGTGTTGTCAATTGGCCATGGTTCTATCAATCTTGCTTACTGTTAATCCTGGTTTATTGTTTTTTTTTATGATGCCAAAAGGGGAAAAATATTTGTATGCTCAGGTTGAAGGTTGGTTGGGTTAGGAGATGTTATTGAAAAGGGTGATATAATATTATTGTTAATGGAAAGTTGTTTGGCTTGCTGATAGGTGATAAGTGTTGATTTGTTTGTCATCATCAAAAAGAGGGAAAATGTTACATTTTAGTTTTGATGATTTGACAAACAAAGGGATTTGGTAAGGGTACATGATTCCATTGTGTGAACCATGCTCTATTGATGAAAATGACAGCTGAAAATAGTACACTGCCAATAGTAGACATTCAGGAGCGCGGCGCACGTTTGTGCTGTGCAGCAGAGCCGTTGGCCAATGGTATTTCTAGCCTTACTTTTGGGTTTTCGCTCCCATCACATATAAGGCCAACATAATTAGACACAGCCTTAGTTTTTGCACTCTCTAAAAGGATTGAAGAATATTGCAAAGACCACACACTAAAAATATCTTTCGGCGGAACAACAAGGACCTGATAGAGTTATCTTCGTTCGTAGTTTTACTTAGGTTTATATTTCAGTGTTTCACGTTGTAGATCTCTTCCTCAATTATAAAGGAAGTGGATCAATGATTGTTCTCAGTGAGTATCGTTTGGACTCATAAATAGAGTTAGCTATTGGAGTTGTTGAAGTCTAAATCAACTAGAGTTAGTTGTTTTAGTGGGCAATATAATTATTGCTTAGTTTCCTTTGTAATAGAGTTACTACATTGAGGAGGAAGGGGTTTAGAGTTAATTTCCTAGGTTACAAGAGTTTGTAATTTGAACATTGCTCCGTTTTGAGTGAAATGGAGTTGGGTTGAAATCCTGTGAGTACAAGTCGTGATTTTTGCCACCCTTGAGCAAGGGGGTTTCCATGTAAAACTTCTTGTGTCTTTCACTTTATCATTTGCATTTTTATTACTGTTCTTGATGTGTCAAGGGACCTGATCCTTGACGAATAGTGGACGCATACATTCTATCAGATTTGATTTTTCCACCCCTAAACTAAGGTAAGATGTTAAGTATGATGTAGTTCTGTGTTCGTTTTTCTATGTCAATTTATGTGATAGTTTTATTTATAGAAAATTAATTTGAGCAAATTTCAATTGAATTAGATCAACTCAATCTTTTAAATTAAATTTTGATACTAGAAAATTTAACAAAAAAATCATAAAATGTACTTTTTATGTTAATATATTTAAACAATATAAAATTAGTCAAAGATTATATAATTTAAAATCTCGATAAGCGAAAAAAAAATAATATATATATATATATATATAAAAAAAAAAAACACTCAGGACGGATGAAGTATTAATTAATTGGCAAAATGAAAAATCACTCTGATATAAGACTAGTTGACGTGAGATAATTACAAAATTTTTTAGTATGTTTCTCAGCAACTAAAACTAGTTGCATGAGCCACCTTTCTATCTCAACAATAAATGAATATAAAATTTATCGATTCAAAAATATAAAATTTGAGTTCCCTCTTTTAGACTCAAAAATGAAAATTGTCGGGGCATTTCTATACTCAATATTGATATACTAATTATTATTTTTTCAAACAACATGTTAAACATTCATTCTAAAAGAAGGTCCGCCTCTACTTATTTGTGAGACAAAAAGACAATCTCTCACAACTAATAGATTAGAGGATGTGCTGTGGATGAGTAAACGAAGCTTTTTTTTTTAAAAAAAAATGCTGCTTTCTTTTCATTTTAGTTGACACCACTATTTTTTAAGGGGAAATTAAATAAATACTTCATAAAAGTAATATAATTATAAATATATATCCCTTTATATTCATATTCCATTAAATAAATACACTATATACCTCTAATTAATTCCGCTTAACTGATACTAAATAAGTATCATATATTGTATTGGTATCATTAAGGCTGATAATTTCGCTTAATTGATATTGATTTAATATTAGTTAAGCAAAATTATCAACCTTAGTGATACTAATGCAATATATGATACTGATTTAGTATCAGTTAAGCGAAAATTATTAGCCTTAATAGAGAGGGGTATGAGCTGTAATTATTTATGAGAGAATGAGTATTTCTTGAATTACTTTGAATTTGGGTATGAACATATAATTATTTTGAATTTTATGGTCAATTTACGTAGTTTTTCCTTTTTTGAATACACTCCAAATAGATTAATACTCTCTCTAGTCTCTACTTAAATTTATGTATGGTAATTTAAATGTTTAATTGGACACTAAGTTTAAGGGAAAAAATATTTTTTATACTTCAAGTATGTATGAAATAGGTCATGAGATTTACCTGGCTATAAAAACATGTCATTTAACTATAAAATGATAAATTGCCATAAAACGAGGGTTGAAAAAGTATATATATAGATATTTACATTTTTACCACAATATATATGACTATATGAGTGCTTGTCGTATATTTGAACTTCTTTAACCTATATTCAAATAATTGTTTTTTCATCTAAATTTTATATGGAATCAAATATTGTTACACAAAATTTTAAAAAATAATTATAGCAAAATCACATCCTCCGAAAAAAACAAAAAAGAAATGTGGAGATAGGCAGAAAGAAAGGCGCAGCTGGTTTGGGCTGACCCAAACTTTGTACTCAGTTGGCCCCACACCCAAGTGCCTCATGTAATGTAACTGCTCTCCCATTACACATTTCCAATTTTACCCTTCCCCTTTCTTCTCCTTTATATAATAACTAAATCTTCCTTCCACTTTCTCCTCAAACCTCACTCTTCAAAACACCTAAATTCCTCATTTCTCCTTACACAACAACAACAATGGCTAAAGGAGGCAAACTCACAAAACTCAAATCCGTGTTGAAGAAAATGCAATCCTTCAAAATTGGCCGCGTTAATGGCACCGCTGCCGTAGCAACTCATCATCATTCTTCCTCCGAAGAAGAAAACGATTCCTTTTCCGATGAAAATCGCTGCTCCGGTAAGAATTTGTTCCCGGTCTACGTCGGAAAATCTCGCCGCCGGTACCTAGTGAGCTCCGACGTCATCGATCACCCGCTATTTCGCGAACTTGTGGAAAGGTCCGGCGAGTCTGAAGAATATATTACAGTTGGATGTGAAGTTGTGCTGTTTGAACATTTGCTATGGATGCTTGAAAATGCAGATCCTCAGCCGGAGTCATTAGAGGAATTGGTTGAATTTTACTCTTGCTGATGTGGAATAACTGAATGGTAAAAATAACTGTGACGTGGAAATTGGAAATGGCTAATATTTGGTATATAGTTGTAAATTTAATTTTCCTAAGAGTTAATGATTTTGATTAATTAGTGGTTTAGAAGGAGCGGGGAAAAAAATAAATTAAAAAAGAGGATTAGCCTAAGGCAAATCTCTTTTGTATTGAAGAGATAAGCCTAATGAGTGATTTGTTATTTCTTAATCAATGCATGTTCCATTCTTTCCAAATATGTACCAAGTTTTTGTTGATCTTATCCATTTTGTTCCTTCAGTTTTTTTTTTTTTTTAAATCTTATTTGAAACTATAATGTTGACATTTTGTTGTTTACGATAAGAAAAATTAAGGGGTCATTTGGTATTTGATTACTGGTAGAAATTAGTTGTGTAGTTACATTTAGTTATTTATGTAAATTTGTAAAATAATAATCAACTTATCAAATCATACTTGGTATAGTAATAAAAAAACCCTTATATAGTTATTCTTAATAGTCACAACTTATCAAGAAGGACGACTCAAAAAATTTAACTGGCCATAAAGTGACTAAATTAAATTTCTCTCTAAGATATGTAGCGTTACACTTTATAGATACACTTGTCTCATACTTAATCTGAATTTAGAATCCATCTTCATTGAATCAAATTGATCGTATATATAAGTATTGACTATAGTCGTTAGAATAAATAAGCAGATATGATAAGAGGGAACGATGAGAAAATTGGTATAGGGGCGAGCGAGCTAGGTTAGACCAATGAATTGAAACCAGGGAAAATTGCTAGCATGCAAACCTTCAATTATTACGTTTAACGATATTCATGCTCTGACAAATTAAATGAATATATGACTTATTTTATATCGTAAAATTTTACATGAGTATTTTATCTCTTTAATTTATTTGTGGAACTTCTGGCATTTTTCTATAAACAAAGGTTACACGTTATGCTAAGTTTAAGCATCTGATGTTGAAAAATGTGATAAAATTGATCCTTGATTTTAACGTACTACACAGCTGTTGGTTTTTTTCTTTTTCCATACAGCTATGTTGGTTGGGGTCACCAGTTTTAAATCTTTTATTTTTTGTCTGTTTAATTTGTCCTCCACATAATTTGTCCAAAGAGCAACTGGGCTCCTTGTACACGTACTCACTTTTTGCACGTATAACTGGAAGTTGATCTGTCAATATATATAAATACTTTTTCGATTAATTCCCAAACTATATATTATGTTTGAGTTTTGAAGAAGCTAAAGACTTAAACTTCATGAACAAGGCTACTTAATTAACAATCACAATTATATTGAGTTAATTTGCAGCTTCTTAGATAAAATGATGGCTATAATTGCCCATTTTAACTACGTACTTAATTAGCTTCATAGTTTAGCATGTAACTATCTATGATCATGTCTATATATGCTATTCCACTCCGATCCTTCTATCACATTTTATATGTCGTATTTTCATTTTTAGTTTGTGTAAAAAAAGAAGAACTATTTTTACATGTAGATACAATAATTAACGTTAATATTTCATTTTCTCCTTAATGAGATGATTGTTTACGGCTTGTTTTAGACTATAAAATTTAAAAGATTTTGTCTTTTTAAGCTCCGTGCCTAGCCAAGGTCTTACATTAAAATTGGGATGGATGGAGTACTTAGGGGTCATTTAATTTGGTTGGGAACAAGTTATCCCGAGATATGTTATTCCACCATGCATATGAGATAACTTATCTCATTACTAAAGTATAAATCGTGGAATAAATAATTTCAAAACTGGTTAATACCTCCAACCAAACACACGATAAAATAGTCCTGCATTTTATCCCTAAATTATTATACCTTATACCTTATACCTTATACCTCACACTAAACGCGAGTAAATAGCTTTGGTTTCTGATTTGTAGATTTTGAACTCCTTACTACCCTATCATTAATTTAATATTATTATTAATATAAAATACAGTGGTCCTATTTACGTAACGATGCTTATGGCTTAATAAAACAGATTAAAAAGTAACTTTTGCAGCGACCAGCTGGTTGTTTGTAAAGGTTAATTTACATCTAATTTAGTCTTTGTATATATACTTTTTTTTTAGATATCTTAATTAATTACTTCTTCCTAATTTTTCTGAGTCTTTCAGTAGTTAGTGGATCAACTGCTAGGTTGTAACTTCTCTTTATATAATATAAAATATATAATAATTAATATGTTAGCTCTTAAGCAGAGAAAAGTAATCTTTTACAACTTGTTTTATTATTCAACCCATAGTAGTAGAAAGAAATTAAAAGAAATGGGCAGTCAGCATGCATATTTTATTATACTAATGATTGGGTAGTTGAAGATGCTTTTGTGTTTTTTTTTTTTTTTTAAATAAAAAGAAACATCTATATTGATTTTGTTAATATGGTGACAAGTATAATTATATATTAATTGTACACATTAATTAAATGGTGTACCCAACACACGCTCTTGTTTGTAGCTTTGTTTGTTGGTAGAAAGATATTCCCATTGCCCTTTTGAATTAAAATGTTTAATAAATTATTTATGAAGAGATATATGGATTTAAGGAGGATTTTTGTGTATTGCTAAGTGGAAGACATGAAAAAAATTATATATTAGTAGCTCCTAACACGCAGTGGAGCACCTTATTATCTGTAACAACGCGTTTCTAATAAACTCTAATCTTTCTAACTTGGGTTCATTATGACTTTGATATTTTGTTAGAACAATTAATTCGATCAAAATAGTGAAATTAATGAAAAAATTTAAAAGAATTAAATATTATTTTTCTTTTCCATTTTTTTTGTGAAGACAAATATTCAAAAAAGTTTTTGAGATTTTCAATCGTTTTTCTTATCGGGAGGACTTAGGGGTATGTAAAAATCGGTTTAATCGATAAATTGAATAAAAAATATTATATTGGTTTATCGATATTCGGTAATTGGGTTAAAGGTTTTATAAAAAAATTTATTTGGTCATCAATTTGTTTCCCATTTAATTAATGGTTATATCAATAACCCAATAAGGTTATATTAAAATTAATATTTATTTCTTATTATATAACAATGACTTTAACATTTTCCAACCATATTTCTTAATTTTTAGAATTACTTTCGGTTGTAGGCAATACAAACTAGTCTCTCTAATGCGGCACCTTCTCTCTTTTCGATACAAACTAGTATTACATACCTTCCCCCTTCTCAGTTTCAAAATTTGATTGTAACAAAGAGAAACACTTAATGTTATTTCGCCAATTTCTTGCATGATTCTTTAGAAGGAATTCAAATAATTTTGTCTTAAAACAAAAGTAATCAATGTAAAAATTTGTAATGCACTTCTATTTTTACTATTATTTCTGTTTTATGAACATTGTGTATATATGTTTATTTAAGCATTTTTTTTGTTGATTAAGCTGGAAATCAATTAATCGAAATCTGATAATAATATAATATCTTACTAATTTAACTATCAATTTAGTTGATTCATAAATCAAAACTAATAAATCAAATCGATAATATATAAATCAGACCAAATCGATCAATGCATACCTAAGATGAATAGTTTGGAAAGGAAGCAAGACCAAGAACTAAACTATTAGTAGAGTAAATTATTTTTATGTGTCAAGTTAAATATGAATAAATGACTTCAATCAAAGAAATTAACCAACTTCTATTTTTGATTTGAAGCAAATATTTTCAAAAAAAAAAAAACAATTCCATTCAGATTGCTTTGAAAAAACTTGTTTATCGCCGATAATATAAAAATATATCCTCTTATCTATTATGCCGTACACCTGCATGCTTTTGTCTGCCACTACACCTACAATATCTATGCATTGGGCAAAAAAGGGTTTACTGTTAGGATATGTGATTTTACTTGGCCAAATTAGGGATATGCATTGATCAGTTTAGCTCGGTTTTATGAATTATTAATTTTAGTAATTGTCCATATTTTAATGGATTAGGTGAGTGACCTTTTTACATGGATAAAATATGGGTCGATATTCATATTCAACCCATAAAAATATGGATAAACTATGAGTAAAATATGAATTAGTCAAATTGGTTAAACTTCTAATTTTTATTCACTCAAAATTCATGATATCACTAAAAAAAATTCTAACTTCTCTTCCTTTTTATGTTCTTCTATAAAACTAATTATTTTTCTCTATAATTGAAAAGGTGAAGTCTTTGGCCCTCCAAAAATATATATTTTTAAATGTACATTTCTTTTGTTAATTATAATTATATTTTTATATTTGTTTAATTTTATATTTGATAATAAATAATTAAGCCATAAAGTGCATTAAGAATGTTTTAGTCCTAAATTACAACTATTCATTTACTTTGAAATTAAAAATATTCTCCCCTTGCTATTACATAAATTTATTTTATATTGAAAAGTTAGGATTTTTTTTTTTTTACTTTTATGATACAATAAAACTAAATGAAGCATTTTCAACATTTTTCATCTAAAAAAAAACTAAAATATTTTCTCCATGTTGAATTCTTAAGTAAGGTACTATTTACTCATGAAAATATGGGTAAACTAGTATTTTACCAAATTCATTTTTACCCATATCAAATATGGGTGGGTTGAATTATTACTCATTTTATGTTGACCCATTTTCAACCCGCCCAAATTTGACCCAACCAGCCCATTTGCCACCACTAAGTCAAATCATAGCTCGGTTTTATGAATTATTAATTTGATAAATTTATTGATTTTTGATTTTTAAATACGCTAAATTAATAGTCAAACCAATAAGATAACTTTATCGATTTTTGATTTATTGGTATTGATTCTTAATGGTTTGGTTTCAGTTTAACCAATAAAAAAATTTATAAAACAAATATATGACTTCTCTAACCATTTGACGCGACAAGACAATAATGTAACTTTACAAATACCCATAAAATAGAAAGTAAGAAACAATAGCAACTTACGTGAAAAGACCTATACAAGTGTAACACAAAGACAAATTAAGAGGAATAGTATAGTTCTTACTTTAGGTTTTGACGTTTTATATAGTGTGATATTTTGAACTCAAAATCATTGTGAAGTGTGAATGAAGGCTATAGGACAAATGCACTAACTAGAAAGGTATTGATATTTATATTTAATATTTATGTACTGATAAAGTAATAAATTAAATTACTACAGTCTTAATGAGTTATTAATTGGTTTATCCAATATTAAAAAGCAAAAATAGAACCAATAACCTCATAATAAATTTTCTTAGAAAACCATTAAAAGATCGTTATCCCAATAATAATAAACCAATAACACTTTTTCAATATGATTTATCGATCGATTTGATTGTTGCATATCCCTAACCAAAATAATGTGACTTATTCCTAAAAGTGGTTTCGGATAATATATGGTTAAAGAAAATAATATGTACTTCCCACGATCATTGAGTGTGGCAAAAAAAAAAAAAAAAAAAATTAACAAACAAATGCATGACTAGGAGGTGTTATATAAAGTATTTTTGTAAGAGTTCATCACTAACTTTTGTTAAATGATATTTACTCTATCCTCCAGCCTAAAAGTGAATTAATTACAAGTATCCATTCAAATTAGAAACCTAAAAGAAAATGTACGAATTACAACATATTATAAAAAGTTAAAATATACTAATAATGTAAAAATTACTTAACATCTTTAGTTAATAGTAGTATTAAGTTAAATCTTTTTTGCATGTGATACACTACACAACGTGTGATAACTGTTCCTAGTGTAGCCAGAGGAAAAAAAAAAGAAAAAAAGGAAAAAGAAAACGGTTTAATTTGTGAGTTTCCTTTTTAATTTTCTGATTAATTCAGATTCACGTCTCACTCTTATATATATGGTAAGTGGAATGCGTTTCTAACAAGACTTTTTCTATATTCATAATTCACACTCAAGACCTCTAATTAAGAATAAATAGATCTTATTTATTCCACCACAATCCTCATGATAATTTGGGAGTTGATAAAGTTTAAGTTTAGAGAAAAGAAGGTATGTATACGTGTAGGGAACTTGACATTGACAAAGCAAAGAAGAGAATATGGAGGGATCATTTTGTATGAGTTAATAGATGCAGAAATGGAAAAAAAAAACAAAATATAGCTCAAGAGAAGACGGCCGATGTTTGTGGCTTTTTTATGAGAAGACACACACGGTCATGCTTCTTATAATGTCAATTGTACTGTGTCTTCCCATGCTCTTCCTCTGTCTTTATGGATGCCAAAATTTTATTCATAAAAATACAAATAGTTTAATTCACCTAAGTTTAAGTTGATTAATGACTATAGGTTTTTGATTCCTAATTAGACTCGAATCAAGGAGTACAAGATAGAGGATTATCAACCATCTGATGACGAACACCCATCCCTGGATGGTGTGCAGCTAGTTTCTATACCAAAACAGATCGAAAATTATAAGTCACCAAACATGTTGGCTTCACATTTTAGCTAGAACAAATTTTGTAAAATATTTGGTATATTTACAACTAACCTATTTAGGATATTACCTACTAAAAAGTCGGACGCATACAAAAGGGTGTGGTGTACGTGTACGTGTACATGTTAACTTCGAAAAAATTATGTATATATACGTATAGAAGGATTATATATTTGTTTGTATAATACAAAAGTAGATTTGATGCACTGATTTGGCAAGTGCCCTTGGTGATCTTGTTAGATTAAATACTTTCAGGATCTTGAACATGATAATCTTACATAGAGAATGTTAGAGGCACATACCTGATGCGGAAGACATCATCACAAAGAGAAGCGGAAGTGTTAGTCGTAAATTGGTTTCTACCTCCTTGCCCTAACTTTATATTACCACTACCGTCAGCAATGGAATTAATGTAGAGAATATGTGGTAACCCTAATGGGTGGAGGGAGGACCAATTTATAGAGGTTATGACTTAATCTGGTACGTCCATCAAGTAACCAATGTACGAACGAGATTTATTCCTTATTAAATATTATTTATGATATTACTTTGATTCCAAGTAAATTTGGGCCATAAGTAAGAAATAATTAATAGTAAATAAATAATAATTCTTACAGGTCTCTCTGTGCATGCAAGCTTTTGGACATCATCAAGTTAGGCGAAAGGATTGAATAATGCATAAAAATAGCATAAACAAATTTGGAGGTGTTACAAGCAACTAATAAGACTTAAAAATTTTGTGGGATCAATGAGAACAAGGACTAGTCAAACCTCTTGGCGTTTGTAGTCTTTATCAATATGAACTCTATTTTCAGTTGGACACTTCAACTTGCCCACTCGACTGTGGATGATATGGGATTAGCCGCTTTGTGCTACTTCACATCATATTTAGCCAACAATGTTTTGTAAAAGCATTAGACGTGTCGTCAATTTCCAGCACATCACTCCCCCTTATAAGGCGATAGAGACCTTACGCCTTTTGTAGATGAACTAAATACAATAATAGATTTGAATTGCACTTGTGAGGCGCGTTGTCCTAGAAATTTGGCTTGTTTAATTTGCTGTGACTAGTTTCATACATACTTCCCTCAATAATATCTAGGACGTTTTCCACAACACATAATTTGAAGTCAATAGTTTCTATGGATGCGTATTTTGAGTATACCTTCTATTGGAAGTCATCTTAGTGTTCTTGAACGTCAATTGCCAAGGTTAAGATTGTCCTATTGGCATGGACATGCCAAATTTGTAAACGACTAAGTAATTTCATTCATGAAAAATGATAATGAAGAAATCAAAAATAACAACAAATAATAATATTTCATTTCATTAATTTGTGCGGGGTTACAATCTTTATAAAATTTATAGAATAAAAAGATGTAATCCTATAATAATTCTTCTCCTCACAATCGTCAACTCAAAAGCTTTGTTTTGTCTTGAATCGATCAATATTTGTTGGAATTTCACCATGAATGCAGAGCCAATCTTTAATCATAGTTGTGGAAGTATAGAAAATTGCGGATCACCACTGAAGAGAAGAGCTTCTCCATTATTATTTTTTTTTTGGCCTCATGAAGAACCCTTCATAGAGGCGTGAGCTAAGGCTTGAGGATATTGTGGTCTCCAAGTAATTCTTGTGGATCTTGAACTTGAAAACATGGATTGAGCTTGTCTAGTCAACTTAACATATTGTCTTAAATGTAATTAAATTTCATTTAAGTTATATAATTTTAACTTAATTACTAATCTAACTGTAATAACTAAAAATTTGAGTTAATCAACATATCATGAATTCAATATTTAATAAAAAAAATTCAATATGAATTTATCGAGTAAAATCTTAGCCGTCTGTACTATGTTTTCCCTACTAATTACATGAACATAAGTGTGTTATGACTAATGACCAATTACTAACTACTCTAATAAATGTTCGTTGAAAATTTACTTTCTGTTGATCAATTGATTAGACCTTGTCCTAAATCGAAGCCTGAAAACAAAAACAGTTAAATTGTACAAATGATCGAGAAGTCGAGCATGTTAGCATGTGGAAAATGTACGTACCGTGGAAAATTGAATTTTGAAAAATGTTTTTTGAAACAAATGATAATTCATACATATTATTAAGTGAATTTTCAAACTTAAATACATTATTTGAGTCGTGAAAACACATACACACACATACAAATACAGTTAAACAATACACGCGATTCACTTAATTAGAATGAAATACTGTACAAAACGGATACGTTTATTATCAAAGTGTTTTTACATAGCTTGTCACGCATTTTGTTTCATCAAAGCAACCGTTAGGTGATATTCACACTAAAAAAGAGCATTTTGGGGGATTTCGGAACAAGATAGGAGCGGATATTTCACCTTTTACTAACTTGAAGGAAAGTGTAAAAGACTATGATAAACTATGTATTTCTGACTCTCCAAAAACGTTGCTACATCCGTGTTGAATTCTAATAGCGATATTTACAAATTTTATCATATAGGTCAACCATTAATCGTAACCATGTTTATAAGAGACCAGACCACGTTGTGAGTGGGACTAGAAATCCCATTTTAGCTTTACAATAGACCCCTCATATTTATCCCACAAATCCTTAATCAACTAACACAATCTCCACTTTCGTGTGCTTTGTCTACCATGTTTACGTTTTCATTTTCCTTAATCATACAAGTTTACGGACTTCCTTTTATGTCCTCTCCTTTTTGTAATCCAAACTAATTATAACAATATAGCATTAGTGCTTGGACATCTAAGTAACCAAAAGATTATAATAATATAATATGCATTTTCATGGGTTTCGAATTAACTTGCTTACTACTTAGAACATTTTTCTTTTCCATCTACCCTATTAACTTGTGAAAAATAAAAATAAAGAAGACATTAAATGCTTGTACAAGGCTTCCAACTCAAAGAGATTTGTTTGTGGGTCTGATTTTTTTCCTGGGTCAAGTATGTGGAAATTCTTTATTTTTATATGAGTGGCGCTGTGACAGTGAAATTCGATTTCAGGATCTCCACCCGCTTTGATGCCATGTTGAAGTATGATGATCTCATCTAAAATTAAAGCTTAAACTGTTATAGAAAGACCGCACTTTTATTATTTTAAGAGTGAAGTATTGAAACACCCTTGAACTTGACACAAATTATTAGTTTCATCCTCGAACTATTGTCAATCTTAAAAATACCCCTCTACTTGATTAACTAAACTTGGATACACCTCCGATATGCAACATGACATAGCAAATGGTCTGGAACTCTTGATAGGAGCATGAGACTCTTAATAAAAAATCAAGAGACGTGTTGAAAACACCCCAAAACTTAACAAGAATTTAAGACTGTATTCCACTCATGTTACAAGTTTGGAGGTTTATTTAAGTTCAGTTAGTCAAATAAATGAGTGTTTTTAAGTCTGTCAATAGTTCAGATTTGAAATTAATAATCCAGCTAAGTTTAAGGATATTTTATTTTAATTATATTTTCAATGACTAGAACTAACACATCTAGTTTCCTATGTAATTTTAATATTTCTTTCTTGACCTCTTTTCTAAAATAAACTTAAATATTGAAAAATTATACAAGGGCAATATTGTCTTGTTCACCACTATAGAACACAAACAAAATAGGTGGGAGAAGAGATGTAAAAGAGAGCTCATAGTAAAATGGGGCCCAAAAGTGATATTAGAAGAAAGCAGAGGGAGAATAAACTGGTCCGGCCCACAGTACCTTGTTTTTCTAACTTAGTGGGCCTTGAGCTGTCATTAGTTAATAACCTTTTTATTTTTTTTTTATTTTCTCAACCTGTATTACTTTAATTTAAGGAAAAATTACTTAAATACACAACACTTCTTTACCTATTCTCAATATTTCCCTACTCTTTTACTAAAATACAAAAATTCCTTATTTTCCCCCAATTCAACTTAACCGGATACTTTATTAGTTTAAGTATCCGTCCGTTATTAATTAAAGTATCCGCGCTGCTATATTATGCATCAGCCCGTTAATTAAGTATCCGTGCTGCTAACAACTTAATAATTTAAGTATCCGCCCGTTATTAATTAAAGTATCCGCGCTGCTATATTAAGTATCCACACTGCTATATTATGTATCCGAAAAACACTAAAAAAGGGATTTTTGGTAATTAAAGAAAGAGTAGGGAAAGGAAGTAATTTCTTTCTTATACTATGTCATTTGCCTAATTTTTACTTAATTTAAACATCAATAAACATAAAATATTTAAACATTCAAGTAACTTTAACATATTCCTACTAGTAATTGTATGTTATAAAACAACACTACTAATAATAATGTTCATATTTTTGACACTGCATTAATGTATATAAGCAACATAAGATAATTAAACATTCAAGTAACTCCTATATTTTTTTGTTTTTTCATATCCATTTTGGATGTTTTGGTGGGTAAGAAAAAAATTATAAGAAGTTTTTCCTAGAAGTGATTTTTTTTTTTTAAAAAAAAGATGAAGTAGATTCCAAGTTTTTGGCAGTGAGTAGTTGAGTTGATTACTAAAGATTAAAGCCTGTCAACTTTTTCAATCATCCAGCAAGAAGAAGAAGCAGCCAAAAACCCAAATTTATTGTTTTGTAGTGTGACTGACATTACAACAAAAAGAGGTAATTTCAATTTTTTTCCTTTCCACTATCGAAATGCAATGCAATGCATTGCAAGAAAAGGTGGAAATTTGATTGTTTCTGATAATGAAAAGAGCTTTCATCTTATGTAAAATTTATGAAAACTCAAAATAATGATAATGTTAGAAGATAACACACGATATCAAATTGATTAAATGTATCGGTATATATTCAATATATAATAATATATTATTATCACAAAAATATTTAGTCACAATTGAATAAATATTTATTATAATCAAAATTACTAAAGTCTTTATCAACATTTATATAGAGTAATAGTAATAAATACTTATATTTATTATTATTATTATTATTATTATTATTATTATTATTATTATTATATATGATGATCCATTAAATATTATTTCATTCGTTCAACATCCATCACCTCTTGGAATTCAAACAAAATATTTATATCACATGCAACACTTGGCCATCTCCACATCTATTTCATATTATTACCAATATTTAGAAGTAAGAGTTAGAGAGGACGAACACGGCTACTGTTAGTTGTACAAATAGCATTTAAAATTGTACTATAAAACATAGGGTCATTTTGGTTGGCCTTTTGTGTCTGTGATCTATTTAATTAGTTATTAAAAAGGTGTAACAGACTGTCATTGGTGTCAAAAAAATAACTCCCTCAAATGAATAGAGAAACGGAGACTGGAATGTTCCATTCCCATTTTCTTTACTGTGATTCTCATGAATTTACCCATTTTCTCAGTTTTTTCTTCTCTTTCTTCATTTGGATCTATTAGTATTAGTTTATTTATTTACTCTCCTTTTACAGATTTGACATAATTTTCAAGATCTATTTGATGCTTGGATTGAGAGGTAATTAATTCTCTTCTTACAGTTATGTTCTCTAAAGTTTAATGTATTTGGTGTTAACTTTATATTTGATGGACTTCGTGAGTTTTGACAAATTCATTATTTTTTTGGTACCCCCTATATTTTTATTAAAAACTTCATAAATATATGTGCATAGTAACTTGTGAACCCCAACAAATTTGATTGATAGCTCACTGGTAAGGAAGGACGATGAAAATATTTTTCATACTAGTGTCGTGGGTTCGAACGAGCTTGTTTTGTGATATTTTTCTCTTCTATCCTTAAATTAAGAACCCCAAACTCTTAATTATGACACCACCCCTCTATATATATATATATTACTTAATGCTTAACAACGAAATGAAAGTACATCATGTTAATGGACATCGCTATATATGGTGACTCCTTTCAACACTTGATCAATATTCAACAACTTAAATGACCACATTAGCACCCCAAGTATTATTATCCATAAAATCTATGATTGTAACAACTTGTTGAGTTAAAAGATAAATTTCAAATCACGACTAATAATTGCATGTCACTTGAAACAATTATTAACGTGCCATTGTGAAGTTGTGGCCCTGAGATTAATGTACAACCCTATGATATATGTTTATGAGTGTATTTTTAAATCTATTGTACAATACAGTAGGCAATTTACTTTATTTTTATAAGTTCCAAAATCTCATTTTTAATGAACGAATATTGTTGTATCTTTTAGGTGACCCATATATTCACCTATATAAAAAATTGAAGTTAAATAATCCTCTTTTAATTTGTACATCCATTCCCTCGTAAGTTCTGCAATATCTACAAGACATCCAGCCAACTTATATTTCTATTTGTGCAGGTTAACTTTGAAGAAGTTGGAAAATTCGGTGGTTGGTCATAACTTTCGACAAGCAAACGTTTTGTTCAGCTTAGGTTCCAAGCTAGCAATGATCGATCTGCCGCTTATCGTATTAACACCTTCAGATGCTGTAATAGATCAATTCAAGACGGATCAACTATCTAGTAAACTACTATTATGGTCAACATCTGTCATCACTCACTAGTACTAACCGTGATAATATATATCGTCTAATGTTTAACAATATATAAAGATATGCTTTTATCCAAAATAATAATATTAATAATATCAAATCACACCATCAATTTCAAGTTGCAAATGAAATACTTATAATATGGAACACAAGAGGGCAGTAAAGTCCAAAAGCACAGTACCAAATTGGACATGACATGTGACTTCTCATGATCATAGAGTCCTCAGATATCTCAAAAATTCTGTGGGCTGCTTTGTTTCTGAGAGTAGTAATAAAAGATGTAAGAATTTCAGCTAGGGCCAGAACCATTTAACAAGTAGTACGTATTATATTTTAGAGAAGATTGAATAAATGGGACAAAATAAAACAACACTGTTGGTGTAATAGAAATTTAATTGGTTTAGCTGAAGAATTAAGATGCACAACAAACACTATATATGCAGTGCAAGGCCATGTGCTCTCAGCCGAATTTATCGGGACTCACATACCACAACATGTCCTCCACATTAATTGCATTTGGTAGGATTTGTAAATAGGCACTAGTTATCTCCTCTACTTTGACCACCCCTATTTATGTGTTATATATATTTATTATACACAATTATAATTTTAAAAAAAATTACATTACATAGCTATTGTTAAGTATCAACAATGGTGATCTTCATGAATCATGATCAATAAACAACTAAGAAGAGAAACGGAAAAAAAAAACTATATTGAATTCATAATGGTTCAGATTAATTATAATTATATCTAATTAAGCTTCGATATTTATAGTATAGTAGCTACTAGGAACTTAGCTATATATCTAGACTAGTTAGCTTAACTTAACCATGACTAATTATAACTGACTTTGTGACTAACTAAAACTAACTTTGTAACAAATTTTTGACAGAATCTGTAACTATCATAGCCTCTCAATGCATAACACCTCTCCTCAAACTGGTGGCTGAAACATGTCTTTTAATCCCAACTTGGACATTAAGTGCAGATGTGGAGCTTTCCACATGCCTTTGGTAAGTAGATCAATGAACGTTTGATCCCTTATTGACACATGTTGAGTCTTGATCATACTTTGTAGTATTTTTTTTTCTAACAAAATAACAATCAATACCAAAGTGTTAGGTCCTTTCATGAAATATGGGATTAGATGCAATTCGAAATGCAACTTTACTATCACAGAACAAGTCCACTAGCTCACCAATGAGCCAGGTGAATTTTTAGACTGCTGATTAATTCCATACTTCTGAACTCAGCCTCAACAGCGCTTTTGGCTACATTCTCTTGTTTCTTTGACTTTCAAGAGATAAGAGCATCTCCAAACTTTACAAGATATCTTGTAACATATTCTCTTATTTGCTTACTAGCTAGTACCCCAATCAGAGCACATGCAATATATGGTTAATAGTTCTGAGCTTTGTGAAGGCATGAACAAACCCAGATCAGGAGTTCTTTTAATATACTTGACTACGTACCTTGAGAGTTTCTTCCATGCATGTGAGACTCTTTTGGATCATGCATGTACTAGCTCAAGACTTGTACTGCAAATGAGATATCTACCTTGGTCATAGTTAGATATAACAATCTTCCTACCAACCTCTGATATCTTCCAACTCTTTTAATTAAGACTTGTTTGTTTTTGTAGTTCATGAACTTTGTACATGCATGTGAGTCATACTCTAAACCTTAAGTTAGGGTCTATTGGTGTATGAACTGATGTGCACCACTTAACCCCATAATACTTGCGATGGTTCATGACATACCCCTTCTTAAATCTAGAAAACTCAATGCCAAGGAAGAACTTCAACTCACTCAAATCCTTAATTTTGAACTTGAGCTTCAGATCACTTCTGGTCTTGACTTCCAGTTACAAGGAGATCATCCACATACCACTACCAATTCTTTATCAACCTTGTAGATAAAAGAAAAATAATAGCCATAATGACTTTGAACAAATTCCAACTGAATCAATGCTTGATTTAATTAACTTCTGGTTTCACTGTCTTGATGCTTGCTTGAGTGCATAAAGAGACGTGTAATTTGTAGACTTTACTAGATTTACCCTGTTTATAAAAACTAGGTGGTACAACCGTGTACATATTTTTAGGAAGGACATCATGTAAGAAGGCATTATGCACAGAAAATAGGCAGTGTTTGGCAATAACCACAACTAAGACTGACCTCATCTAATTTGCAACTAGGTAAACGTCTATGTGTAGTCCAAACCTTCTATCTGACTAAAACCTTTGGCAACTAATCTTGTATTATACCTCTCAATGGCTTCTGGTGATATATACTTCACCTTAAACACTCATTTATAGCCAATGGATTGCTTACTAGGAGGAAGCTCAATAATACTGATCTAAATATGTTTCTCCTCAAAAACAGTAATTTCAGCCTTTAGTGCTTCAACCCACCGAGGATGAGAAGCAGCTTCAGCAAAAGATGTGAGAATAAGAAGCTAGAGCTTTACAATATGATGTAGAAAGGTATGCATAACTCACATGATCGGAGACACAATAAAGACAATTGTATTTAGGTTAAGCAGTAAGAAAGTCATGCGTCCATGCATATATGAGGCTTACTAATTAGTCTAGAAGATCTTCTCAGAAAATTGGACTCAGTTACAGTACCATCATTAGAAGGCAAGCCTACTGGACTTAGGAACCATACTGGTACAAGGAGACTCAGTTAGAACTTCATCACTACATACAACCGAGTCTACAGAAGAAACCATTGATCATAAAGAAGGAGTGGTGTGATCCTTTGTGAACTGAAGAACATGAAATAAAGAGGAACAAGAAGTGATCATGTATTGCTTAAGTGGGGATATAGTCTCCTTAAAGACAACATCTTTGCTCACAAAAAAACTCTTTTGTGTGCAAAATATTAAGTTCGTACATTTTTTGGAGACTGAAGTACCCAATAAACACAACTATAATAGGAAATTTGTCAACCTTCCTTACCTTGTAAGTATCAAACACAAAACAACCAAACACCCTTAAATGATCAAAGGAATTAAAGAGAGACATGGTACAATAAATCATGAGGAGTCTCCTATATATTTAAGAACTGTGGATGATAAACTCGTAATCAAATAAACACTTGTGAGAACACATTCACCCCAATATCTTAGTGGCATACTAAATTGAAATCTTAATGATCTGGGCATATCTTGAACATGTCTTTGCTTCCTTTCTTTATTCTATTAAGGAGTGTAAGTACAAAAACTTTGATGTTGTATTCCTAGGGAATGAAGTAAGTCAATGACTTGTGAGTTAAAAAAACTCACAACCATTATAGTTTTTAATATCTTTATAGTGGATGGAAAAACATTGTTAACCATGTTAAAGAAATATTTGAGTGTCACTATAACCTCAAACTTATAATTAAGTACAATCAACTATGTATACTTTGAGTAATCATCAACTAATGTGAGAAAGTATTTTTTTACTATCATAAGTAGGAACTCTATAAAAAAACAAATTAACATTAGTATGTAAAATGTGAAAACAAGCCGTAGTAATTGTATTACTTAAAGGAAAGATAGTTTGACTTGTTTAGTTAATGGGCATATAGTACAAAGATCACTACTACTTGGAGATATAGTCTTGAATAACTAAGTTTTCTTAGAACATGATCGGTACATGACCTAGCCTCTTATTCCCTAGAGACAAATCTATGCTACTAGACTTAGTAGATGAGACAACATTAACCTGGTCCTTTTCAGACTATAATGGAGATCTTTGTGACTTCAACGAACAATCAATATGAACAACATACACATCATTCTCCAATTTTTCATTCCCCATCACAATCCCACTATAGAGGTCCTAAAAAATACAGAAGTTAGGATAAAAGTGATTACAACAGTTTAACTCTCTTGTTAGCTTTGATACAAATGGTAGATTATAGTGAAATTTAAGAATATGCAGTACATTAGAGATCTCAGTCCCTCCAAGGACCTGAGATGAGCCAATGTGACTTAAATGAGCAAGACATATATCCCTTACCACTACTAAAAAATGTTATAACATCATTCAAAAAATTAGTATTGGTAGCTAGATAAAAGGTTGTCACTCTCCACTGCATTGGATTTACCAACTAGTACCCTCTGACTTTCCTTATCCATTACTAGAGAGTACACATGTGCTAGAATCAACATTATGATCTGACTTCTTGATTGATTGTAAGATTCATTCAACCTTAAGGGAAATTATATCAACCTACTGCATAGGTTTTAGAAACCTCACAAACACAACTAGGACAAGGCATAAGTTTTTATCCATAACTCTTTTTAAGTTTGGAATTGTAGCTGAAAACATACAACATTCATTGATGAATTGTAGCTATCTCCTTGTGTAAGTAGAAGATCCTAGATCCATTTACTTTATCAAATCTCTCTTTTAAATCAGTCCACAATTATTAAGCTTACTAGCATAGACTACTCCACTTAGTAACTACTAACAAATATTATAATCCACGACAACACTAGTACATTGCATTTCTTCTAAATATCATGCAGTGATGCATTGAACTTATCTTTGGAGTATTTTTCATTGATGAATCCTAATTTTTCTTTACTTAGTAGACCTATCTTCATGAATCTACTCCACAATGAATAATTTTTAGATTCAGTAAGTTGAGTTGAAACCAAAGAACTACCTAGAGTATCATATGCTTGCAAATACAATGGATGATGGACATCGACTATTGTAACCCCTCCTTGCACTGAAGTGGTTATAGAAACACTCGTCATCAAAGAGATCAACTGAAATGTGATCTTCACTACTTCTAGGACAATGCAACTACTCCTTAGAGAGACTAATTTGCACTGAAAGGCAGAGAGATCTACAAAGTTATACCTCATGCTCTGATACTATGTTAAGTATCAACAATGGTGATCTTTATGATCAATGAATAACTAAGAAGAGAAACTGAGAAAAACTATATTGAATTCATAATGGTTCAGATTAATTATAATTATATCTAAGCTTCACTATTTATAGTGTAGTAGCTGCTAGGATCTTAACTATCTAGACTAGTTAGATTTACTTAACCATCGCTAACTATAACTAACTTTGTAACAAACTTTTTTGACAAAATCTGTAACTACCAGTCTCTCAATGCATAATAGTTATACTTCAAATTTTGTAGCAATTCTTTCCTTTCTCTCAAAATTTTTCTCCCCTTCCCGATCTCCCTCACTCACTCGCTCCCCCTCTCTCTCTCTCTCCCCTCTTTCTCCGTGTCTCGTCTCTCACTCCCTCCTTCTTTATATTTATTTTCAAATTTCACAATATGATATAAAAATTGATTTCCCAATAGATAATTTTCTTTATTCTTTGTCTAAGTGATTAAAAAATAATAGTTAGGAGTCTTTAAAATTTCAATCGAAGACAATTGACTACTGCTAAAAGGACTAAGAGGCCTTATGAAGATGACTCCACTTCATTAGAAAGACACGATACTCATTACCGAGTGTCTGATGATCCCAAATATCAAACCTAAACAGATCAACTAGTTAAATATCTTTGATAAACTTCTATTAAGTAGAGACTAGAGAGTGCATTCAATGGAACCTTGCTGTAAGTTTTTTTTGGCAACAATCTTTTACTTTTGGAGGTAGAAATTAAGAGGGATAAAGCATAAAAGGAATAATATAAGATCATTTTGTTGACACCCAATTTGGACCTCCACAATATAAATTAATCACCGAACTTCTTAAATTTCGAATGATTTGAAATAATTAGTTTTTATAAAATTCAAAATGTTTTTCAAGTTGCTTTTAATTAATTTCATCATTTTTTATAATTTTTAAGTAACATATATGTTTTTATATAGTTTATATATAATTAGTACATTTTATAAATATTCAAAAATTGTCTCAATTTTTTTTTTAGTTTTGTTTGAATATTTGGTTAATTAGTTTATTTGATAGTTTATATTTTGAGTTATTAGTTATAATCGAGTTAATTATTTTATCTCTTTAAGATTAAGAAGCTCATTGGTTAATTTGTATAAGTTCGTCGTATTTAACTTTCGACCGAATTTACCGACTAAGTTCATTTTGACTATAATTAAATTTCATTTGGATATATTTCTATTCCAAATCTAGCCTTTATTTACTCTCCCCTTGAATTCACTTAAAAGACCCAAATTTTGGGCCTTTTCCAACTTTAGTCGGCCCAAATTCTGCTCAAAATCAGCCCACTATACTCAATTCCCAGCCCACCTTAATTATCTCTAGCAACTTTAACCTGACAGTCCATCCCCTTTCCCTTCCAATTCCAACGATCTGAAAGGCGAAAAAGCGGGAGAACCCACTTAGACCCAATAGCGGGCAGCACGAAGCACCCTAAGATAGGGCACGCTCTGCTGCGTGCCATCCCGCTCGACCTGGCCCAAATACCTATTTAAGGTATTCTCAGAGAGAGCCGCCCCACCCCTAGTAGGGTGGTTAAAGAGGAGGTTGCGGATTTCTGACCTCCGAGCCAGAACTATCTGGGGGGGAAACCCATCCCCCACCAATGCGGCCTCGACCCTCTTTTCCAAGAGGAACTGCTTCTCCAGGAAAATGGTGTCTCCCCTAAGTGATGAAATGATTCGAAATTCAAATTATTGAGCCCTTTCTGTCCGAAATCATCCATTTCCCCCAAAAATTTTAAACCCTAGTTTCCAATATATATACTTCCCTCTTCCTCACTGTTAAGGGGAGATTTTTTATTTTGCAGTTAAAAGATTTTGGTGTTAGAAAATTTGTGGAAGAAAAAAAACAAAGGAATCGGCCAGCCCTTAGGACAAAAACAATACACTAAAATTTTCGGCAATACTCTTTTATACAAATATTTAAGATAATTTTTTGTAATCCAGATTTTGGTTTAGTTCATGTTCCCGTTGTTCCTTGCTATTCATTAGAATCCTAGGAATCCTCAGAGTCCTATTCTTGGTGGGGAAGCATCCTTTCGAGCTCGTGGTTCCCGTTCGCTGCCCGAAAAGTGGTGGACTCTCTTCTTTATTTTGGTTTCATCTAATTCCTGCCAGTTTTACGTCTCTATTTAAGTATTCTTACTAGTGTGTTAATTTTCAGCATCTAAATCGGTTGTGATGGTACTCTCTGTTAGTTTACATTATGTTTTCTTGTAGATTTCCTAGATACTTGAGATTAAATTCTATTATGATGTATTTTTCTTGTTCAAGTTTGGTTCTCTTTCATTATGAATGTAAGCAATTTTATGCTCTAGCTCGATATTATGCTCTTTGCACAACTCGAATATATGTGACATTGTCCTCTGTCATTTCTATTGTATAAAATGCACTCACTTTTGTCATGAATTGTTTTACTTACAAATATGCTAAGTTACTCAAGTTTTGATGTCTATTTTTTGGTTAAAATGATTTGTCTAACATCTAATTTGATCAGAAGTATTGTCATACAACTTTGTTAAGTCTTAAATTGTAGGGAATCGATTGGACCAATTTTGTTGCAATATTTTCTTTTATTTGGTTGTGATTATAATCTTTTTAAACTCCATTCCTTGTGAATGACCCTTGTCTATGCTAATTTTACCTTTGTTTTGTTCATTTGTTTTAGCTGAATTTCATTTGCACATATTCCGATTGAATTCAATATTAATGCATCAATATTTGTTGTAATGCATGTGATCGTTGGTGGAGTCTCATTCAAATACTTCCTCATTTGCATTTCGATTGGGCCACGAAGGCCCAATAGCATTATTTCCCGAGTCAATCTCACTTGCACAAAGTTTGGAAGCTGAAATAGGGATCTTGAAAGCCAAAAATGCAAGTGAAAACTGAATTTCCAAGTCCTGAAAAAGCCTAAAAAAATGGCCCAACAGCAAAATAATAGGCCCAAAATCATATTTTGAGTCATTTTAGTTTTAGGATAGGTTTACGAATTTGGGCCTTCAATTGATATTTCTTCCCTTTGCTCTTTACGTATTATGTTATGTGACTATTATAGTTTAACTTAATTAAATTTCCATAGATAGTCATTTCGTTTTTATATTCAAATGGTATAAATATTTATTTTATACATATTTTATTCACCTAGCTTCCGTTTTAATTTTGGTATTATCAACAATTAAGCTATTCCCCTTTAGTTCATTTCCCTTTAAGATAAATAAAAATGATAAAAATAATAATAGTAATAAATAAATAAGTTAAAATAAATGAGTTCTTTTACTTAGTTAAAATTTCAAAATTAGTCAAAATTATTTTTAGTCAAATCGTTCTTTAACCGCAACTTAGCGGGCATTTCGAGGGCCTAACATCTTCTCGGAATTTACATTGAACTTTGAACCCTTTTATTTTCAATTGATTTTAATTTGTTTGAGTCTTTTGAAAACCTTAAGTTTTTTTTCTTGATTTTTACTAAAAAATTAAGTGGCGATTCTATTCCTTTGGAAATTCAATTTCTCTTAAATCATAAGTTTGATCGATTTTTCGAAAACTTAGTCATTTTTCTTTTATTTATATTTGTCGAGTAAAACAGAAATGACGATTCCGCTGGGGACTTAATTAAGTTCTAACCATAAGATTTGACTTATTTGATTAATTGTTATTAATTGTTGAAATTGTTTATTTGTGCTTAACGTGTTTAAACTGCTATAACTGTCATTGCATTTCATGACATCTTCTCTTGTATGTATAGTATATTAAATGACGATTTTGCGAAACCGCAATCGAACTTTTTTATACTCAACCCTTTTTTGGAATGATCGGCAATTTATTGGTTCGTCATGCGTCCAATGCTTGTCGTGAATTCCAGCCTAAGTTGTCCACTTGGATTTACGGTCTTTCAAATGCAACTCTTAGTGAACTAGCGTAGAGCGAAATCAGATCCCAATTTTTAGCTCATTTTGAACTAAGTCAACCCAACACTGAAACGACTCCAAAAATGCTCGAAAATGTGCTTCGAAAACACCTATAATTGTAATTTCCATATATCTCAAAATCCGTGCATGATTTCGGAAATTCGACTTCATATTCTTATTCAGGGGGTAAAATTGAGTGGGAAATGGGTCTAACCC
>NC_064290.1:14587000-14599665 GCF_019186545.1 Solanum stenotomum
ATACTTAGTACATTCAAACGTACTAATGCATACTCTATGCCTACATGATGTCACCATGTAGGGACCGGAGCACCGCTTGACCATCCTCCTCCGCGTGGCTAATACGATTTCCTATCAAGGTTATTGGTGAGTCCTCCATTCCGGGGACGTTGCTCATGATCTTTTGCTATGTATAAGACTTTTCTTTTTAGTTATGTTTTGACTATGAGGGTGAGCCCGGTAGTTTGTCTTGGCCCCCGCTAAGTACTCATGTTTAGAGGTGGTATTGGACAAGTTGTGTATTATGCTTGAGCTTGACTCATCTATGGTATTTATGTACCATTTCTTCTTTTTTTCTCTTGCTCCCTTAGTCCCGATTTCCCCCTTTGATTATGCTTATTGCTTATGGTCATTTTAATTACTTCCGCGACCAAGGATGTGTAATGATACGCTATGAGGCTTGTTTGGGGTTCCTTCGGGTTCCCCATTCGCCGGTCACGTCTAGGCCCTAGGCTTGGGTCGTGACAAACACCCAAGGCGTGTTGGCCCATTAGAAGCTCACCTTGTGTCTATTTTGCTCATTGGTCAATAAAAAGACAATTATACTTATCTGTTTAAATTTGAAGGATGTATACGTCATTTGACAAAACATTATCCCTTGGGGGGTTAGGAGTGCAAGAGTTTGTTCAAATCAAAGGAGTTCAAATTATCATTGCAAACAAAAGTGTAGACATCCAGAGATGACAAAAAATCAAGAACGAAGGATCTTTCCATGGAAGAATAATTTAGGATTGTACCCCTGCATGAATGTAACGACCCTAAAAATGAACTAGTGAAACTAGAGCCTCACATGTGAGTTTGGAGTTGAGAACTTGATGAAATGATGAGAAATGACCATGACGTCTGGAAACTAGTCCTTTGAACTAGTGAGTTGTAAGGGTCAACTTTAAATGGTCATATATTTTAGCTCAAAATGAATTTGGTGGACCTTTACCTATCCAATTAAAGGTTTCTAAGTCCTCTTTTCAACGCCATCGAGTTTGCCCTATTCTGACCTTAGAGTAAAACGTTATACTCGAAATAGTGAAGCACTGTCCAAAAGGACGAGTTTAGACGGGTTTAGTGAACACTTTTAAGTTTAACTTTGTGGGTCCTTAATTCTTTTCCAAAGTTAAGTTTCTATTATTCTTTGCCTTTCCTAGTTATTATAAAACCCTTTTTGACCAAAATTCTTCCATTTAAATCACTCCAATTAGAATAAAAAAAGAAACTTACCTCCTCTGAAATATCTGTCTCTACAATCCTCCATTGAAGAAGGTCAAGAACTAGGAGCTAGGGTTTGACGATTTTATGGTGGTTCTTTCTCAAATTGATTGATGATTCTTAGTTAAGGTATGTGGATCCTTTATCCTTGATTCCTCTTCCATTCGAGGAGCCAAATCAAAGTGTTTTGAGAGTTCTTCAAAAACTCAACAAAGTCCTAATTTCGGTTCTAGCATGGGTTCTTGCATTAAATGATTTCTAATGATGATTTATGTTATTATTGATGTTTATTGATGGTTTTAAGAAAGAAAAGTCCATGAACCCATGTCTTTTCCAAGTTTTCTAAATTTGGCTTATGAAGTGGGTTGAATGTTTATGATTGAATGATGATGGAAAAAGGCTTAGGTTGAGTTGAGTAGTTGATTGCTATTATTATTTATGTTTATCTATTGAGAATTTTTGAAGAATTGAGGAATGGTGATTGTGGCTTTGGAAAAGGGTAAGTTGTCCCAACTTCATTGTTAATGTAGAATTGATATAGAATTATGATAGATTGATGTGTGATCCACTTATGGTGGAGGTGGTTACTTATTGAATGTATTATGATTATTGCCTTGAAGGCATTATATGAGAATTTGAAGTGTTGATATGATAGCATATATGTGAATGTGATGTAAAGGAGTTGAATGAGAATCTAGTGAAGTAAAGGTAATCATGTTGTGATAATTGCTAACTTGCTTAACATAAATTGTGATCGTAATTTAAGGGATTGTGATGGGGTGTTTAGGTAATACTCCAATTGAAATTATGTATAACTTTAAAATGAGATGAGGGATATATATACCTATATATATATATATATAGGTATATGTATGCATTTTGGGCAGCACACAAATTTTTGGGCAGCACCTTTGAAGGACACCTGCCCAAGGGATAAACATCACTTGTTTGACTACATATTTCACCCCTCCTTTAGTAATTTCATTTTCCTCAAGCGTTAGAACTTTAGAAACATATCTAAACAGATTGTCTTCAAAATCACAAGAGAAAACTTGATTCTTTTAGCTGGAATTCGAGACACACACTTCTTTTTGGTAAGTGACAAAATTTGTTTCTGAGTTGGGTAGTGTTTGGTATTTTATGCATATCTCTCGATCTAGAACTTAGTTTGCAGTGAATAAATATGTTTTGGAAAGCTAATTCGTAAACCTACAACTTTTATGTTTATGTAAAACTCTGATTTAGCTATTATGGAATTGAAATATGAGACGCAACATAGGGCAAGTTCTGCCCATATTTCAGAAATTGAAATCCTATATGATCAGTTGTAGTGTTTTGAATATATCTTGTTGTACAAAATATATTTTGCGGTGATTCTTGTTTATTTGCAACCTTTTGAGATGTTAGTTTGGCCGTTTTCCTTTTCGAATCTAGCTTGCGACTTGAGGTACCAGGGTGGACGATTCACTATTTTGGGAGCATAGTTATATTTGTACATGCTAGGCTTACTTGTGATGATGATCCTATTTTACGTCAACTGTACTGAGCTAATAGAAGTTAAAGAAGTTATTTAATTGTATTTTTAAGGCTGTATATACTCGCGAACAAGTTGAGGACCTTGAAACGTTGGTTGGTATACGGTCTGAACTCACAAAATTGTGTTGGATTGTTTCTTTGCTAAATCACCGAGGTTGTGTATAAACTTGTACTTGCACTCTTTTAACTGCGGGAATATTTGAAATTTGATTTTGGTACCTTGGCTACCTCTTGTCACTTTGCATTGTTATGTTGGTACCCTTTAAGACGTTTTTTAAAGACGCTCATGTAACTTTCCCACTCGTACAGACTGTTTGATCACCTAGCACTTTTGTTGGGACCTTGTCCTTCTTGTGGCTGTGACTTTGTCACTCTTGGCATGCCTCTTGATTCGAATTACTTGCCATATTGACTCGGGATTTTTAGTCCGTCTTATGAATAGAAGTTGTCCATTTTAAGTACGAATTAGAAAGCCATTTTTAATATGATTCTTGGTTCTCTTGATTATTGGGCTTTGACCCTTCTTGATACTTGCTTGTGCTTGACGTGACGACATGATGTATATATTAGGCAAGCCTTGTTATTGAATCTCTTGGAAATTGGTGCTATGAGCATTCTTGATACTTTGGATCTTTAAATGTAGAACTTGATGCCTTAAATGTGAACTCTAGTTACTTGATAAGTTTTACACCATGTACGTAGCAGTATGGGATGTTATTTACATATGGCACGAGTAGCCTTTGAAGGTGCTAAAATGAGTTCTTTAAGTCTATATGACTAAAGTGAGAAGTCCCCTAAATGCATGAATGTGTCCTAAATGACTTTAAATATGAATGTTGACTTATTGCCTAAATGATTTGTTGAATGAATCACTTATATTAATGAAGTGAGTTACTTAGTATGTTACCTTGAAACATGATGGTTCTTATCTATAGTAGCATTGAGGAAACACTTAGGTGTGTATGAAGAAGTTGTATGGGCGGCCATTTTATGTCTCACTCAAGTGTGTCTTAGGGTAACTTTAGATAAGGGTCCTTGGATGATGAAACAAGTTGCGTGGTGTAAATGTTGAGTATGTCTATAATGTGGTTAATGTCTTATATGTTGGTTATGTTCTATAATTTGTCAATGTTCGTGAAGTTTTACAAAAATGGCATAAGGCATGACTTTCAACCAAATGTCCTTTTTAGCATGTTCTTGCATGGTTTCCATGCTTAGTACATAATTGTGCTAACCCCTTTCTTTCCTTTTTGACTAAAATGTAGGGATTTGGAGATGTTGATATTCCATGGTTGATGGATAGGTTTCTAAGGTGTTTGAAGATGAAGACTTGGTGAGTCCTCATAGATTCGAGGACAATAACCAACATGTTCCTTTTTGTCTTGTAGTTTTGTTATAGTTTTGAGTGGGCTTAGTCCCAATGTTGTATTCAAGTATTAGATGGTTTTGAGACATTTTGTATAAAGTCTAGAAAGTCTTCCGCTTGCTATTTAATGAAAGTATCATCGTGTGTGAAGAAAGTTTTAAATTCTTCTCTATTTTTTTTAGTATCGTATGCAATGAATGATCCATGAGGCTTGTATTTGACTTCTTCGAGGTCGAATATGCCGATTACGACTAGCGGGTGCTCTCGGGTCGTGATAGTGAGACTGATTATTTTGTATCACATTTCCCCTGTTATGTATCCCCATTCAGTTTATTCATAAAACTTGTTTAAATTTGAGTTTTTAGGCAATGGAATGTTTCAAACGACGTTGTACATCCTTCAAATAGTTAGGCCTACCCTTGGCACAAAAGGGTCACACATCTGTTTAGAACGCGCAATATTTGCTTATGTGTTATAACAGTTTGTGTGAATATGTTGCTTTATTTGAAGATATTCTAGCTCACTCATCTTCGAATTATTTTCTAGAACCCTTTAAGCACAAATATTAAGTCACTATCAAAAGCGCGTCCAAATACTCTTCGAGTCTTTAGTTTCCTAACAAAGTTCGAACTTCATTTTTCAAAACTTACTTTTTCATCTAAAAAAAAAAGTTAATCTTTTATCTCAAATCGAAAAGAGATTCAAGCCAATCGAACTACGTAGGACCTGAATTCTCCCTCGTGAGATATGTAGGCAGCCTTTCAAGGCTCGGTCCCCATTTTGAGAAATTCTATCTTTCTCAACTCTTGCAATGAGATTCAAATTTCATCTCAATCGAAAATCAGAAGTATGTCAATGAAAGACAGAAAAAATCTTGGCTCGACTGAAGTCAATCTTTCTGTCACTAATCCCAAAGTTAAATAGATAAATTTATGTCTATTAGCCGGTTTTTCTATATCCATAGGCTAGTCTATCTTCAAATGAAGCAACCCTTGTCTGTTTGCACCAATGTGTGATATCTTGCACTATTTATCACCTTCAGACACTAACACATTTACCTTTTGAGTTGTTTTTTTTTTGTCAGGTGCTTAGAACTAATCTGTGTTGACAAGCTGGCTGAACACCACCCTTATTTCACAAAATCTAAGGCTTCCAAAGATTCCTTCCCCGATCAAAGTTTGTAAAAAGGAAAGGTAGTAATGGGTGATAACAATGACGAGATTATCCTGACTGATGTTGTTATGGCTCAGCCCATCGCCGCTGATCAAAATGAATTAATTATATAGTTAACGCAACAGATTGCCGAAATGAGAGTCGAAATGCAAAGAATGCAATATTTGCCTAATCCAATTTTCGCTTTCAACCCTCCCGGAGATAGAAGACCTCCACTCCACTTTCCTCCTCCAAGCGCGGAACAGGGTCTGAACTCGCCCTCTAACCCCGCTCAAAACCCCCCAATCATTGACCTAACCGCCCCAAATCCCTATCATGCTTTCATCTCTTACCAAGCGCCACGTCCTCTTCAAGGTACCAACACCAAAACCTTCCCTCCTCATCAGAATGCCAACCCACAAGCTTGCCCTCCCCCTCAAAATCAAAATGTTAACAATCCCCAAACCTTCCCACATCACCAAAATTAACATACTAACCCACAGACTTTCCCCCAAAATTACCAAGTCACACAAAATACCCAAAGTCCCTCCTTTGCTCCGCCATTGCCTCAAAAGACTACTTTCCAAATTCCAATTTCAAATGAACCTTATGCCAATTGTTCTGAGTTTGATCACTATGAACAACAAGAGAGAGAGTGGAGGTCAAAGGAAGAAGAAGCCAAACTGAATATGAAAGAAGAGATCAGGAAAGCCATGAAAGAATTGTATTGTATTCCTGAAGTCGATGGGTTGAGTTATGAGGATCTGTGCATCCATCCTAATCTAGACCTCCCGAAAGGGTTTAAAGTGCCGAAATTTGACACTTTCAGAGGAACAGGGAATCCATTGGCACACCTGAGAGCCTATTGTGACTAACTCATAGGAGTTGGAAAGAATGAAGCCTTGTTAATGCGGCTCTATAGCCGAAGCTTAAGTGGAGAAGCGTTGGAATGGTTTACCTCTCGTGAGATAAAGCAATGGTCTAGTTGGAATGCATTAGCTAAGGATTTCGTCGAACGATTCGCCTACAATGTGGAGATCGTTCCTGATCGCTATTCTTTAGAGCGAATTAAGAGGAAATCCACTAAAAGCTATCGTGAATATGGGTATAGGTGGAGGAAAGAGGTTGCCCGGGTTTGACCTCCAATGTCTGAGAAAGAGATCGTTGAAGGTTTCATACGCATTCAAGAGCCAGAGTATTATGACAGGATAATGTTGTTCATTGGTGCGAAATTCACGGAGATAGTCAAGGTAGGTGAGGCTATCGAAGATGGGATTAAAACCGAAAAGATTTATCGCGTTGCCACCCCAACCGAATCTTCAGGATTGTTGAAAAAAAGAGTGGATGTGTCTTCTATTTCCTGCGCATCTGATGGAAAAGGACACTTCAGAAAATCCTTACCTTACATAGGTTATCCTCGAGCTACACAAAATTTATATTCAACTTGTTATACCCAATCAGGTTATCAAACTTCACCACCTAGTTGCTGAATTCTACCTCCTAACTACCAAACTCCACCAGCGAGTTACCAAATTTCATCTCTTGTTTACCAGACTCCACCTCTACATTATCAAAATACATATCCATATTATCAAACTCTATCAGTTAATTGTTCAAATATCCAATCAAGTTACCAAATTTCACCTCCGCACTACCAAAACACCCTTCCTAGCTATCGAGCTTCACAATACCCAAATTTCCAAACGCAAGCACCAACTTACCAAAATCCTCCAAACCACCATCAAATACCTTCACATCCAGGAAATAACTACAATCATCCTCGCCCACATGTTGGAAAGAAACCTTCTAGAGTCTTTACTCCTTTGGTTGAGAGCCGAACACAACTTTTTGAGAAATTGAAATCAGCTGGCCTGATACAGACAATTGATCCAAAAAATATCAATGTCAACTCCAAGCTTTATAGACCAATCTTCATTGTGTTACCATTCAGGAGGTGTTGGCATATTACTGAGGATTGTAATAACTTGAAGCATTAAATTCAAGACTTGATAGATCAAAAGGTCGTTACTCTTCAAACTGCCACTCCTAATGTCAATAGTAACCACATGCCGAATCATGGAGGGGTGACTATTAATATGGTTGAAATCGAAAATGATTTGAATGTGGAGAAAGTTATAATCTCAACCAGCCTTGAAAAGCTTGAGAAAGTTGTAGCCTCTCAAACCAAAAAAGAGAAATTCAAATTTGTGATCATGACTCATCATCAAGCTTTTGCTTTAGTGCCCAAAAAGGGTCAGAACAAACAGAAGATCTATCAAGGTTTTCCAAAATCATTGTCTCACTTATATTAGTTTTTTCCAATGTAAACTGGTCTAGGGAAAGGAATCAAAAATTGCTTCAAAGAAGGTGATATCGTGCTTGAAGAGATGATCGAGACACCAGTCATACCAAACAGCGAATCAAAGGAGAAAGTGCCTAATTGGACATCCACTTTGCTCTTGATTCCTCGCTCGTCTTGGTAGACATAAATATTTTTATTTTATTTCTAAAATTGGTGGTGTTACGAATGAGGCTCGAGATTCATCCTTTACTCTATTTTTGCCTCACTGTATTTTAATCTCCCTCTGCATATTTTGAAAAAGAAAAAATGATTTATCGTCATAGCCAACGTTCTTATTTTATCATTTCAAATGAAAACCTCATTTATTGCAAAAATTTGTTTTACTTGCTTTATAATAGTATCTCTCTATGATTTCAGTGAAAACATTTTCAAATCTGCTAATAGCATGTCATGTCGCAAGTTGAATGAACAAAATGGGGTAGATGCAGACGAATTTGTGGACTACAATGAAATGATCATGGTACTTAAACACCTGGTTGAGGAATTCAGACAGTTCGAAAGTCACGATAAGCCAAATTCAGAAGAGATCGAAATAAGAAATCAGGAACATGATGAATGCATCAAAGAAATCAAAATTGGTGCCTATCTGACAAAAGCACAGGAGAGAGAACTCATCAGTTTGCTTAAAGAACACATCGATACATTTGTTTGATGACTTTACATGGTTGAGCATGAACATTAGATCTCACAAGTCATCAATCTACTTAAATGTGTCAAAAGATACCATGTTTGAAGACTCGATTTCTATCTTTTCTTTTTAACTGCCTTTATTTGCTTGTAATCGTTTATGCTTATAATTTATCCTTTTGTAATGAACTACGTCTGACCTGAATTCTAAAAAATAAGATACGTAGGCAGCCTATGTCGGCCTTGGTCATACATTTTTATCCCTTTAATAACTCTTTGTATTTGAACTACATTCAACCTGAATTCTCAAGAATGAGATACGTAGGCGGCCTACGTCGGCCTTGGTCGTTTCCTCATTTAATTTCCTATTTTTGTTAATCCTCGAGAAGGGGAATTATATTTAACTTGATTCCTGCCTCAACAGGATACGTAGGCGTCATGACGGCTCGATCATATCTCCTGTAAGATTTCTATTTTTCTTTACAATAGAAACTAGGACAAAAATTTTGAGAGGAACTCAAAAATTCTCAAGAAGAAGGTATCTCCAACAAGTGAAGAGTGAATTTACGTTAAGAATTGTAACTGGGATAGAATTTTTGAGAAGATATCAAAAATTCCATGATTCGTTCATCGATGGTTCAAGATACATTGAGAGTTACAACATGGACATAATTTTTGAGAGGGTCTCAAGAATTCTACAAGTCATAAATCAACAGTTCAAGATAATGCAAGACATCCAACTGGATAGAAATTTTCGAGGATGGCCCCAAAAATTCGTTTAAGCATCACTAGAAGTTTGTAGTAAATTTTGAATATGTCGAGCGTATTAGAAGTTTAAAACTAACTTCACACGATCTCTGGCATCGTTAAAGTTCATAGTTAACTTCAACAATCTCCCGCATCGTTGGATTTCAGAGTCAACTACAAAACTTCCCGATTATAGTAGATTTTGGGAGAACCATGCCAGAAATTTCCCAAGCTTTAAGGATTTTTGAATTTTCCAGAACAAGCTATCGGACACACCAAAGTTTCGAACCAAGGATATTCATTTAAGCTTAACGTGACATGACACTTGGCAGTGACCTTTTTCAATTACAGCTTTTGAAAACCTTTTTTTAAAAAGATTTTATCGATATGTTTAAGATATTTTTGCATAAAATGTTTTGTTTTGTCTATCGAGAAGCAAGCGATCAGAGCGATCAACTGAAGATAGCAAGACAAGGAGAAAGCGATTGAAAAAGTCAGCACAGATCAGTTTGTTTTAGAAACTAACAATTTTTCTATGGATGCAGGTCTATAAAATTACCTCGAATTCATCATATTCCTCTATTCAACAAATATGGAGAAGTCAAAATGGCGAAGAGCTCTCCAAAATTGACAGCTTTTCTGTGGATGCAGGAAAGTCATTGAAATTTTTTGGAGGAAAAAGAAAGTGTTCAGAATATGAGCAACAACAACTCGTTTAAATTCTCAGTGAAGCATGAGTCACATCGAAAACGAAGAGTTCAAAATGGGAACAAGTAAAAGCATCACTCTCAATATATACAAGCATCTTCAATGACACGAGATTACATTTTTTAGCATTAAGAATGTTTGAAGAATATTCACGAATTCCGTTGATATAAGATGCAATAATGTGAACTACCCAGAGGGACATCGTCTTTACCACCCGGATGGACATTTCTAAAGTATTATCAAATGAGATAATATCATTACCTATAGGGACATCATCGTTATTTATCAATGGAATATTATCATCCTTCTGACGAATCTTTATTATCATTATCCTATTAATGGTTCAACATTATCATACCAATGGAACAACATTATCCTACCAACGGATCTTCATCATCCTACTGACAGATCTTCATTACCATTATCCTACCAATGGATGAGCATTATCCTACCAATAGATCAGTATTGTCTTATCGGCGAATCTTTATCATCATCATCATCCTCCCGACGGATCTTTATTATCATCATCCTAACAATGGATCTTCATCAGTATTATCCTATCAATGGATCATTGTCAATCATCATTTCATCGATGGAGCATTATCATCATATCGATGAAGTAGCATCATCCTACCGATGGATCAACATCACTCTACCAATGAATTATTGTCACCCTATCCATGAGACATCGTTATCCTATCAATGGAGCATCAATATCATCATCCTATCGATGGAGCATCATTATCATCCTATCATGTAGCAGCATCATCCTTCCAATGGATCAATATCATCCTTCCAATGGATCAATATCATCCTACCAATGGATTATCGTCATTTTACTAATGAAGAATCATCATCATTATTTTTATTTGCAAAAACGTCATCAAGAAAGCCATCAACATATTACATCAGTCTATTTCTTACTACTTCATATCAAAAGAAGAGTGCATTGAAGAATTATATTGCAAATATGAGATATAAGCATTATTTGCTCAACATCAAATTGAAAGAAAACTAACGTCAATTATTTGAGGGAGCAGTTAAGTGTCCACACGGTAAAAGACATTATCTCCCCATTTGAATTACATTTTTATGCTAATGAGTTTTATCTCAGTCTTTATCGAGAGCATCCGAAAGGATGAATTCTCAAAACAAACCACAAGTGCGGACGACCTCAGAAGGGATGCAGCACAACGTGAAAATTTTTTTTAGCAACGAACTGGGACATAGTCCAAAGAGGAATACCAAACTCTTAGGACGCGAGCAGAGGAGCGACTTCCACCACAATCAAACCACACCCCTATCAGAAGGCATGTGGGCTTTCTTTAGGTTTATCGATTTCAGTTTCGTATCCGAAAAATTTTGGTTTCCATCGGAGGCAACTTTCCAATCCGAATGATAATACGCCAAGAGCTTTGGAAATTATGTCCGTGTAAGTTCTTAATTATGGGTGTGAAGGGCCCCACATTCATGGCTAAAAGGTTTGCAAGCCTCTTTTTCATACTCGACTTGCTTTGTCGCTGTTCCAGAACCAAAAGTTATCTTGCATAATAGATTTTCTTTTCAACCGATTGAGTCGAACTACAAACAACCTGATTCCCTAGGGTTAGGGATATGTAGGCGGGATCAACGTTGAAAACTCGACTGTATTCCAACATTTGCTATTAAATCTTATTTCCGAGCATTCTAATTTCCTTATAATTCGATATCGTATAGCTTTGAATTCTTTCAAAATTGTGCGTTAAATCAAGCGTATCGAACTACAAGTGACCTAAATTCTCATATAGTCTGAGATATGTAGGAAATCCATTACCGGGGTTCGGCCATAGTTCCTAAAGTCCGTACCAAAAGCTCTTTTCTGAAAGATGAAATGTGGTCAATCAAAATTAGATTTGTCAATTTCATTAGTACATTTTATAAATATTCAAAAATCGTCTCAAAAAAGATTTTAGTTTTGTTTGAATATTTGGTTAATTAGTTTATTTGATAGTTTATATTTCGAGTTATTAGTTATAATCGAGTTAATTATTTTATTTCTTTAAGATTAAGAAGCTCATTGGTTAATTTGTGTAAGTTCGTCGTATTTAACTTTCGGTCAAATTTACCGACTAATTTCATTTTGGCTATAATTAAATTTCATTCGGATATATTTTTATTCCAAATCTAGCTTTTATTTACCCTCCCCTTTAATTCACTTAAAAGATCCAAATTTTGGGCCTTTTCCAACTTCAATCGGCCCAAATTCTGCTCCAAATCAGCCCACTATACTCAATTCCCAGCCCACCTTAATTATCTCCAGTAACCTTAACCCGGCAGCCCATCCCCTTTTCCATATAACCCATACCCGACCCCATCCCCTTTCCCTTCTAATTCCAACGATAAACACACAGCAGCAACGCAAAAAAAAAAAGAAAAAAAAAACAGAGTGTGGTACTGTTCCATCAGTAGTAGCAATACGCGTTACACCCCTTTCCTCTTCTGGAATGAGGAGAAATCTTCAGAAAAAGGGCGTCTCCCCTAAGTGGTGAAAGGATTCGAAATTCAAATTATTGGGCCCTTTCTATCCAAAATCATCTGATTCCCTCTAAGAATTTTGAACCCTAATTTCCGATATATATACTTCCCTCTTCCTCACTGTTAAGGGGGGATTTTTTTTTTGGAGTTAAAAGATTTTGGTGTTAGAAAATTTGTGGAAGAAAAAAAACCCGAAGGAATCGGCCAGCCCTTAGGACAAAAACAATACACTAAACTTTCCGGCAATACTCTTATATACAGATATTTAAAATAATTTTTTGGAATCCAGAGTTCGGTTTAGTTCATGTTCTCGTTGTTCCTTGCTACTCATTAGAATCCTCGGAGTCCTATTCTTGGTGGGGAAGCATCCTTTCGAGCTCGTGGTTCCCGTTCGCTGCCCGAAAAGAGGTG
>NC_064290.1:14599765-14695794 GCF_019186545.1 Solanum stenotomum
CTCAATTTACTTATAGAGTAATATAATACCGTGGGAGTTTCTCTAACCGACAACCATCACTATGAGCTAAAGTGATGATACATCGTCTCTCCCACGCTGTTAGAACTGTCCTATACCTTGTCGTGATATAGAACGCCTCAACTAAGTAGATCCACTAGTCTATGCTAAAATGCACTAATGAATCATCTAAAGAGTATGTTCCTTTATACCCATGATGGCTACATGGTTTATAGAGACTTGAGTTATTATGAACTCATCCCCATATCGGTGCTCAATACTACTCCCAAAATATACTCAACTCATATGCTTTAAAAACAAAACTCTTTATGAGGTAATTACTCAAAACTAGCTTAAAAGCTCTCTTGGAATACGGTGTTTCCCTTCTTTTTTAAATGTGAAAACATTTCAACTCTTGGGAATACTTAGTTCCCGTATAATCTTTTGAAGAAATGAACTTTACTTTTACTCTTTACTCAACTCAAAACTCAAGCCTTAAAATAAAGTTAAAACGTTTGTAAAAGACTTTTGGAAAATTCTATAAACTTCTCTTGACTTGACTCTTAACTTTCCTTGAATTGAATTATGGATTCAAGGTTTATGATCTCATGTTTATGAATGATTCCATGATGTTTAGACGTACCTTAAAGTGTAGAAATCGACTAGAAAACATAGGTACATTGCACTAGAGCCCAAACTTCAGAGTCAGGGTTGGGGCACTCTGAGTGGCGTGGCGCCCCAGAGCCCAAACTTCAAATTCTCAAGTGGGGCGCTCTGATAGGTGCGATGCCCTAAGCTCCTGTCCAGAAATTCTTCGATTTTTCTTCATCGTTTTTGTCACATCTCAACCCTAGGTGAGGCAGACAAGTACCATATGAACATATGCTTTACAAGTCATCTATGATGAGAAAGTAAACTACTACTACGCAGATATATTTACTAATGAGAAGCTTGATATACAACACATGTTGACTAGCTGAACCGATACATGTGACAAGTGAAACTATGAATTCAGATGATAGCTTTACAATTTCTACAAAGCCTCTACTGGAATTCATGACTGTACCACTATGAACTACGCATAGTAAAGACTCGACAAAGAGCTGAATCAACCTGGAGCTCACCAACAACCGTTGAGTATCATGTGCTTCTATTGGGGAGATCTACTAGTTGAGTACATGTACCTGCAACATGAAATGCAGCGTCCCCAATAAGGGACGTCAGTACGAAAGATTGTACTGAATATGTAAGGCATAATACAACCATATGTAAAATGAGAGCTCAAGTGAAACCAAATACCAATAGATAAGAATTAGAGACCACCTTTGCTTTATACTTGTGGAATCGTGTATGTTACATTCTTTTCTTTTCTTTACTTTTCTTTGCATTACAATATTTATAAGACATATAATACAAATGACCAACTGATCAACGATAGAAGAGGATGACCCATGCTAGGCATTTTAACCCCTGGGATGCTGTCTTCATAATTCCACAAATTGGGATTGGCCGATGCTAGGCTTTCACCCCTTAGTTGCCACCCTCTTATACCAATTGGTATCGGCCTATACTAGGATTTCACCCCTGAGCTGCCACCTTTCTATACCAATTGGGATCGACCCATGCTAGGCATTTGCCCCTGGGCTGCCACCCATAATTATACAAATTGCTTCACTTAGATTCTTTAATCTTTGAGATTGTTGTTTTGATGTTCATAACTCTTTTGAGATTGTTCTTTTGATAATCATAACTCTTTTGAGATTGTTGTTTTGGTGGTCATAATCATTGTTGAGATTCAGAACTATGGACCAGTAGTAGAAGACATTTGAACATGAACTTACGATAATAACAATGACATGGGAAGCAAATGTGACATGAACGTGTAATACTTAGGAGCTTATATGACTAAGTAAGCATTTTGACATCTCAAATTGAAGCACTTATCAAGTGAAGAAATTTAACATTCAGCTAAGAGATTTGAACTCTATATGATAGCCAAATACTCACTAACTAATATCAAATACAAGGTATATATGAACGTGGAACTAACGGAGAACGTGGGCAACTTCAACTTTAGGACGGATACATATTCCAAGTAAGTACATATAAAATGTACAATAGAGAAAGTAGGAATCTTGTGAGGTAACATTATAGTCTAACACAATGGAAGTAATAACCAATAAAGGGAACATTTGAACATGTGAAAAGCTAACATATATATAGATAATTGAAGCAAGTTGGTATGATATAGGCAGATTGTATATCCAACATATAAACATATGTACCATGTGTAATCTAGGATCATTTTGATTTATATAAGGGAAATACGTGCCAAGGGTACTTTGACGATGAAACAAGTTTAAACCTTGCATGTTAATACTTGGTAGAGTAAGCACGTACATTTAGTAACAAACTCATATTAGAGTACTCACTTTACTGCTCTAGGGAGTAGGAACTGCAACTATGGATCAATCACTACCAAGGACACTTAGAAACCTTACTTTTTGTAATGCAAGTGTTGGATTCATGCCAAAGAAATAGGAAATCGAATAGCCTTGCATACCTTATTCTCTGACCAATAGAACTATCACAATTCAGCCTCCCCTTTTAGGTTTTAATCTACAATATAAGTCATGATAAACTAAAATTAGAAGCTATCACACCGTGAGCCCCGTAAAACAGTAGCTAACATTGACGGATAATGAACCCATACAACCCTTAAAATAATGTGTATCATCACACGCTCCTTCTTTGCCCAATACATACATTATATATCCTTTTCCAAGATTACCCAAGCTGCACCAACAACAATACACATAAAACAGCCTCAAATATTCTTTATCATACAACCAATTATTGAACTCACCACCTTCTTTAGTTCTTTATGACCGCATACCCATAATTCTTCACTCAAACTCATATATAAGGAGGAAGAAAATGGAGCAGCCGCCTTACCTCAATTTCTGCAACTTTTCCTTATAACTTGAATTCCTCTAGAACTTCAACTTCCCTTCACACTTAAACCAAAGAAGAAGAGAAAAGTATCTTAATAATTAAGGAAAGTGAGCAGTAGCTTGTGGGAACTTCTGCCTTCTACTTATAATTGAGCATGAATAACATGTTTTCTAGTCTTCCACGGGAGAATTAAGCTAAATCCATAAGTGTTTCTCTTACCTTGATTTGCAGTTATTAGGGTTTCTTCAAGAACCCTAGAAGGAACTTTAAGACTGTTGTTTTAATCCTTAAGATAAAAGAGAGAGAAAGCTGGAGTTAATTCTCAATATTGTATGTTAAAAATGAGTGAGAATAGCAGCCAATATATCTTATATTGAGCTTTCTTCACCTTTAAGAATATCCTCTAGAACCTCCCTTTTTTTGGTCCATTTTCAGCGACTAATTGGTCAAGTAGGCGATGCACCTACTTATGTACATCAAGCAGCTCAAAAGGTCAAACTAGGTAATGCACCTACTTGGTTTCACTTGGGCTTAAATATATTGGGCCTTGGCAGATTTAGCTGCTGGGTTTAGTTTTATTTTCCTTTTATTTATGGGTAAATCACATAAATATGCTATATTAAAAAAATATTTACCATCTATAGCAATATAATTTTTCTAACTAAATATAATAATTTTTTGAAATTAAAAAATTGTACCGTCTATATTCGCTTTGCCTCTTTCTCTACCTTTTTTTTTTCTCTTCCTCCTCTGCTTTTATTTTTTTTCTTCGTCTCTTTTTGTATCATTATATATCTTCCTCCTCTTCTTCTTCTTTTTATTCTTCTTCTTCTTTCAAATTTCCATCTAAAGAACTCCTCTAATCAGTTTTTACCCATAATTTGCAATTTTCACCCAAAAATACGATGTTAAAAGGAATAGAAAGACCGAAAATTTGTACAAAATTAAGTTTTCAAGCAGAAATTTCAAATATCTAAAATTAAAACAACAAAAGTTCACCATTGATGGTTATTATAAAGCTTCAAATTTTGAATTCATTATTTGAATTTTATGAATTTGTGATTAGTTTCCATTCATATTTAATTCAACTTTAATATGTGTGTAATACTTTTTAATTCAAGTTTAATTCATTTGGCAGTTTATTATGTTTCTTCATTTCTTACGATTAAATTACTTGTCTAATTAATTATTGATACAAGTTTTATTTAGTCTACGAATCATTGACTGCTCTTTCGTTTGTATTAGATATATTTCATAATTGTATTAAAATTGTATTAAAATCATGAACAATACATTTAAAATACATATTGCGAATTCCACTCCCCTTTTAATGATATCAACTAAAATAATTTAGGTGACACACTTATAATACATTTATAATACATTTTTAATGCATATTGCAAACATCACTCATGTTCTTAGTGATACAAACCAAAAATAATTTACAAGACACATAAAATACTTGTTTTATTCATGAATAATACAAGTTTAATTCAATCTGTAGATTATTGTCTTGTCTTTCGTTACTTACACTTTTCATTCATTCTTAATTCTCTCTTCTAATTCAATTTTAATTTTGTATAATACATTTTTAATGCAAATTTAATTTTGTATAATACTTTCATTAGTTACGTTTTTTTATTCATGCTTAATTCTCTCCTCTAATTCAACTTTAATATTTGTGTAATACACTTTTAATACAAGTTTAATTCATTTTGCAGTTTATTGGTTAATTTGTTACGATTGGATTACTTGTTTAATTCATTATTGATACAAATTTTATTCAATTTACAGATAATAAAATGCTCTTTCGTTTGCTACATCAATGATTAGCCAAGGATTGGAGAGATCAAAAAAGAGCTCATAAAAAGTTTGTAGAGAGAAAGAAAGGAAGAAAGAGTGTGAGAGAGAGAAAAAAAAAGAGCGAGAGAAACACAATTTAATAAAATACATTGTATTGTTATATATTGCTATAAATGGTAATAATTAAAGAGTATATTTAAAATAAGTAATTATTTTTTAAAACGGATCCACTCAAGTAATTAACCCTTTATTTAACTTAATTTGGGCCTCAAGTGAGTTCATTAGCATAGGCCCAAATCTTATCCATAAACCTTGGCCTTTTTAACTAGATCCATGTAGCTCAAGTAGGTGATGCACCTACTTGGTCCTTTGGATTGGTCAATAAGTTAAAGTAGGTGATGCACCTACTTGTCACCTACTAGCTTAGTTAATTCAAGCAATCATCTCACTTATTTTATTCTATTTTCTAAATATTAATCCCTTTTGCTTTAACTTAGCACTTAACTTTCAACTTTAAGCTCAATTACCACCTTGTTGTCTCGAGTTTAAATACTCCCGTTGGAGTTAACTTGCAGTACACATGCTGAAACGTGCAAGGCATCACATCACCTTCCGAGATAGTTTAAACCAACGCTAATCATATAAGAAACATGGTTCCTCACCTATACTATAAGGCTATGTCAAGTATCACAAGAATAGAACAAGCATATGCATAATACATGTTATTACATACATGTAGAATACGGGGTGTTACAGTTTTTCAACTCTAAACCCTCTAAAATCAATTGGTTCTTTCCCCAAACACTTAGAATCGACTATATCATCAATATATATAAGATTCTACTCGAAAACACACCTAATCTCATGAATCAAACTCAAGAAACTTCAACAACAAGAACCCACATGAACTTAAAACGAATTTCATCAAGAACTCATAACCTTTTCCTTCAAGAGAACACAATTACGCTGAATTGAATCATGATTGGCGCGCGGGTGAACTAACCCAACGCTATGTGATCTCACATACCTCATAGGATTGAATCCTTGGCGAATCCACAACCAAAATTGCACGATCTTGACGAATCTTGAACTTTTTTTCCCCTTTCTCCTTTCTCCTCTTTTCTCTTTTCTCCAAGCCCTAGAGTAAATTTATAATTGTCTAAACTAAACCAATTCAGATTAGACCCCAAATTTAATTGTTAAAAATGAATTAAAATAATTGGGTAAGGAAAAGACCAAACTACCCTTCCAAAATCCGGATTAGACTTTCCTTATCTAAATAGCCCAACTTCAAATGGGCATATCTCCCTCATACGAACTCAAAATCGTGCAAACTCAGCGGTGTTGGAAAGATAATTCAAAGATATTTCCTATGGTATATTGTAGCACACCTAAATCATCCTGATCTAGGATTTCTGGTCATTTTAATTTGACCAAAACTCAAACTTAACTTAACTAATTTTCCAGATTTTTCATTCTTTCCAAAAATGACTCTTTCTAATTCTAGATCTTTCTAGTTCTTTCAAATAGCGAGGTGTTACAATATCTCCCCCTTGGGAACATTCGTCCTTGAATGAGATTACTCTTAGTAGGCTAAGGTTGTAATATCTAACATTCAGCTCAAACACCCAACAAGCAAATCTAACACATTAAGCATATCAATTTAAAGAGTACTAAGAAGAGAATTTGTACCTTGATCTGGAATTTCTATAGGCTCAAAGGGATGTGGATATCTCTTCTTCATATCCTCCTCAGCTTACCAAGTAGCTTCCTCAACAAACTAATTTCTCCAAAGAGCTTTAATAGATGTTATTTCCTTGGTCCTTAACTTGCAAACCTGCTGGTCTAGAATCTGAACATGGATCTCCTCATAAGACAAGCTATCCTTGATACTAATATCTTCAGTTGGTATGATAAGTGAAAGATCTCAGATGCACTTCTTTAACATGGAAACATGAAATACCGGATGGACCACTGCTAACTCTTGTGGTAGATCCAGCTCATAAGCTACATTGTCAATCCTTTTGGATAATTTGTAAGGGCTAATATACGGGGACTTAGCTCCCCTTTCTCACCAAATCTCATAACACCCTTCATAGGTGAAACCTTCAAGTATACCCAATCATATACTTCAAAATCTAACTCCCTTCTCCTAACATCAGTGTAGGATTTCTGGCGACTCTGCGCTGTTTTCAATCTCTCTTGAATAACTTTCACTTTCTCCATAGCTTGGTGAACTAAGTATGGTCCTATCAACCCAACTTCACCAACTTTAAACCATCCAATAGGAGATTTGCATCTTCTCCTATAAAGAGCTTCATACAGAGCCATCTGGATGCTAGAGTGGTAACTATTGTTGTAAGCAAATTCAATGAGAGGTAGGTGCTCACCCCAATTACCTTTGAAATCAATCAGACATGCCCTCAACATATCTTCTAAGGTTTGAATGGTGCGCTCTGCTTGACCATTTGTCTGAGGATGAAAAGAAGTACTCAAGTTCACCTTTGAACCTAAGCCTTTCTGAAAAGATTTCGAGAACTGTGTAGTAAATTGTGCTTCTCTTTCTGAAATAATCGATATAGGAACCCCGTGAAGTCTGATCGCCTCTTAAATATCCAACCTAGCATAATCTTCTGCTGAATTGATAGTATTTACTTGCAAAAAGTGGGCTGATTTCGTAATTCTATCAACAACCACCCAAATAAAATCACGATGCCTGCGAGACCTTGGCAAACCTGTGATGAAATCCATATTGAACATCTCCCACTTCCATTCTGGAAGTTTTATATTCTGAACCATACCACCGGGCCTTTGGTGCTCTACTCTAACTTGTTGGAAATTTGGACAGTTAACAACAAACTCTGCAATGCCCTTCTTCATACTAATCCACCAATAAACTTCTCTTAAATCGCGATACATCTTTGTGGCCCAGATGGATAGAATATCTGGATCTATGAGCTTTCTCCATGATCCTCTCTTGGAGTTCATCCACCCTTGGTACACATAACCTACCTTGATACCTTATTACGTCATTTCTCCCTTGTTCAAAAGCCATTACTTTTTGCTTATGAACATTTGCCTTCAATTCAAGCAAAATAGGATCTTGGTCTTGCTTCTGTTTCACTTCTGACACTAATAATGATTCAGCCCTATTCATCACTACTACTGCTCCTTCTGTGGAATCCATTAATCGAACTCCTAATCGTGCAAGTCTGTGCACATCTTTTGCTAACTCTTTCTTATCTTCCTCAAAATGGGCGGTACTTCCCATAGACAATCTACTTAAGGCATCGGCAACAACATTAGCCTTACCTGGGTGATAAAGAATACTCATGTCATAATCCTTGAGTAACTTTAACCACCTTCGTTGTCTCAAATTAAGCTCTTTCTGACTAAACACATACTGAAGACTCTTGTGGTCGGTGAACATATCCACATGAACACCATAAAGATAATGACACCATATTTTCAAAGCAAATACTACGGTAGCCAACTCTAAATCATGGGTTGGATAATTCTTCTCATGAACTTTCAACAGCCTGGAGGCATAAGCTATCACTTTGCCATTCTGCATTAACATACAACCCAAACCAACTCTAGACGCATCACAATATACGACAAAACCTTGAGTACCTTCTGGTAAGGTCAGCACTGGGGCAGTAGTCAACCTCTTTTTCAATTCCCGAAAGTTTTTCTCACAAGCTTCAGACCATTGAAACTTTACTATTTTCTGAGTCAACTTGGTCAAAGGGGACGAAATAGATGAGAACCCCTCTACGAACCTTCTATAATATCCATCCAACCCTAAGAAACTCCTAATATCAGTTGGGGATGTGGGTCTAGGCCAATTCTGCACTGTCTCTATCTTCTGGGTATCAACTCTAATCCCATCACCGGAAACAATGTGACCTAAGAATACCACAGACTCAACCCAAAACTCACATTTAGAGAACTTGGGATACAACTCTCTATCCTTTAGAGTTTGGAGAACTATTCTGAGACGGCTAACATGATCTTCACATTTCTTGAATAGATTAAATTGTCATCAATGAACACGATGACAAACATATCTAAAAAAGGCTTGAATACTCTATTCATTGTAACACCACGACTTTGCAAAACGTCTAAATTAATTCGTATCTTTGTGGAAAGACAAGGAGAGTGAGTAATAAATTAAAAATTATGTGGTATGTCATATTTTAAGTGTTCAAGGGTTGTATCTCAAGTTTTGAAGTTAAGTAAGTGGCAAAATAAAAGTTGGCGGAAGTTATCGTAAGTTCCTTTTTTAAGATTTCTCTGAAATTTAGATCAAATTTCTCGGAAGTTTTCTCCCAATCAAAGGTCTACGAGTCTAGTTTTCTACACATTAAACCGTTCGTTCATACAACTTCAGAATAGAGAGATATTTGTATTTTTGTGGGACTACGCAAACAGGCACGTGAGGTGGGGCCCTAGGTCGGTGGAACTTTACATATATCTTCTTCTTCGAACCTTTTCTTCATTTTTAGCTAAGAACCAGAAAAAAATAGAGAAACCCATTTCTAGGATCAACTAAAGTATAGATTTTCTCGACTTAAGTCCTTGATGAAAGTTGTTCTACGCATTGGGCTCATCACCGTGGTATAATTTGTTTTATTGATTTTGTAGCATATCACACTTTAGTGTTGGGACAGGAAGGGTTTGGATATATTTAAAGGTTCTGAGGCGTATTACGACCTTAAGATCTAGGTAAGACCCTTCTTTCATCGACTCTAGCTTTTATAAGTAGTAAATAGCAATTTGCGACGGAAATACATATCTTTTATCGTATTGTCATGGTATATTTTATTTTTGTGTGTTGATTATGGTCTTACCTTGTTGTAGTATCGAGGGAGTTATGAGTAAATGTCGTTAGGCCACATGAATTCAGTGAAAAAGGTATGTTAAGGCTATTCCCTACTTACGGCATGTTTCCTTAAAGCTTAAGAGCAATGTAATTGGGTTGTTATCCTTGTTACACTTGTAGCCATTATTGTTAATTGTTGGCTGCTCGAGTTGATAAAATCCTCTCTTGTCGGGATTCTTATTCAGTTAGTAGTGTCCTTATGTTGGACACAACTTAGAGGCTATTTGTAAATGTTTCTTATAACTAAATTGCTCGCTTTTAGCGATTGGATTGTTATTGTTGCCCTTGAGGGCTATTGTGGTTAGTTGTAAGAATGTGATATATGCCTAGAAGGGCTATGTTCTGCCTACAGGGCTATATGGATGCCTAAAAGGGCTATGAGTTACCTACGGGGCTATATTGATGCCTAGAAGGGATATGAGTTGCCTACAGGGCTATATTGACGGCTAAGAAGGCTATGTGCTTCCTACAGGGCCATATTGTTGCCTAAGAGGGCTATGAGTTGTCTATAAGCTATGTTGATGCCTAAGAGAGCTATGTGCTGCCTACGGGGCTATATTAATGCCTAAGAGGGCTATGTGACTACCTACGGGGATAGGGGACTACCGATAGGGGTATATAGGCTGATTGTCACCTTTCGAGCTTATGGGAGCCTGAGTAGGTGGTCTTGTGTGCTGTTTGTACCTGTCGAGCTTGTGGGGGTTGGTTAGGTTGTTGTTTTTTTATTTTTGATAAGTTTAGATTTAAGAGCAGGTCTGTACACTTATCTTATCCTTGACTTATTTATCAGATTATTCTAGTATATCAGGATACCTCCTCATAGTCTATTGTCTTTCATACTCTGTACATTATTTTGTACTGACGCCCTATTGCCGTGGGGGCACTGCATTCATCTATGCAGGTCCTGACAGACGATCGAGTAGACCTCCTCAGTAGTAGTATTGAATTTTATCCTGTTGGCTAGCCCCTTTCTTCCGGAGTTACCAGAGTTGGGAGGTTTGTTACCTTTTGTTGTATATATCTTTATGGGTAGGCTGGGTCCTGTCCCGCTAATCTTTACTACTCTTGGAGGCTTATTGACTAGTGTGTGGGGTGTATAGCTACGTTATGGCCATACTGGCCTATGTTGTTGGTTTGCTGAAGCTTGTTAGCTGTTTGATGTATTGTATTGATACATACCTGCTTTTATTTTGGTATAGATATCATGGTGGCCTCTACGACCCAATCAGGACTTCTGTGCTAGTTGGCTATTTATTTATATGATCTCTTGGGAGTAGTTGTTTATTTTATAGATCAGTTGACAGGGGCCTTGCCGGTCGACGACTTAGTTTTAAGCCGAGATATACTTGTTTGTTTTCTTGATTGCGTGTGGCTGCCATGCACTAGTAGCACATAGTTCAGCAGGGTCGGCTCGAGCCTGAGTTTTCGCATTAGAAGCCAGTTGCGGCCCTTGAGTTTGGGGCGTGACAAACTTGGTATTAGAGCAACGCCGTATCCTAGGGAGTCTGCAAGCCATGTCTAGTAGAATCTTGTTGATAAATGTGTTGTGCACCACATCCGATAAGCAAGAAGCTATCAGGCATAGTAGAATGACTATCTTTCTTTTGCTCACCTTGTGCTATAGAGCGGTGTCTTAAGGGTTGAGGTTTCTGGCTTATAATTGATACTTGTATACAAATAGAGATGACTGACACTAGACATACCACAACTAGCCAGGGGCTAGATACAACTGCAAGCGAGGGTACCAGCAAGGTACCATAGGTGGAGGTAGCCCATTGTGAGACCCAGATGAGACATCTTCTTAGCCCCCTATAGCTTCTCCACAGCTTCAGGAGCCTCCGAGGGCTACATGCCTTTCGGCTCCACTAACAGTACCACCTCTAGTTCCTCATATTCCATCTGATCAGGATTTTAAGAGTGCAGTATGTATGTTTGCACAGTTAGTAGTTGCACAGTGCCAACCAGTTGCACTAGATGTTGCCGGACCTTCTAAAGGGCCCGGAAGTTCGAGAGTTCGTGAATATCTTGCCTTGAATCCTCCACAGTTTACAAGGACAGATCGCAGAGAAGATCCTCAGCACTTAGCTTCATAGGATCTTCAGAGTTATGCATGCCTCAGCGACTGAGTCAGTTGAGTTAGCAGCATTTTAATTGCGTAATGTTGCAGTATTGTGGTATGAAAGTTGGGAGAGATCTAGGGGAAAAGATACATCTCTACCCACTTGGGAGAGCTTTACCGAAGCTTTCATAGATCACTATTTGCCTCGAGAGATTAAGGATAGCCAGGTGGACCAGTTTCTGAACCTCCGATAGGGTGGCATGAGTGTCCGAGAGTATGGGTTGAGATTTGATTCATTGTCTAGATATGCACCATCATTTGTTGATACAATGCATGACATGGTGTGTAGATTTGTGAGAGGGCTTAACTCAAACCATTTCGAGGCTTGTTGTACCGCTGCGCTAAATGGTAATATGGATATCTTGTGGAGTCATGCCTTTGCACAGGGCATAGAGGATCGCCGACATCTACAGAGAGAGACAGAAGAGGGCTAGGCCCGCTGGTGCTCATGGAGATTTTTAGGGTGGTCCCAGACCCCGATATTCTATTAGGCCACCTAGACCTCTGCCACAGCAGTTCCAGGGTAGTAGATTTGATCGTCAGGAACAGTCATGCCCAGCCCCCAGGTGAGGGTTCACGAGCATCAGGCTTGCAGCAGCAGAGGGGTTCAGGCCAAGCTAGGACAGCCCCGCCACGTTGCGCTACTTGCGGTAGGATGCATTTTGGAAGGTGCAAACAGGGTTCGACAGGTTGTTATTCTTGTCGACAAGAGGGGCATGGGTGGAGAAACTGCCCTACCATAGGTCAGGGTGGTATAGGTCAGTCGACCAGGTCAGCAATAGGTTCCTTCTCATCAGTACAGTCTATAGGGCGTGGACCCCAGACTTCAGCACGTAGAGGTAGAGGTAGAGACAGAGAGGGAACATCTAGTTCTGGTAGTGGATAGAACAATACATATTCATTAACCGGCCGACAGGACTCAGAGTCATCACCAGATGTTGTGACATGTACATTAATTGTTTGCTCCCATTGTTTTTATGCTTTGATAGATCTTTGATCTACTTTGTCTTATGTTACTCCATTTATTGCGGGGAGGTTATGTATAGTAGCAGAGTCATTAGATCGACCATTTATTGTATCTACACCAGTTGGTGAGACTATTATTTCCAGGAGAGTCTATCGAGGTTGCACAGTAGAAATTATCGACCGTCAGACCTCTGTAGATCTCTTAGAGTTAGAGATGGTCGATTTCGACATCATTATGGGTATGGACTGGTTAGCGTCTTGTTATGCTAATGTTGAGTGCCAGACAAAGATTATTAGATTCCATTTTCCAGGAGAGGTAGTTCAAGAATGGAAAGGCGATACAGCAACGCCGAAAGGTAGGTTTATTTCCTATCTTAAGGCAAGGAGGATGATTACCAAGGGTTGTATTTATCATCTTGTTCACGTTCATGATATAGATGCAGAACCACCGACTCTTCAGTCTATTCCGATAGTTAATGAGTTTCTAGATGTATTTCCAAACGAACTCTCTAGTATCCCTCAAGAATGGGAAATTAATTTTGCTATAAATATGCTACCAAGTACACAACACATATCTATCCCTCCTTATAGAATGGCTCCTGCTGAGCTAAAGGAGTTGAAAGATCTGCTGAAAGACTTGCTGGATAAAGGCTTTATTAGGCCTAGTGCTTCACTATGGGGTGCACCAGTGTTGTTCGTAAAGAAGAAAGATGGCTCACTAAGAATGTGTATCGATTACTGACAGCTGAATAAGGCAACTATAAAGAATAAGTATCCCCTTCCAAGGATAGATGACTTGTTTGATCAGTTACAAGATGCTAAGTGTTTCTCAAAGATTGATTTAAGATCAGGGTACCACCAGATACGAGTTCGGGAGAAAGACGTTCCAAAGACAGCTTTTAGAACTAGATATGGGCACTTTAAGTTCTGGGTAATGTCTTTTGGAATAACTAATGCCCAGTAGTGTTCATGGAACTTATGAATAGTATATTCAGGCCGTATCTAGACTTGTTTGTGATTGTATTTATTGATGATATTTTGGTGTATTCAGGTTCAAAAGATGAGCATGCAAATCATCTGCGAGCAGTCCTTCAGGTTCTTCGAGACCGAGAACTTTATGCAAAGTTTTCTAAGTGTGAGTTCTGGTTGGACCAGATGCAGGTATTGCGGTTGATACACAAAAGATTGAGACCGTAAAGACTTGGCCTAGACCCATGACTCCGATTGAGGTTCGTAGTTTCTTAGGGTTAGCTGGGTACTACAGAAGGTTTGTAGAGGGGGTTTCTTTAATTTCAGCCCCATTAACGAAGCTGACTCCAAAAGCAGCTAAGTTCTAGTGAACTGAGGCTTGCGAGCATAGTTTCCAGGAGCTGAAGGACAGGTTGACATCTGCACCAGTTCTTGCATTGCCAGACGGTTCAAAAGGCTATGCGGTGTATTGTGATGCTTCTGGTGTTGGGTTGGGATGTGTGCTAATGCAACAAAAGGCCTGAGGATCGCCTAAACCATTGGGCGAGTTGCCAAATGGCCATGGTCTCGCCTAATGTTCTAGTGTGCCAAGCCTTGAAGGAGAAAATCAAGTCGGTGATAGAAAGGAGTAGTCGGCGAGTCGCCGAACGGTTTCGCGATGCAGTGCTATATCGCCCAAAGTTACAGAGCTTGAAGTTGTTGAAGGCCAAAACAAAAAGGCAATGGAACTGACCAAAGGATGGATCGTCGAGTGGATCGGCGATCCCAACTTATTGCATTGAATGGTCCTTCGCAACACATTTTTTGGCGACTATAAATACATTTTTAAATTCATAGTTTAGTATCTAGCAGTGAATCTAGTCTTTGATCAGTTTTTGAGTAGAAAGCTTAGAATTGAGTTTTGAGACAATATTTTCTTAGCTTTGAAGATTTGAAGATTTTCATTTCTGAGAAATTAGAAGTGGGTGTTGAAGATTCTTCATCTTAGACCTTTGTAAAGACGAAATTAATCGTACCCAGTTGATGGAAACACAATTTGGTAACGATTTCTATCTTTTTATGATGTCTAGCTAAACCTCAATTCTTGGGGTATGATTATGTGATTTTGGGTTGATTTAGTTGTTGGGTATTGTTAATTGATAGTGTAAATGATGTTTAAAAGTGATTTCATTCAGTAATTGTGGCTTAATCTAAAGGGTTGTAGTTGCAAATGCAACTCTACCTTCGTGTTTTTGTCTTGCTCGAGAGAGAGGTTTAAAAACCAAGATTACTGATTTGATGGTCTGTGAGTATTAGGTTGTCTGGGTTCAGCTCGAGAGAGTGAATCCTAAACCCTTTTCCAGACATTCAGCTCGAGAGAGTGAATGGACTAAAGCAAAGGCTATTTTTAATTGTTGTTCATTGGTGTTCGAGAGAAACCAATTTGATTCGGGGTAAATTGTTCGAGAGAAAGTTTATCCCCCCCACTAAAGTCTAGCTTAGTCACTGATTTACAACTATTTACTATCAATTACAGTTACCCATTTGTCTACCTTAGCCCATAATCCGATCACATCCCAAGAACCCATCTCTTGACTTGTTTATTCTTGATATTTGATGTTGTAGTTGATAATTACAATCAAAATCACCTTGTTATTTGAGACTTGTGCCACTCCAAACTTGAAATATGCTTTTATTCGTAAATATTTTTACCTATGATTGACTTGAACACATTCATGCTTATTTATTGATTCTCAAATGCGTACCACTCCCTGTGGGATTCAACCCCAACTCACTTAGTTGGGTTATATTATTGACTAACGATCGTTGGCACTTAGTATTGGATGAAGTGTCCTGATACGTGAAATCAATGGAACAAAACCTAATAATTTTTGACAAATGTCTTGCCAATCCCCTATGGTCCTTATCATTTCATTACCAAGTACTGGATCACCATTCACAGGTAATCCATACAACACCTTTATGTCTTGCAAGGTAATTGTTGCTTCGCCTGTTCTAAAGTGAAAAGTATGAGTTTCGGGACGTCACCGCTCAACTAGTGCAGTGATCAAACTACGGTCAATAGCAGACCGATTAGATTTGTAAACACCATATAATCCAGATAATCTAATTACTTCAAGAACTCGTGGATGGATAGGATATTTCTCTATGAGCTTCCAAAAATTTTCATTTTCTCTCCTCGTATTAAGAATCATATTAACATTTCCTTCCCATATATCTTGTGATCTATGAGTAAGTTGTCCCGTTAATACATTCGATTTCAGTGGACCGGGATCCAACTTGTATTCACTATTATTAGCCATAAAAAATACATATGGAATACACATGAAAGTAAACTTAAATGTTAGCTCAAATTATTATGTAATTTTTTCTTGGCAACACACTTCAAAAGTGACGGTAAGTTAACAAAAACACATTTAAAAGTTTTAAGGTCATCCTCTTTAATTTAGAAGTGTATTGATATAAGACAAACCATCTTTAGACTACACTAAGCAACAATAGAATTCGAGTAGAATTTTTTTCTTGATATACAATTGTTACATTATGTAAAGAATAACCAAACCATGGAGAGAAAGAAAAGTAAGAATTAGACGAAACGAATATATATGAAACATGAATAGACATAAAGCTAATATTACAACTTTAAATAATTCAGAGTTTAGTGGCCATGAAAGGAATCCTTAAATCAAATCAAACAAAACAAATAACCAGATAACAACTTATGTTGGAATCCAATTTCATGGGTTGGTTAGCGGGTTCTTCAATTTATACAAGATAGAATCCTACTTACGATTCAATTCAATTCCTTCGTAAAGATAAATCAACCTTGAACAAAGAAATTACCTCGAAATATTTATGGCATTAAAATAATCGTGAATCTCTTTTTCGGCAACACTAACGGTGCGAATCAAAAACGGCGTCGTGCATATGTTCTCTTCGCGAGGAGAAGAAATATTGAATTGAAATTGGGGTTAGGGTAGGGTGAGGAAAGTACTATTAAATTGAAATTGGGTTAATGGGGTAAATTGGGTTTAAGATAGAAGGATCAAAACGACAATGTTTCAGTATAATAATTATAAAACATTACTAGTAGTAACGTACTACTTAAATTCTAAAATGTTACTAGTACTAATGTATTCATACTTAAACTCTTACTCTAACACCGTCCCCCCATTAGTTTTGGTCCGTTGCCTAGTAGAATTAAAATATGGCCTAATACATTATTGTCAACAACGTTTATACTAGTTTTGTGAAGTTTTAAAAATTACTATTGTAAATTGATTTAAATAATAAGTTATTTTGGTTAAAAATTCTAATGTGAGTATATCAAAGAGAATGAATTAGGTCAAAATCTCATTTGATGGATAAATTGTAGCTTTCATACTTCAATCAATTATAAAGGGCTTTTTTCGTACTTCTATTTCGTCCAAGACTTAACCATTTGTTTAGGAAAAACTTGCTACTGATTTTTCATAAAGATGATATATAAGATTCAATGGCATAATTTCTACAACAATTTGTATACTTTCTTATATTTTTTAGCTAAGCACAAAACAACTTATTGTCTTGTCTTGTACACATTGCAGAGCAAAGATTTAGTGTCAGGAAGGCTCTTTAACAACGTGCGTATAAGTCTCATACAATTTCAGCACCTTGTATTTTATAATTTTGCTAGAGCACTACTAAAAAACTGCTAAAGACGACGGACCAAAAAGTGACAGACAACGTCACTCCAAAAAACGATATCATTTGTAACTTGTTCGTCGTTTTTATTAATTTTATTATCTTTTTACAAAAAGTGACGGACTACATCTCTTAGTATGTTGCTTTTTTGGCGAATTTTTGCGCTATATATATGTGTGTGTGTGTAGAGACGTCAGTCGTCGCTTTTTATTAAAAATAATTATTTTTAAATTAAAAAATTACCATGTGGTCCGTCGTTTTAAAATGATTTTAATTTATCAATTAATTTTTAAAAATAGCGACAAATGACATCTTTTAGTCCGTTCCTTTTTTATCAAAATATTTTTTAAAAAGCGACGGGCAGCGTCGCATAGTCCGTTGCTTTTTGGTCAAAATGTTGGTCAAATATTTTTTAAAAAGCAACGGACAAAGATACGTTGTCCGCAGATTTTTTTAAACCATGTTTGGGACAAATATATTTTTTCCATTTTTCTCAAATCTCTCTTTATCTCTCTTTCTTCTCTCTAAAACTAGTACCCGCCACCGACCCCGGCGTCCTGCCGCCCGCTGTCGTCATCCCCTTTCCCGATGTGCCCACTGCTTGCCGCTGTCGTCCTCGCCTCCCACTGTTTCTCTCTATCTCCTTTTTAAGGTTAGGATTTCAATTTTAACTTTTTTTCAATTCGAGTAATATTTTAAAAGGACAAGTTTGAAAGCGGACCAAAGTGATAAAACCACTGTCAAAATTTGTCTTTTTTTATTATTAAAATCGAGAGGTTCATCACATTGATTTCACGTGCAATAGTACAAAAAATATTTTCTTGCAACATCATATGTCAATAATAAATTGAAATAGTTCGTCAAATAAAGGTTAATTCTTAGTTTAGCTGCAATAGTATTTCTACTAAACAGATAAGGTGTTCTCTTCTCACTTTTTTTCACATGGAGTTATTATTTCTTCTAAATATATAAAAAGACGATTGAACATTCCATACACAAAATTTTGGACAAAATCAATGTTAAACAATATGCAAAAGTTTGGAAGAGGACTAAAAACTCACCAATATTGCAAACATAAGGGACTATTAGTACTTTATGTGACAATCCAAGGATGACTTTGAATCTTAACCTAAGGATAAGAGACAATTTTGAGCCTTTTCTCGAGGTAGGGTGGATAAAGACTAAAATAATGAATTTTGATGAACTTGGACTAAAGGTTTTAATATTGAGAAAATTTTAAGAATAGTAAACATAAAAATCATATTGGCACTCTATAGCTATAATTTTGCTATTTGCGCTCCATAACAACTATAGTTTGCTATGGAGCATCTAGTTTGTACAAATCGTAGGCAGGCATCTCTTTTGTATTAAAGCGCAGTGATTGTCTATGTATGTTGGTTAGATAATTGTATATATGTAACTACTATGTATATGTATCAATGATTGTGTTTGTATATCTGCATAAAATTTGAATTTGTATACAATTAAATCAAATTAAAACATTTGTATATCAAATCTCTCTCTCGCTTTATATAACACAAATTATACATTGTAATTTGTATAATTTGTGTTTGTATAAAGCGGGAAAGAGAGAAATGAAAAAGAGACTGGGCAGGGGAAGATCTATATGTGTATAATTATAAGTGTATAAGACGAAAATATATGTACTTACATTTGTATATACAGTTCTCTCTCGCTTTATACAAACATTGTTTATACATTTGTGTTTGTATAAAGTGAGAGAGGCGAACGAGATTCTAGAATGACTAGCGAGATTCTTTGAATGACAAAGTGTTTGCTACGAATTAGAATTAAATGAAACTGTAGCTATAACATTTATTTGAATTAATAGTTTGCTATAATGCACAATTTTCCTTTAATAATTGGGATAAAATTTAAGTGTGAGACTTGAAAAATGGTAAAGTTAAATATTTAAGTTAATTATAATTTAACAAAATATTTCTATTTTATTTATGAATGATATATAAATAATGATAAAATTTAGGACAAATTACGCACATAGACAAACATATACTAGTTAATTAGCTAACATAACAATAGTTTGAATTAATTACCACTCACAACTTCTTTTTAGCTATAATTACGTGTGCCTCTCTCCACTCTTCCTCTCACGCATCTCTCTTCTCTTATACATATACAACTATAAATTGTACATATATAATTATATGACAAATATACAAATACTATTCGCATCTCTCCACTCTCTGACCTCCCTCGCTCACCTCTCTCCTCCCTCTTCTAATCTCGCACCAGATATACAAATACAATTCACCTCTCTACACTCTCTCGCTCGCCTCTCTCCCTCCCTCTCCCAATCTGCCTCACTTCTCTCCTCCCTCTCCAATCTGGCTCGCCTCTCTCCTCCCTCTAATATGTAGCTCCGAATCGTAATTAGCAAACTATAACTATGAAGCCTAATTAAATTATTTTTAGTGGCTATTTATGAAATTTCCTCAATTTATATATATATATCGATTCAATTTGATTATTTTGTGATTTTTTAAATAAAATTAAAACCCAAATCAAATAGTATTAATGTTTAAAATTTAAAATCAAACTTATCCAAATCAAACAAAATATTAACTTTTTAAATCAATTTAATTTAAATTGCCATTAAATTTGATTTTTTAACGTAAGGTGAATAGCCTAGTTGCAGTACATAAAAAGGGGAAGGACATGTAAACCTCGAAAAAGAAGAAGAAAAGGAGGGACTATAATAACAGTCAAAATTCGTAAAACCCTAATCGGTAGCCAATTTCCAGTATGGAGGGAATACAGAAGGCTTTTCGTAGTGCCATGTCTCAGGCTGATCCAAATGGCAGTTTCAGTTCCATTTCTTCTGCTCTTGAAAAAGTACCCAGTAAATCTTTTGCTTCTGCTGCTTCTGTTTCGTCGGCTGATCAATCACAGCTTTTGCTTACTCGATCTTCCAGGTTATTTTTCCCTTTAGTTTCTTAGCTTGCTCTTTACCTGCGCTTATTTTACTTTTTTTTTTTTTTACAATAATTTGACCTTTGCCGATCATAACAGTCTAATTACTAGGTGTGACACATGACCCTTTTCCTTTTTCAACTCAATTTGATCCATTACGATTGTGGCTTTTGGGGAATAATGATTGTATGTTGTGAATTGTCATGTCATTCAAGATTAGGGGCTTGTAGTTTGGTTCCCTTACTTTTTTTGGGGATGAACTCATAGAAACCTTCCTAGTTTTGCCAAGTGTAGTCTAAGATATCTGAACTTAAATGGTGCAGAAGTCGGTCGAAGAACTCTAAGAACCTTGTTCTAGATTTTTGTATTGTTGTTCATGGATCTTAGTATTGTTGCAGAAAAATAAATGTAAGTTTTTGAGTTGCTTGATAATCGTAGTATCCGTGATATGTATGAGAGAAGGGGTCAAATGAGTATCCAAATAGATAGAATAGTTTTTATCAGACCGGTAATGAGATAGCTTGACATAAGGTCTTTAATCATTAAGTACGTGTGTTTATATGGTAGAAAAGTGTACCTAGACTAGGAATCGAGATTGAGGATCTGTGCATTTTCATCTAGTATTATCACCAGCTACCACTTCTGATGGTCAGCTCCACATTTTTGGTGCTGAACTTTTAAATCTATTTTATTTGAAACCCAACCTAAGTACATCATAGCTTTTGTTAGTAATAGTATCCTTGTTGGATTTCTTTAGTTCCTTGTTGGGAGAAATGTGACTAATGGAAATTGGTGACACTCTCATGGTAAAGCTGTACATCTTCTATTGTAGACAAGCAGTATCACTGTGGACTTGCTCAAAGCTCTGTGCCATTTGTTTTGTTGCTGGAATATTTGTCGGTTATACACTGAAGCGTCGTGTACGCCGATGGGCTTCCAAATTTCTCAAGGGATTGAAGGACTAACAAGTTTTGGATACTTCCAGTTTCTGATTGTAATTTCATTTTCCATGTAGGTATCGTATCACATTGTACTTTTTCTGGCCATGATATACAGAAGTCTTTTATGGGTTTTTGCTGCATAAGCACTGAATTGTATTTATTTCATTGTTTCCCAGTGTTTGATACAAAAAGAATTTATCGACTTTCTTCAGTATTCTTTATTGACGGCCCTCTTCCATCTGTAATATCTGATATATCATTGGACCTTTTTTGACAACATAAAAAAAGAAGAAGATAGAAACAAATACATGAGACAGTTTATTTATCTTGGAGTACGAAAATAATCTTTTCTATCACTGCTCAGGAAACTTGATAGGTATAACTGCCTTGTAATAGCTTGATTTGTCATTTTCTCGGTGCTCATAAAGCAACATCATACCACCTTCGTTTTCTTTTCCTTATTACTTCATTCTCTTGCCTCATTTTCTTTAATTCTCCTCTTCATCCTCACACTTGCAGCTTAGTGGTAAATTTACAAATGCACTGAGGATGTCATATACCATTCTTCACACCCTACGGCCTACACATAGGTGCATAGTAACAATATTGGCTGTATGTATTTGACACTGTAACGACAAACATGATTGCTTTCTTGCGTCAGTAGAAAAATCTTTTTGTGGAGATCCCCAAAGGACAAATAATTACATTCTCCTATAGATAGAACTCACTATTTTGACTTCTTTCTCTATTGTAACTCGTATAATATATGCATTTACATTTCTCTGGATGAGTGTGTAGTGGTACATTCGTTCCTCTTAATCATATGGACAATTACAAAAAATGAAAAGAAAAATAAAGAATACCGTGTCGCTTATTTGCTAAATTTGCTATTTCAAAAGTACTCTTTGTGGAACTCAAATCGTGTGGATGTCTTGTAAGTCAATTCTTGTGATAGCTTCTTCAATTCCTTTGCCAAGGCAGGCAACCCGCAGTAGAAGACTCCTGTGTATCACATAGAACTGTCTTGTTAACCAATCTATTAAATATCTTGTTCCTTTTAGTTCTTTTTTCCCTCCCCTCTTCTGTTGAAAATGCAAAATGCTATCAGGGAAGTGCTCTGTTGGAGGCTTCTTCCTTTAAATGGTCATTGCCATGAAGTTTGAGTTTTTTTTTCCTTTCTGAAGTTTAAAGAACACATTTTCATCTCATTTGTTACACTCTTTTAGGTTCCTTCGAAAGACAAATTAAGATTTATAAAGCCGTACTACGAGGGTGTTTGGATTGGCTTAAAAGTTGGTCAAACCTACTTTTAAGTCAGTTTTTGACTTCTGGAAGTGTTTTGCAAATATAAAAAATAACTTAAAATAAGTCAAAAATGACTTAAAATAAGTTACGAAGTGTTTGACAAGGTAAAAAATGACTTAAAATATGTCAGAAACCAAAAGTAGGTCTCCCCCTACTTTTTATTTTTTCAACTTAAAAGTCATTTCAGTTTGACTTTTTATTTTTGACTTAAAAGCTACTTTTTTTAAGCCAATCCAAACGAGCTTCATCATGCAAACGTACTTTAGAGCTATATTTTCTATCTTCATCTAGTCAAAAAGCATGCCATTCTTATAATTGGTAATGTTGCTGCATCATTATGTTCTGCTTCATGTTTCATGTGTTTGATTATACATATTTAATTTCTTCCTTCACCTCTATTATGTGATAATTTCCGCTGGCAGGAGGTTTGGACATATTGTAGAAGTGAGAGGTTACAAATAGGTATGACACAATACTTCTTCGAAACCACATGTGCTTACAGTTTATTAAAGTTTAGGTTGTAGGAATTTTTTACCTACTGTGGAATATGGATGTTTTGAAGCAATTTTGTTGAATACTTCCTTCCAGTTGGGCCTTGCAAAATGTGTCCTTACCTGCAGTAGAATTAGTTTAATTAGTACTGGGGGTGGAGTATAGTTCACCTCTAGTTTGCTTCTCTCTAATCCTTGTTGTGGTTGAAAACTTTTCATGAAATTAAGTAGCTTTTGAATAATAAAGCTTTTTTCTAGCTAGAACATGGCGCTCATTGAGCTAAGCTAAAATTCCTTACTTCATTATATTTCTTTTCCATTTCTCTTCAAGAAGGCTTGGTTGAGAGTATTGATGGATTATACCTGAGTGCCGGACAGGATGTCAACACCATGTTTTGCATGGTTGAGCGCCTGGACCATGGTGATGAGAGTTGACCTGGCATCACCCTCTTCATAAACACTTGTAAGATAATTGTGCATCTCTATCAGACCCTGTTTCATTTAAATCATCAGAAAATGTATAGCTGGGTCAGTTACTAATATATCATAGCAGAATACTTGATAAGATGATAAAGGGTGGAGGGGTGGGCACTTAAAGATATCCTGTAACAAATTTCTGTACATTACTTTGTGATCCATCTCAGCCACTTCATTCATCACCCCTTTAAACCACTCAAAGGATCCTGGTTCTCTGGTAACCCAATAAAAATGTGCACTTTTTGTCCTTAGTGATTTCTTTTTTCCAGTTGATGCCATGCTTGAAGAGGCAAGACTTGTCCAGCTGTCATCCGAAGCGCTGGTTTCGGTAGTCGAATCCTAAGGTAGAATCACAGGCAAAGAGACTGTAAGTTGGGGCTTTTAACATTCTACCTGGTTAGTTCCAAATTAACTTGAAGTAAGATTTGTACCAGTTCTTCTGATCTTGAATTGTTCAATAGATCTTTTAGGATACTTATAAAAGGCGTAGCTCCAATACCTAGTCCCACGAGGAGCAAGACATCATAATTTTGATAGTCCTGTGCTGGGGCACCGTATGGTCCATCAACAAGCAATCGAGGTAAACTGCGTCATTACAAGTCCTTCAGACTTAATAAGGAAATCTTGATATGTTTGACTGTTTAAAAATCACACAAAGGAAGTTACCCTCTTTGATCAACATTTCCACGTTCTCTAAACTTAGCCCGCCCTATTTCACATGCTGAACTATCATCCTCTGTGAATACCCGCTTAAGTTCATTGGTCCAATCACCTACCATGCGAATGTGAACACTGAGGTAGTCATCTCCTGGTGCTGATGTTATAGAAAATGGATGCCTGGAGAAGCATCAAGATATATGTTAAATAGCTGTTGGTCGAGGCATGATTGACTTAAATGCAGAAACACTGCACTTACCATTCAAATGAGGAGATTGTTGGGCACTGCAGGAATATGTACTGCCCGCTCTTGTATTTGAAACTATTAGGCTTTGACATGGTAAGGCTAAAGACATCTCCTGGAAGTACAGAAACCTGTAAGGATCAAAGAAAAACCATCTTCATTGGTTTCCTGTTTTGTTCCTTTCCTTCTCTCCCTGCTACCATGTTTATCTCAGTATGTTTTATTTGTTTCTTTACTACTGTCTTGGGGGTGGAGGCTGTAGGAACCAGATGCTTATATCATCTCTAGGAATGTAGGGAATGCAATTAAATACTTAGAGAAAAAGACTACCATAAGTCATTGACTTTATTTATGTTAAGGGTAGCCTTGGCATAACTAGTAAAGTTGCCTCCGCGTGACCAGGAGTCACAATTTCGAGCTGTGGAAACAACTTCTTGCAGAAATACAAGGTAAGGATACGTACAATAGACCCTTGTGGTCCGGCACTTCCCCGGACCCTATCATAGTTGGAGCTTAGTGCACCAGGCTACCCTTTTTTCCCCTCTATCTCTTGACTTTGAGTTAGCTAATGGTAAATATTCACACTTGAGTTAGTTCCATATCGGAAGGTTCTAAAAATTTTTGGGGTGCTGGTGGTTGGAGCGCGAGTATTTGATTGATTTATGTTGGTGCTCGATGGTCATGTTTACGATGTTACATAGTGGACGTATGTCATGGAATAAGAGAAACTCTTCTTCTTAGGGAAGTAGCTGATTGAATATATGGTTTTGTGGTGGTGTTTGGATGGTTTCATCTGTCTATATGTGTGAACCTCAGTGCTTGTTGAATTATTGAGGGGTGTAGAGGGAGGCTAGAAGCAGGTGTTGATTGCAGCTTATTAGTATGCGGAAAAGGAGTCTAATTTCTCTATAGATGGAAAAGTAGATTGATAAAGCAAGTCACCTTCAAAATTTTTGCTGCGTAGTGTTCTGATCGGCATGTTCTCAAACTCCTCTCTGCTACATAGAGGAGCAACGGCATGGAGATGTACATCCATGTCTGCAATATGGGAAATAAATTGTCAGCATACTCCATGTTTAGTTTATATAAAGCAATTTGGTGTTCTATCTATGCCCTTACTGTTTTCTGCCACCATTGGTGAACCAAGAATACAAATGTTCCATGTACCAGTAGTAGTACATAGACCACTGCTAGAAGGTGATGAGAGTACCAAAATGCATTGAAGCCTGTTAATCGACTGAAAGGAGGTGGTAGCTTCAATACATTTCTCCTGAAGCTGCTTGTTGCTAGTGTGAAGACAATTGCCATCAAAATCACCATAGCAATGCCAGTGACGCCTTCAATACCAGTCAATAGACTTTTGAAAGTGGGCTTCACGTTGTCAAAATCAGAAGCAATCAGTGCAAACTTTTCAGGAGATGAGTTAATCAGACGAGGAAAATCACACGCTAAATGGTTCACTGCGTGAAGCAAGATTCCAACTCCAATAGCATATGCAATAATCTGCAGTCGAAACAACATTGTCAAAAAAATTTCTCGGAAGGTGAACAATATACTCTCTGTTCGGGTGTAGTTTACCTTGTGAAAATTGATATTATCATCAAAAGGAAAGAGGAGCTTTGCCCTAGTAGATCGTAGCCAAGTTAAAATGTTTCGACAAACTGGTAGAAGAATAAGTGCCATGTTGAGCTTGAGAGTCTCTGCAGCTCCTTTAGCAGTTGCCAAGCAGTAACCCATAACTTGAAATGCTGCTCTTCGTCTATACTGCAAGAATTTCCAGGTGAAAAGTCCAGCCATAATCATCACCCATAGCAAAAGAATCCAGCCTCTTTGCCAGTTATCTAATACAAGGCATTTGAATGCATAGCTTGCTCTCTTTACTAGGTTCTTGGTCTTATTAAGAGTTCCTAAATTTTGACCCCATCCAACACTTGTTGTGCTTAAGGGTCTGCTGTAGGTCATGTAATTGTCCCTTTGCAGAAGAAGCGTTTCCAACTGCCATAACTGTAAAGGAAAAGAGAATATATCAAGTCGTTTTGCCAAACCAATTAAACTACTCCAATTTTCAGATTGAAGTGACTTTTGACAAATATTAGAAGTGTCCTTAGAGTTTGCGGTTTTTTTAAAACATCACATGATATTTCAATAGTTATAAAAATATAATTACATGTCCTTTAGGAATGATTGTCTACGTCTTTCGCCCCTATCGTTTTACTTTACATTTTTAGTGTTTGTTGAAATTATGTATAAATATTTTTGAGATAATGTTTAGTGTTTTCTTCAACAACGCTCTTGTGGTCCCCCAAAGTCCAAATACAGTGCGAGGATTCCCTATGTTTTGACTTGGACGTAGTCGACTAAAAGAAGTTCGTGCTAAACACTTATTTAGAATAAAATAAAGGAGAAAAAAGAAGTTTGTGGGTCCAGATATGTACAAGTCGTGGTATAGACAAGATAGCTACTAAAAAAGAAACGTATAATTGATCAAATCTAGGTTTGGTAATTTGGTTGTAAATAATCAGATAAGTTTTACTTTATAAATTGCCGTGTAAGAAGATATTTATAATATAATGTCACGTAAACAAGATAATTTCATATGATAAATTTTAAGATAAAAATGGTAAGTGACTTGTTAAAATAAGTTAGAAGATAATGTTACCTCAATGTAACCAAGACATTCAGGATCTAGTTCCTCCATAATTAAAGAAGCATACTCGGCTGCACGTTCCTTCAACTTGGACAACTTATTTGCCGAAGCACTCAGCATGATTAGCTGTTGGAAGAACAAAATATAAAGCGAATACCATAACAAATTAATCTTTGAGGGAAAACTATATTACTATTAAATATTCCTCCGCCATTAACGTATTTTATTCTATTTCACAATACTATAAAGTAGTATTATTAATAACTAAACACGAAACTAATGCTTTTTTCGAATTATTGAAGATGCCCCTAATGGATTTTGCACAAATAGAATATGGTTTGACTTTAAATTCTAACCTTATTTCAGTTTTATTGTTCAGTAGTTAACCCATGATAATCTTACCTCTTGAACTTCATCTCTCGTGATTTTTCCATCTCCGTTGCTATCCGCCCTACATGTAATATCATTATCAAGTAAAATATTAAGACGAGTATATATGAAATACTAACAAATTATATCGAGTAATATGATATATTCAATCCTCGATGAAGCGGTCAAAATCAAAAATCAAAATATATTGGATTTGATGTGCTATATCTATAAGGAAAGCGAGTCAAAATTCAAGTTTAGCCCTCTCCAAAATCATTCACGAGGAGATAAATTACACCACAATGATTTTTTATTTTTTTTTACGTAAAACAAAGAAGTGGACCAATCATAACTGATTAACATGGTATAATAGTTTAAGCACACTGATATGTCTTTATCGTGTTAGTTTATAACTTTAATTCTTATTTCAGATATAGGACAAAAAAGAGTTGCTTTTCCGTGTTGAGAATTGAGATTAATAATAATGCATGCTTTCGAACAAAGTGGAAATTAAAGAGAACCCACATGTCAAAGAAAATCTGAAGCCTAGCATCAAAACTTTGGTCAGAAATCTGTAACCAAAAATCATGAAGCTCAATTTTGGTTATCTTTGCCGCTTTTTGACGCCGCCGCCGTATCAACGCATCGAAAACCCCAACTGCAAATTCTTTCGAATCCACCATTCCTGCACATGCACCGTTCAGTATATAAAATATACTATTGCATCTCAGTTAAAACTAATTTCATGCATGATTTTACAAAAAAAAAATAGCAGATGGCATTCATATGGTTTACATGATGAATTGAGAACTTTGAATGTACCAATGCATTCACCAAAATCTTCTCTAGCAAGTAATCCGTCTTTGGCCAAAGCATGAAACCGCGCCTCCACTTTTTTCCATAGCACATTTGTGTCAGATTCGCCAGTTGTTTTGCTTATAAATCTCAATCCACCAAGCGCACGCTGAGCCGTTGATTTACTTCTTACTAGTTTCAATTTCGATTTCATCTCCTCTCGTGCAGATAAGGTGTTTGTTGTATGGTGAAGCTGAAAATTATCATCGGAGACTTCTGATGCTGCCGCCGATGTCCGTGACATCACCGACGGCGATCGGATCCACGAGAATTTCCGGCGGAGTTTGGAGGCCGCCGATGCACTACGAGCCAGAAATCCGTTGGGCGGTGCTTCCTCTTCTCCTTCTTCACTACCTTCATCATTAATGTGTGATGGTGTTGGTGCTACGCTACACAAAACAATTGAATTATCATCCAATTCAAGCGTAACTTCCACTAAATCATTATCGTTGTTTCTCCTCAAATCATTGAGAAAAATCGGTAACATTGCTCCTCCGACATACTCCCCGCCGGTATCCAACTTCTCCGCCGGCACCACTATATCCTCCGGTAAGTCAAAATTCCTACTATAACTGGATCGTTTTGAGCTGCAGCTGTCCAATGATGATGACCTCAGAAATGATTTCAACTGCATTTTCTTTCTTCTGAAAAGATCGACAAGTAAGTAACACCGAAATCTCCCTTAATTATTTCTTGCAATGCAAACTATATTTCTTTAATTTAAAGCTTAAATTTAACAAGAGAGAAAAGAAAAAAGCTTAGATCACACGGTTCGTTCCGGAATGTTGTTAAAACAAACACCTCTCAACCGATCTCTGAACACGATTTCAACGCTTTGCCTCCAGACTCTCTCTCAATTTCAATTTCAATTTCACATTGGTTCCATGTAGAAAAAATGATAGAGAGAGAAAGAGAAGAGGAAAGAAGAGAGTAGTTGGGGTTTGTTTAAGAAAAACTCTATAAAGAATAGCTTCCAACTTAATAATATAACTAAATTGTACTACTAATATATTATTATTTATTACTCACTAAAAAGAGAACTATTTTATGAGAAATTACTGGTAAACTATCGTTGTACATTCCTAACATAATACCCACTACGTATCTACCATTTTCTTAATTTATTAAGATATACTTGGTTAATTCTTATTAAGCATTATGGTTTTCTACTAATGATATTGCTATTTTAATTAAGAATTTAAGATGAAAATGTAATTTACGTGGTTGGCTACTTATTTGAACACGACATGCGAATTTAACCAAGTAGGTGAAACGTTTACTTGGGACAATGTTACCTCATTTGATTACGCCCATAGAATTACACGTCTCTCACAATAAAAATAGATGTTGCTCTCTATGATATAATAATATTCCCCGCATCAAATTATCTGTCATATTTTTTTTATATGCATTTCAACAAAATGTTATGTAAAGAAATTTTTGATTATTTTATTTATATCTTTAAAATATAATGTCTCTAAATTTGGTATAGAATTCTATTTACGTGTTATTATTTATGTGTTTGTAGTTTTCAAGAATAATAACTAAGTATTATGGATAAAATAAAAAAAATATTATTAATTTTTAATGAATTTTTTAAATGATAAATAATTTGAAATAATTACTTTTAAAAACCACAATAAATAATTTGAGACAACAAAAGTAACAAATTGCATCTCTTTTCCTTCACCTTACAAATTTCAATTCTTGGACTTGTCTTTTAACTAAGATCATCATAAATTCTTAATTAAATGTCTTATTTTATTACAGGTTAATTTTTATATAAGAATCTAATCAATATCACAGTAATATATACGATCTATAATAAATGGTACTTATAATATATAGTTTGTTACTCTATTCAAGTTAAATTTATTCTGTTATTGTGCAAATTATAAAATGGTGAAGCCGCCTAAGGATAATTCGAAGAAGACTTCAGCTGAAACTACGGCATATGTTGCGCCACATGGGGTTGGGGGATGGGAGGAACTTAATTAAATTCTCTATTATACTTAAGTATATTTATCTTGTAATTGAGCTGGAATAAGAAACTCTACCTAATACTCCATTATTCATATATATTAAGTAATGTTTTTATCTTTTCATATTAATTTCATATATTTAATAGGATATAATTTTTTTGTCATTTTATCTTTGTTTAGATGTGTGGATTTTTATCTAAATCCATAAACTATATTAAATATGTATTTCATCTGTTTCAAAATAAGTGATGCATCTATACTTAAGAAAACTATTCATTCCCATAAAATAAGATATATTTTAACTAACTTATCCTTAATAAATATCTTGAAAAAAATGTAGCTCAATCTTTAGACATATTTTGATTATATAAATTTTTCTTTATTTTAATAAAGATAAAATTGAAAAAATATTGCTAATGTCTTTTTTTAAAAAACTTATCATGTAGTTTTATTTATTGATGAAAATAACAGTACATACATTAGTGCCTTTTTGATTATGTGAAACTGTGCTTATTTAAAATACAATGAAAAAGTAAAAATACCACTTATTTTGAAATAAAAAAAAAACTATTTAATCAAGGATAAGGCAGTAAAATAATACTTACTACTTTCTAAATATGAATAGATTTGTTAAGGAATGTGTTCAAACTAAAAACGCCACCTTCTTATTACTATTTTCTCAGTCCTATTTTAATTGTCGCTTAAAATTTTTTCTCCTATTAAAATTAATAATAAATATAAGCTTTAATTTATTAAGTTGTTTTTTTCATTAAAAGTTTTTTCTAGAACTGACCAATATTAAAAATAATTATTTCTTTAATATTAAAGAAATAATTGAAAACAATTATTAATCTTAAATTTGAATTTCTAAAATAACAACTATTTTGAAATACTATTTTTTAAAGCTAAAAACGACTATTAAAATAAGACGAAAAAAGGAGTAATAATTAAGTACTAATTTAAGACATTGTTTTTGGTATAGGGAGAGAAAAGCTAAAAAGGAACAGCCTAACTATAAGTTAGATAATTTTTAATTAAAGTCAAATTAGTGAAAACATCTCATTTACCGGTTTACTTAGTGACCTTTCCTCCAACTCTCTTTCTTTCCATGTTCCAAACATTCGTTAATCCCTTTTCCATATTTTTTATATTCTTCAATTTGGTATTTTTAAAATTTTGTTTTTTTTGGGGGATTTCTATCTTGATTTAAAATGTTTCTTTGTTTCATGTTTTAATAGAGGGACTGAGATTTCGTACCCATAAATCATAATATATACCAAAAGTTTGGTTGGTATTAGTTTTACTAATAATTTGTCGACAATAACGTCGGAACCCCCCCTCCCCCCTCCCACCTCAGAGCTAATATTATTGTTCTTATGAACATCAATTATTGAAAAAAATAATTCTTCTCATATGTGTTTGTTAAAAAGAAGAATAAAAAGGATTCGGATTAAGATTATTTCTTTTCCTCCTAGCTCCGATAACTTTTTTCACGACTTAGCTTATAGCTGTAATAAACATTTCCATGTATAAAAGTTTTTGAACATCTTTTAGATCTAACAACTTTCTCACTAAAACCAAACACAAAAAAGAGTACATGATGATTGATTGGCTTTTTGTGGCTTTTAAGTTTTATGTACTTGTTTAAACCTAAACAGATGGTAATAAGAACAAGGGGAACATAAAACAAGCTGGATTTTAAAAAAATGAAATAATAGGAACTTGAAAATATAAGGACTACTAGAACAATAAGGGTCGGTAGTATGGAAAATGTTTTCTAGAAAAATGAGTTAGTGTTATTTTTTCTTTTGTATTGGTATGTAATCCAAAAATATTATTCTAAAAAAATTTGTATATAAGCTAGATAAATATTATGAAGGAAGGAAATAACGGTTAGCTAGTGGGTAATCAGAGGTATGAGTGAAGATAAAGTGTGTTGAAGGATGGAGATGATAAATCATGTGAAATATCATTTGTAAAACTTGTTTTTCATGCTTCCAAAGGTTATTTTTTCTTTTTTTAAGTAACTTATTTTTCAAAAAAAACTATTTTCCAAAAACCAACAGCCATGAAAAAAATTAGAAAACAATTTTTCCTCCCTACCCAACACTCCCTAAGCCACGCCGTTTGCGTTCATCTAATTTACAACCACAAGTTTGACTAATTACGAAGATCGTCTCCAACATTATTTTATATTTTACATTCTCCTAACCAGGGTGGAAAAAATAAATAAAATCTCCTAACCACGTTGTCCTAATAAAGTAAAAAAGTTACTTCTACCCTAAGTGGCCAACTGCATAAATTAACCAAATAATAGTAATTGTTACACTTAAAAAAAGAACACATATATATTTTAATCTGTTTATCAAATCAAGGAATGTAGTTAGATTTTTGTTATTACATAAAGTTAAGGAATTTAGTCAGACTAGCAGAATCGTTATATCATTTCTTCTGCTACTTAATTTTTTCATATCTCACAACTAGCTATATATTCCTTCCATCCCATTTTAACTTATAATTCTTTTCATGCCTATAAAAAAAATACAAGATTCATATATTTTTTCCTAGCTAGTTCATAAAGTTAGATAATTTTTCCTGATATAATTGGAAATAATTGTGAACTTTAATTTTGAATTATTAAAATAATAATTATGCTGAAATAATTTTTTTGAGCTAAAACATAGATAAAGTAAAATGGGACGGAGAAGTATATTTATTGTAAGAGTAACATTACTCTATACATGTGCACTTTTATGTTTCTTCAAAAATTTCTTTGATTTAACTAATTCCTTATGTGCACTAATAACATTTTTTCTTCTCCAAATAATTGCGTGTCCTGTTGAAATTATCAAAACCTTAGTTTGATACACCAAATTTAAATCGTTGGCACCATTAATAATTAGTTAAATCAAACGATCAATTACTAGGAAACTCCTTTTTTGAAAACTATGTCTACCAACCTATATAATGTTTTTTAAAGTATGATCCGACGACTATGCTAACTTTTAAGCATTTATTTATACTAAAATACTAATACTAATATCATAGCTAGCCATAGCCAATCATATATTTAGACTAAAAACTAACAATAAATTATCATCCAGCTTTGGTATATATCCGTGTCTCCCACTCTTTGTTAATGCTACCCAATCCTTCTTATAATTAAAAGCTTTTTGTACTACAACTAATTATTATGATTCGATATAACTATTTATTTAGATGTATTTATAAATATATATGTATTTATCTGACCTTATTATGACAGCTTCTGATTTAATACCTCTTCTTTTCCTTGCCCAAAATGTGTTTTTCAGAGATACGAATTAAGATCTTTGAATACCATTTCTCGTGAAGGATCATGAAGTATTCAACAATCCTTTATAACTAGTAAAATAATTTATTATATTTTCTAATTTAGAATCTATACGTCTATGTTTTAATATCATATCTTATCCTTAAAATATATATGAAAAAAACAACAACATTCATATATTACACCATCAAGAATTACGATTTAGATAATGGATAGAATCCCTTTATTTAGTCTTAGATCTTAACTAGAGATCTTAGATTCGAGCCTTTAGAAGCGACGTTATCCAAAATATAAGTACTGGACAACAAACAAAAATAAATCACACATAGTAATTAATTAGTCATAGCTAGCTTATTACCTGGTTGTAATTCGTCACGCAGGCTTAATGGTTGAACGATAATAATATGGCCTTCGACTTGAAGGGTAACAATGAGAGAACCATGATCATGATCTAAATAGTTGTGAATAAAATGCGTAGCAAACTTACGGCTAAAGGTCGTGCTGTGTACTTTCCTTCTAGAAAGTTTACCAAAACGTACTACAATTCTACTGTTGGTACACCACATCAATTAGAGACCAAGATACATCCACATCGTTTTTTTTTTTGCTTTAGGTTATGTTCATTAAGAAGCAAAATATGAAAAATGTTTCATGTTTATTAAAAAAACGATACAGTTAAATTTATATGAAATTAAGAACATGCATCTTAATTTAACTCGTTATTAGTAGTTAGAAGTATTAAAAAACATAAGTAGAGGAGCAATTCAACTTATTGGACCTCAGCCAAACGTGAACAACAACCCTCTGCCTAAACATGGGAATGCCAATGTGAACATGATAACTATTGAGGAGGATTTGGATGTTGAAAGGAGGTATTGTGCCCATTGGAAAGGTGAAAAATGATACTTTATCGGCCTTTGATGTTCATATCATCAGAGGCGAATTTAAGGGTAAAAAATGGGTCATTCGACAAAATTCGATATATTATTTGTATAATTTTTAAAATATAGTAAATATTAAATAAAGGAACCCATGATCACAAATGATTGGATGGCTCACTGGTTCAACGGTTGGTTTTTGATTGTGAGGTTGAGGGTTCGATTCCAAGAGAGGACCTCTTTTTAAAATCAATTAAAAAGCACCATTGTTTGTTATTTCTTTGAAAAAATTTCATTTTCTTTTTATAAAGTGTACTTTTTAAATTTCTTGAGATGCGAAATTGCATATATTTTTTTTTTCATAAATGGTTTCTTTTAATAATTCTTTTTCAATCAATAATTCATATAAAAAATGCATTTTATTTTTCTTGTGACATAATACTCGAGATTTATCAAACTTCTAATAATTTTTTTCTTTAATATTATTTTTCCCGAAAATCGATTTTAATAGTTTTCTTATGAAAAACCTATAATCTATTATTGCTAAATTAAATGAGGCCCTCAAATTTGTAAACCTAAAATGATTGCCTTTTTCTTAAAGAGCAGAATCTTCCTGACAATGGTGCACCCATCTTTTTAAAATCCTGAATTCGCCTCTGCATATCATGACAACCCATGAACAAGCGTTGATAGAGGTTACTGCTACAACTACTTACATGCCTCTCTACAACACTGAGACATCGACCATTTGGGGTGCTGAACCAGAGGAGACTCTGAAGAATTGGACTTGTACTTTGTCCCTGGTTCGTTGGGAGTCTTGGTAGATTGAACAAGTAGTAAACCTTCTCGGAGTAGCACGATTTAAAAAATAATGAGGCTTAAATCTAGCCTTAAAACTTTATGTTGGTTTGCCTCATTTTTTGAAAGCTTAATTGCAAAATCTATGAATGCATTTCCTATTTTCTTAATTGCCTCTTACTTATTACTTTCAATTTTTTTTATATATTAATTTTCAAATTAAATCTGCCAACTTTATGATTGTGACATAATGAAACAAATGAATACACATTTGATGCCAAGCAAAATACTGAAAGATGTGAAGATAACTCATAATTGACCAAGGACATGAAAACACGACGACATTTGAGCATGAAGCTTCCCTATTCAGGAGGAGTCAAGACACTTCACCAAAGGGCGACTTTAGATAGGTTTCTTTTGGATGTAACTTCCACTTTTCATGTAAGTTACGAACTACGTTCTAACCTGATTCCCATGGGGGGATACATAGACAGCCCACATAGGGTTCAGTTTTACAATAGAATATTTCTAGATTTCCTTATTTGTAACAGGAGAACTACGCCTGACTTGATTCTCTCGGCGGGATACGTAGGCCACCCACATACGGTTCAGTCACATTAGTATAGAAAATCAAAATCCTTTTTCTATTTATGTAATTTGAACTACACATGGCCTCATTCCCTTGGCGGGATATGTAGGCAACTCATACCGAGTTCGGTCCCTTTATTATTTTTTTAAAAATCATTTCTATGTACTTTGAACTACGTTCTGACCTGATTCTCTTGACGAGATACGTAGGCATCCTATATAAGGTTTGGTCTCATTACAACATTAGTTTAGTATACTTCTCTGAAATCGATAATGGGGCAAAATTTTGAGAAACATGGACAATGAATGATTGGATATTGTCAAGCTATATTGGATTCAGGCTACCCGACAAGAAGTAGACAGACAAAGAACGTTTATTTTGTTTCAAAATTATCACAATCTAAGAGTTGGTAGAAATTATTTTACAACTTATAAACATATACTTTACGTATTATTATTTTTACACTAACTATCTCTTTCAAATGATAATTTTTATTTTTATTTTATAGGACATATTTTTACTGTTCATCTACCAAGTCTCAAACGGAGATTACAAGATCTGAACAAACATGATGGATAGAGGGCCAACAAAGTCAAGCTTCGAGCCAACGCGAATCAGCACCTCCCTCCCAGCTAAGAATTTTTCTTTGAGTGTAGGAACAACAAAGATACAAGATGTCAATATTAGATTACATCAAAGGCATCATTTGCCTCCAGGGCCTCGCCTAAATAAGCCAAATGACCTCATCTTTCATTTTATCTCTGACTTTATTTCTTTACTTCATCATGACTTTATATTCTTACTAATGTCTTTACCTAAAATCTGCAGGTAAAATCCCATTGATTTATTGAATCAGAATCAAGTCCATTACAAGCACCATTTGATCCACCAAATTGCATATCAAGGCTTAAATATCGAAGATCAGAGGCGACGTTCAACCAATTATAATCATCGACATCAACAATAACCGAGCAACTTCACTAATTTTATTTTTTTACTTTATTAAATACCTTTATAATTCACTTTGTCAACCTTAACGACTTTATTTTTGAATTTTACATGAATCAACATCAAGCTTCCAAAGACAACTGAAGACATCGCTCAACCCCACAGTCATCTACTACAAGACTTTATTTCTCACTTAGTTCTATTTTATTTTACTTTGTTATGAATTAATTAATGATTTTATTTGATAATTTTACAAGAGCTTACAACAAATCAACATTTAGCCCCGAATACAACCGAAGGCAACACTTCATCACACCCTGAAGACAACCGGAGGTGTCATTACAACTAGTCTTCAAAAACAATCGAAGGATATATGGATTTGTCCACCCTAAAATAGGACACATGGGGTTCATCCACTCTAAAATAGGACACGAGTTCGTCCACCCTAAAATGGGACACGGGTTCATCCACCCTAAAATGGGATATATCGGGTTCATCCACCCTAAAATAGGATGTGGGTTCGTCCACCCTAAAATAAGACACGGATTCATCCACCCTAAAATAGGATATATCGGGTTCATCCACCCTAAAATAGGATACACATATATTAAACTCATACTTTATGATGTCATTAACGACTTTACATTTTTACGGACATCACTTATCATTCAAGTCCCCAAAGACAACCGGTGGTCTCATTTATCATTCAAGTCTCTGAAGTCAATCAGAGACATTATCTGCATCATTTGCATAAGCCAGACGGCTACACTGTTACTTTATTCACTACTTTACCAATTACTTTAATCTACTTTACCTACTTTAATGACTTTACCTTAAACTTTACACATCATTCATCATCAAGTCTCTGAAAACAACCAGAGACATCATATGTCATTATGTCTTCAAAGACAAACAAAGATACCAATTGGCCATACGACCTCATCACATAAGTCAGACAGTTCTCAACATCAAGTTTCTGTAGACAATCAGAGACATCTTTATTTACCAAGTCTCTAAAGACAACTAGAGACAACATTTGGCCACACGCCTTTCATAAGTCACACGACTTCATCCTCATTTTAACACATATATATTACCATTTTATTTATTTATACATTCTTACACTTTAGTTTTATATCTCACTTTAATGATAGTTTTAGCATGAATTTTAGGAAAAATAGTCTAAAATAACTAAAGACACATCACAACGTGGAACTCTCTCTAAGCAGTGAAACTGGGGCAAATTTGTTGAAGAGGAATATCAAACTCACTAGCAAAGGTCAAGGATCTACTCTCGAACTCATCTCCACCTACGTTCCACGAACACGTGATATGTAGGTTATCCAACCCTTTCTTTCATAACCGCATTTACATCTCAACTCAATTAACTCATTCCGTGACTCCTTGAGGCAAAAAATCCTTTAGTGTCACTCTTCTCAAACTCTTCCCCTACCTATATTTGTTGGTCGAGACAAAATTGGCTTTTAAGTCAACTTCTTTGTCCGTAACTCTTTCATCGTCTTCGGTCAAAGAGGGGTAAGCTGTTGATACCAAGTTTTGTCCCTCATTTCTTCTAATTTATTTCGTTGAGCTTCTAAATTGCTAATAAGTTAAATACTTTATAATTCACTACTATTTTCCATTTATCTCTATTGCTATTGTAATTATCTATATTACTTTAACTTTTATTATTTTTATGATTATCATCTTTCTATTATCATTTTTATTATTTTTTATTATCAATATTACTATTATTATTTTAATTTCGTCTCTTTATTTCAAGTTGTTTACTTTCTAAACTTTTTACGTAATTTATATTATACTAATTTTTGGATTAGAAGCTCAAGAGAATTAATTTAAAGTAGAAAAAGGCCATTGATCATTCAGCCATCTAGTCCAAGTTGAACTCTTAATTAAGCCCATTTATTCTAACCTATCTCGGCCCATTTCTGCCCAAAATAAGCAGCCCAAAGTTTCTCTTAGAATAACTTAGTATCATACGTAAAGGCTAGGGTTTTTCTTTTCAAATTGCGTCTCTTTCCATTTGGAGGAAGAAACTTCATCTCTCCTCACCATGGACATATTTTGCTCCTCCATTTTCGTGCAAAAAACCATCAGTTGCTCACTCATTTTTTTCTCCCAATCTCATTCGAGACAAAATTCCAAACCCCTTTGTGAGAAACCAGATTTCATATGCCATTTTTGCGCAAAGAGGTATGCTTTTCCAGACCTGTCTGCATCTCCTTCTACTCGAATATGAAGAATCAAGTGAAGATTTATCAACGCTACAACGTTCAAATTTCAAACAGATACTTTCCAACCCAAAGACAAAGCTTAAAGACTAAGTTTTTCTATAAATATTTCCCCTGTTTGGCCATTGAGGGGGACGGTTCTGGCCTGACTTAAAAATCACTCAACAATATTTTTTTTACTCACAAGAACATCATACATGGTCAAGTTTATTCATGATTAATAACGTTTCAAAGACACTTCATCCAATTCTAAGCATCAGCGATCGTTAATCAGTATAAAACTCAACTAAACGAGTTGGGCTCGAATCCCACATGGAGCGGTACATGTTTTAGATTCAATTGAGAAGTATGAACATGGTCAAATCAGTCATAGGAATAAAAGTTATCGAATAAAGACATCATTCAAATCAGGGGTGACACGAATGTCAAATGGGGGGTTTTGGTTTGAAATTATCAACTACAAATAGTGGCAAACAATACGAAATAACAATAATGAGACGGGTTCTTGGGATGTGATTGGATTATAGGCTAATATAGACAAATGGGTAACTGGAACTGTTAGAAAATAACTAGATATTAGTGAGTAAGCTAGGCTATAGAGGAGATAAACTTTCTCTCGAACAATTTACCCCGAATCAAGTTGATTTCTCTCGAACATCAACAAGCATGCGAAATAAGAACAACCCACACCTTAGTCCATTCACTTTCTCTAGCTGAATGTATGGGATGGGGTTTAGGATTCGCTCTCTCGAGCTGAACCTAGGTCAACCCAATACCCACAAACCATCAATCAATAAGTTTAGTTTTAAAACCCCTCTCTCGAGCAAGCCAAAAACACAAGGGTAGAACTGCATTTGCAACTACAATTCTTAAATTAAACCACAATTAATGATTGAACTCACTTCTAAATAGCATTTAAACTAACAATTAGCAACACCCACAAAACTAAATCAGCCTATAATCACATAATCACACCCTAAGAATTGGGGTTTTATCTAAACATCTTATAAAAGTAAACACAATTACCAAATTGATTATCCATCAACTGGATAAGTGTAGATTCGTCCTTACATGCTCCAATTTGAAGAATCTCAAAGACCCTCTTCCAACTTTTCAAAAGTGAAAAACTTCAATCCTTCAAAGCTTAGAAAAAACTAGAGAAAACTATCCCCAGAGCTCAAAACTCAAAAATAGACTAAAAATATATGAGCTAAGATGCTAAACTAAATGTTCAAAAATGTATTTATAGTCGCAAAAAATGTGTTGCGAAGAGTCACTCGGCAAAGTAGGTCGAGCTCTCTGAACCACTCGCGAGCCGCCCTTTGGTTATTTCCATCGCCCTTCTGCCTTGGCATTCAACATCCTCAAGGTCTGTAACTTTGGGCAATCCAACACTGCATCGGGGAACTACTCTGTGATCCGCCGACTTCTTCTTTCTCTCGCCAACTTGGTTCTTTCCTTCAGGACTTGGCACACTGGAACTTTAGGCGGTCAAGTAGCCATTCGGCGACTAGTAAGTGGACTTGGCGATCACCAGGCTTGCCTTTCTTCATTCTTTCAGCTCGCTTTGTTCCTTTTTATAAATTAGTGTCCTTACTTTGTTCCTCAATCCATATACCTGGAAATCAACGTTTTACATCAATTGTTGGCATAAAATAAGCATTTGAGGACACTAAATCTGTAACACCCCTAAATATTAACCAAGAGTCGCATGCCGATTTACCATTGCTTAATTACTACAATATGTTTTACTCTCATTTTAGGAACTTGAAATGTTGTGATAATTGCTAACTTGCTTAACATAAATTGTGATCGTAATTTAAGGGATTGTGATGGGGTGTTTAGGTAATATTCTAATTAGAATTATGTATAACTTTAAAAGGAAATGAGGGATATATATATATATATATATAGGTGTATATGTATGCATTTTAGGCAGCACCTTTGAAGGACAGCTGCCCAAGGGATAAACATCACTTGTTTGACTATATATTTTCACCCCTCCTTTAGTAATTTCATTTTCCTCAAGCCTTAGAACCTTAGAAACATATCTAAATAGATTGCTCTTGAAAATCACAAGATAAAACTTGGTTCTTTTGGCTGGAATTCAAGGCACGCACTTCTTTTTGGTAAGTGACGAAATTTGTTCATGAGCTGGGTAGTGTTTGGTAATTTATGCATATCTCGTCCTCTAGAACTCTGTTTACAGTGAATAAATATGATTTGGAAAGATAATTCGTAGACCTACAACTTTTATGTTTATGTAAAACTCTGATTTAGCTATTATGGAATCTAAATATGGGACGCAACATAGGACAAGTTCTATCCGGATTTTGAAATTTGAAATCCTGTATAGGCAGCTGTTAGTGTTTTGAATATATCTTTTTTTAAAAATATATTTTACGGTGATTCTTGTTTGTTTGCAACCTTAAGAAGTGTAGCTATATCTTTTATGAAGGTTATAAAGTCTAGTTTTTCCGTTTTCCTTTTCAAATCTAAGTTGCAACATAAGGTACTAGGCTTTTGGGAGCATAGTCGTGTTTGTACAGGCTAAGCTTACTTGTGATGATAATTCTGTTTTACACGAATATTATTGAGCTGCTGGGAATTAAAGAAGTTATTTAATTGTATTTTTTAAGGTTGTATATACCCGTGAACAAGTTGAGGACCTTGATACGTTGTGATCTACGGTTTGAACTCTTGAAGTTGTATTGGACTGTTTCTTTGCTAAAGCACTAAGGTTTGTGTATAAACTTGTATTTTTACTCTTTTAACTGCTAGTATATCTGAAATTTGATCTTGGTACCTTGGTTACTCTTGTCACTTTGCATTGTTGTATTAGTATCCTTTGAGAAGTTAAAGACGCTTGTGTAACTCGCCCACTTGTATGAATTGTTTGATCACCTGGCACTCTTGTAGGGACTTTGTCCTTCTTGTGGCTGTGACTTTGTCACTATTGGCATGCCTCTTGATTCGAATAATTTGCCATCTTGACTCTGGATTTTTAGTTCGCTTTAAGTATGGAAGTTGTCAATTTTAAGTACGAATTAGAAAGCCATTTTTAATATGGTTCTTGGTTCTCTTGATTATTGGGCTTTGACCCTTCTTGATACAAGGCGTCGACACCTTCTTGATACTTATTTGTGCTTGGAGTGAAGACATGATGTACATATTGGGCGAACCTTGTTATTGAATCTCTTGGAAAATGGTGCGATGAGCGTTTTTGACATTTGGATCTTTAAATATCGAACTTGATACTCTTATTATATTGTTTACTTGATTTAATTATTATATTTCAATTATGCTGCCCATGACTTGAGAAGGGTAGTTTTGTGAATTTGATGGCTCCGAACCTATAGTTTTACACCATTAAGCTATATGCTTAGCGATAGTTGTTTCTATCGTAGGGTATGGGCAAGTGGATGCATGAAGCTGGCTATTGGAGAGGGAAATTTTGAGAGCCTTAAGGAAGATCACATTTGCATATAGACATCTATATTTTGTATAAACCTTGGGATTTGTACATGATCTATGTGTTGTATATTTACATGAAATTTTGAGGACTAATTTGATCATGTCACCATGGGTTGTAATATAAGTATGGCTCTATGTTTTGTTCTTTTAGGGTGTGTAAGCCCAAGTCTTGTAATATATTAAATTTACCACTAATTTTGAATGAATGTGAACCACCTAGTTTGGGTACTTGGAAGTTGATAATATTTTTTTTGTCATTTTTTTGTTCTAGTGTGAGTACAATATATGCATAAAAATATCGTGAGTTATTGACTTATATTATTTTGGGAAGGTTCGCTACAAAATCTATATAAATAAAGCCCTAAATGAGTCCAAATCTCGGACTCATCAACACCCCAACTTAAACTTTTGTTTGTCCTCAAGTAAAACTCAAGTTCAGCAGTTCAAAAAAGATGTCTCAAACACTGCTACAAAAGACTCAATCATAAATGTACACAACAAAACTCAACTTTTTTATGCAAGGATCAATTGTGCACTCAAAGATTCAAGTTGTGACTCACCATTATCAAAGATTCTCAAGTTCACAATACTTGCTTCAAATGCAAGTTCAAGCTCAACAGAGGTACTCAAATTCCCTCACAACAAAGATGATTCCATATTCACACATAATTGTTCAAAAATTTATAGTTCCAGAATCACATACAACTCTCACACTCACAAAGATGAACACATGCATGACTTCACCCATAGTTTTGCCCTTATTTTCCAATCAACATTCGCTTCAGCTCACTTAAGATCAAAAAGGTGTTTTCAAGGCTTGTAACGGGGCTGAGTGTAAAAGTATGGTCATTTAGGTTCAGTGGTTGCTATCCTCATGAATTGTGGTGTGAACATCACTTTCCTTCATTTTCTTTAGCAATTTTACTCATGCTCAAAGTTCTCCCCATTATTCATTACTCATGAAATATCAGGAACCCCATTTCTTTTGTAACTTTCACAACTTTATTTCACAACTTTTTCATTCTTTTTCTTTTCTTTCTTTTTTTTGTATGGATGGGTTCCATATTTTTCAAGTCCATAGATCAAGGGGGACTTCTTCACACTACTTGATTTACCTCTTCTTTTCACCATACCCCAACTTAGGCTTTTGACCTAAGTTGGCAATTCAAACAAACCACACTTCATGAGGATTTTGGGTGAAAGGATAAAGAGTGGTCACATTTGCTCAAGTTTCATCCAAGAAAAGGGTAAGACTTAAAAGAGGTTCAAGCAAAGTTCACACACTCACAAGGTTGGCCACAAAAGAGGTATATTGTCAAATTGTTTCACTCTTCAAAATTGTTGACTAAGATCATTACAAGAGCTTGCATCACTTAGTCAACCGGAACAACGGGGCAAATTCTAGGTGTCATCACACAAGATTCATGGTAAACTCATCACGCAAGGCATTGACACCAATATCAAACAAGACTCCACACTTTCGCTAGTGTGCAATGTTCATCACAAGAAACGCATTCGATAATCGGCTAGTCATAACGAGATGCAAAAAGTCCACATATTGTCTATGTAACTTCATTTGGCCTCATCGTAGCCACATCCATTTTTGTTCGATTAAGAGCACTATTCAAGTCATCAGTATTGATCATAACCGATACTCAAATTTGCACAAGAACATCCACAATCACACACAAGAGGTGATAATTTTTTTTCAGAAAGGTTAAAAACCATATGCATTCGTAATGAGGAGCCACAAGTACAAACATCCACAAAACAATATCAAAACAACATTTAAACACAAAAACCCAATAATATATACAAAAGATGTAGTCACAAAAGGTATGTATGGAAATACCTCACCCCACCACAAACAAAAAGTGCAGTTGTCCTCAAATGAACAAAATAATAAAAAGTCAATAAAAATAATATAGAGGGAGGTAAAGAAAGGACATGTCTACACAGTCGATCCATCAGTCGGGGCATCAATGTCCGGTGTAGCACTCTGATCCTGGGCATCAGTGCCCGGTGTAGCAGCAACATTAGATCCAACCATAGTGGTGTCTGCCAATAAAATTTGCATGGCTGAATCTACCATAGCCTCCTCAACCTTTGCAAGGCTCTCATAAGTAGCCTCCTCATCGACACCAAATTGCTCCTCATTAGTCTCAGCCTCGGACTCAGCAACATCCACTTCCTCAACTTGAACCTCATCTTCGGTAGTAGCCGGAGGCACATCCGTATCAGCTGGCATGTCAGGGATCTCCACAGTCCCAAAAATCATGGATATATCTGTGGACTTCATCTAGTCCACATCCTTTCTCAGCTCAGCAATTGCGGCCTTTAAAGTCGTCACCTCATCAGTGGCCTCTTGGCCTCACTCACACACCATTATCATTGTTGCAAGGGCATCAATAGACACACTAAGAGATGTCATAACAGCAGTGAAGGCCCTTTGAATCATCCCAGGGACTATGACCTCAAGCTTGGAGGCATGCCTATCAGCAGAATGGGCTAGATGCCCCATCCCTAGTATTGCTGCCTAGATGGGTGGAGGTCGGGAATCAGCAACAATAGTAGCAGACCTAGGAGGCAGGGGAACTGTAGAGGAACTAGGAGTCACAGTAGGGACAATACTAGATATACTTGAAGGCCCAGGGGCCGGAGTAGGCAATACTGCCTCTGAAGGTACTGTATCAGTATCAACAACCAGGGATGTTTCCACCGGGGTTGCCTTCTTCTTCTCCGCCTCATCTTTCAAGTACTCAGCTTCAATCTGCTGGATGTTGGTAGAAGGTATGGGAATCACTTCCATATCCTTCTTTTTATCTTGAGGCACCTGAGCCCGTCTGCACAACTCGGTGATCAACACCAAAAAATGAAGAGAGGTTTGGCACTGCTTGGCCTTCATGGCCATCTCCTGTGCAATGATCATGCCTAAATTTATGCGTTTTCCTGCAATGATCGATCCAAGACAAGGTGCATTTGTGTGGAGAAAGATGGACTCGTTTTATGATGGTATAATGGTGCTACTGATGAAGCCAAACCAGTACCTTGCTGCCATATTGAGGTCTTTCTTCTCAATTTGCACTCCAGATTTGATCCACCTAGGAGTACCATCAGATAGGAGAGGAGCTAACCAACTTTTCATATTTTTCGAGGACTAAGTCTTGATCATGTACTGATAGTTGTTTGTAATGTTGTCAGTGTATTTCAATACAACATTTATGTTAGTACTGTCACACAACACCTTCTTTCCCCTGATAACTACATAGTCCATAAGTTTGAAGGTTATTCCCTTCTTCTTTCCCTGCGGCACCAAGGATCTATAAACAATGTAGAATTCCTAGACCCAATTTGGAATGTAAGGGCCACGGGGTCTAGTGAATATCTGAAACTTGTGGGACTTTAAGCAGTTTCAGATCTTTGGGCACCTATCTATTACTCCATCAGTAGACAACCTCTTCTCCTCGATGATGATCCTCAATGCCTCAGTCTTCAGTTTTGTTCATAGACCGAGGAGGAGGACCCTGTACAGGTGGTGCTGGGACTACAACCTGATTTGGAATTGGAGAAGTATGAGTCTCAGGCACCCTGATCCTAGACAGATTATGCATCATCTTGGATAGCATATCAACGCTCCGGGCCAATAACAATTGCTCATCCTCCGGCTCTAAGATGACATCCTGAGGGTCTTGGTGCTCACCCTCACTCTCATAAGTGGTGAGGTGTGCGGCATATATTTCGTCACTGTCGGAGCTGACCTCTGGTGACGCAGAAGCAGGTGCCTTGCCTTTCCCTTTGCCCTTCCCACATGTGGTCGGAAGTCTTGTTGCCTTTGCCAGGGATGCAACTACATCCTCATTTATGGTTATCCCCTCTGCCCTCTTACGGGGCGGCATGTATCGGTCTACTACTTTTGGTCTAGCCATATATGCAACACACATCGGAAATAATTAGAAACAATCCAAGAAAAGTGCAGAAATCATCTTGCAGAAAGACTCGGCAAACCGATCAGCGAGTCGTCGAATCACTTTAGCGAGCTAGATTGGGCTCGCTGAAAGGATTGGCTCAAAAATTTCCCAAAAAAATAGAATGTCGGCGATGAGATGGGCCTTTCGGTGAATCGCCGACCTTATTCAGCGAGCACAAACTAGCCCACCGAGAGTTACAGTGCATTTTAGGGGTTAGGGGCGCAGAAACGGGGATCAAAGAAGACTTTCAATGAGCTCAGAATTCTCGCCGAAAGCTACATACCTATACTCAACTAAATCATGAAATTAAAGGCGATCTGGGGGGACTTTAGCAAACTGACGAGTGGTTCGGCGAGCTCGACCCAGCTCGCCTAACTGCCTAACGTGCTATTTTCAACCTTGACTTCCAAAATCAAATCCCCAGCCCCGAAAAACAAAATCAAACACCACATCCACTCAATTAAGCTCAAATCCATTAGACCCATGCCATCGGGGTACTCAGACTTCCCCTAGTTTGGCCAAAATTAGCCATTTGACAACTTTAACCCTTAAGAATGACGTCAAACGTTCCATCATTGGGCAAAACACGTCATTTAGCACAATTTAAGTTACTCATACTTCACTTGAATAGACTTAACAACAATTAAACACAACCCATAAGATTACGATTACTTTTAAAGCACGAAAATTAGGGAATCAACAATTTAGGCAATAAGGGAACGATATCAAAATTAAAATAGGCAAACTAGCACACATTCACAATTTTAGAGAGCCCCAACACATATCAACACAATCTATAACAAAGCATTTGAGTTCAACCATTATTTACAAATTAAAGGTTCGGAAAAAACAACTCTTATGTCGAAAGATGAATTTGTAAAGCTAGGCGGCAGAGTATCCAACTCCGAAAACGANTTTACCCTGAATCAAGTTGATTTCTCTCGAACATCAACAAGCATGTGAAATAAGAACAACCCACACCTTAGTCCATTCACTTTCTCTAGCTGAATGTGTGGGATGGGGTTTAGGATTCTCTCTCTCGAGTTGAGCCCAGGTCAACCCAATACCCACAAACCATCAATCAATAAGTTTAGTTTTAAAACCCCTCTCTCGAGCAAGCCAAAAACACAAGGGTAGAACTGCATTTGCAACTACAATTCTTAAATTAAACCACAATTAATGATTGAACTCACTTCTAAATAACATTTAAACTAACAATTAGCAATACCCACAAAACTAAATCAGTATATAATCACATAATCACACCCTAAGAATTGGGGTTTTATCTAAACATCTTATAAAAGTAAAAACAATTACCAAATTGATTATCCATCAACTGGGTAAGTGTAGATTCGTCCTTACATGCTCCAATTTGAAGAATCTCAAAGACCCACTTCCAACTTCTCAAAAGTGAAAAACTTCAATCCTTCAAAGCTTAGAAAAAACTAGAGAAAACTGTCCCCAGAGCTCAAAACTCAAAAATAGACTAAAAATATATGAGCTAAGATGCTAAACTAAATGTTCAAAAATGTATTTATAGTCGCCAAAAATGTGTTGCGAAGAGTCATTCGGTGAAGTAGGTCGAGCTCACCGAACCACTCGGCGAGCCGCCCTTTGGTTATTTCCATCGCCCTTCTGCCTTGGCATTCAACATCCTCAAGGTCTGTAACTTTGGGCGATCCAACACTGCATCGGGGAACCACTCTGTGATCCGCCAACTTCTCCTTTCTCTCGCCAACTTAGTTCTTTCCTTCAGGGCTTGGCACACTGGAACTTTAGGCGGTCAAGTAGCCATTCGGCGACTAGCAAGTGGACTTGGCGATCACCAGGCTTGCCTTTCTTCATTCTTTCAGCTCGCTTTGTTCCTTTTTATAAATTAGTGTCCTTACTTTGTTCCTCAATCCATATACTTGGAAATCAAGGTTTTACATCAGTTGTTGGCATAAAATAAGCATTTGAGGACACTAAATCTGTAACACCCCTAAATATTAACCAAGAGTCGCATGATAATTGTTAACTTGCTTAACATAAATTGTGATCGTAATTTAAGGGATTGTGATAGGGTGTTTAGGTAATATTCTAATTAGAATTATGTATAACTTTAAAAGGAGATGAGGGATATATATATATATATATATAGGTGTATATGTATGCATTTTGGGCAGCACACAAATTTTTGGGCAGCACCTTTGAAGGACAGCTGCCCAAGGGATAAACATCACTTGTTTGACTATATATTTTCACCCCTCCTTTAGTAATTTCATTTTCCTCAAGCCTTAGAACCTTAGAAACATATCTAAATAGATTGTTCTTCAAAATCACAAGAGAAAACTTGGTTCTTTTGACTAGAATTTGAGACACACACTTCTTTTTGGTAAGTGACGAAATTTGTTCATGAGCTGGGTAGTGTTTGGTAATTTATGCATATCTCATCCTCTAGAACTCTGTTTACAGTGAATAAATATGATTTGGAAAGATAATTCGTAGACCTACAACTTTTATTTTTATGTAAAACTCTGATTTAGCTATTATGGAATCGAAATATGGGACGCAACATAGGACACGTTCTGTCCAGATTTTGAAATTTGAAATCCTGTATGGACAGTTGTTAGTGTTTTGAATATATCTTTTTTTTTAAAAATATTTTACGGTGATTCTTGTTTGTTTGCAACCTTAAGAGGTGTAGCTACATCTTTTATGAAGGTTATAAAGTCTAGTTTTGTCGTTTTCCTTTTCAAATCTAAGTTGCGACATAAGGTACTAGGCATTTGGGAGCATAGTCGTGTTTGTACAGGCTAAGCTTACTTGTGATGATAATTCTGTTTTACACCAATATTATTGAGCTGCTGGGAATTAAAGAAGTTATTTAATTGTATTTTTTAAGGTTGTATATACTCGTGAACAAGTTGAGGACCTTGATACGTTGTGATCTACGGTTTGAACTCTTGAAGTTGTATTGGACTGTTTCTTTGCTAAAGCACTGATGTTTGTGTATAAACTTGTATTTTCACTCTTTTAACTGCTAGTATATCTGAAATTTTATCTTGGTACCTTGGTTACTCTTGTCACTTTGCATTGTTGTATTGGTATCCTTTGAGAAGTTAAAGACGCTTGTGTAACTCGCCCACTTGTATGAATTGTTTGATCACCTAACACTCTTGTTGGGACCTTGTCCTTCTTGTGGCTGTGACTTTGTCACTATTGGCATGCCTCTTGATTCGGATCATTTGCCATCTTGACTCTGGATTTTTAGTTCGTCTTAAGTATGGAAGTTGTCCATTTTAAGTACGAATTAGAAAGCCATTTTTAATATGGTTCTTGGTTCTCTTGATTATTGGGCTTTGACCCTTCTTGATACTTGTTTGTGCTTGGTGTGAAGACATGATGTACATATTGGGCGAGCCTTGTTATTGAATCTCTTGGAAAATGGTGCTATGAGTGTTTTTGACATTTGGATCTTTAAATATCGAACTTGATACTCTTATTATATTGTTTACTTGATTTAATTATTATATTTCAATTGTGCTACCCATGACTTGAGAAGGGTAGTTTTGTGAATTTGATGGCTCCGAACCTATAGTTTTACACCACTAAGCTATATGCTTAGCGATAGTTGTTTCTATCGTAGGGAATGGGCGAGTGGATGCATGAAGCTGGCCATTGGAGAGGGAAATTTTGAGAGCCTTAAGGAAAATCACATTTGCATATAGGCATCTATATTTTGTATAAACCTTGGGATTTGTACATGATCTATGTGTTGTATATTTACATGAAATTTTGAGGACTAATTTGATCATGTCACCATGGGTTGTAATATAAGTATGACTCTATGTTTTGTTCTTTTGGGGTGTGTAAGCCCAAGTCTTGTAATATATTAAATTTACCACTAATTTTGAATGAATGTGTGAAGCATGAACCACCTAGTTTGGATACTTGGAAGTTGGTAATATTTTTTTTTGTCATTTTTTTGTTCTAGTGTGAGTACAATATATGCATAAAAATCTCGTGAGTTATTGACTTATATTATTTCGGAAGGGTTTCTATAAAATCTATATAAATAAAGCCCTAAATGAGTCCAAATCTCGGACTCATCAACACCCCAACTTAAACTTTTGCTTGTCCTCAAGTAAAATTCAAGTTCAACAGTTCAAAAAGGATGTCTCAAACACTGCTACAAAAGACTCAATCATGAATGTACACAACAAAACTCAACTTTTTTATGCAAGGATCAATTGTGCACTCAAAGATTCAAGTTGTGACTCACCATTATCAAAGATTCTCAAGTTCACAATACTTGCTTCAAATGCAAGTTCAAGCTCAACAAAGGTACTCAAATTCCCTCACAACAAAGATGATTCCATATTCACACATATTTGTTCAAAAATTTATAGTTCCAGAATCACATACAACTCTCACACTCACAAAGATGAACACATGCATGACTTCACCCATAGGTTTGCCCTTATTTTCCAATCAACATTCGCTTCAGCTCACTCAAGATCAAAAAGGTGTTTTCAAGGCTTGTAACAGGGCTGAGTGTAAAAGTATGGTCATTTTGGTTCGGTGGTTGCTATCCTCATGAATTGTGGTGTGAACATCACTTTCCTTCCTTTTCTTTAGCAATTTTACTCATGCTCAAAGTTCTCCCCATTATTCATTACTCGTGAAATATCAGAAACCCCATTTCTTTTGTAACGTTCACAACTTTATTTCACAACTTTTTCATTCTTTTTCTTTTGCTTTCTTCTTTTCTTTCTTTTTTTTGTATGGATGGGTTCCATATTTTTCAAGTCCATAGATCAAGAGGGACTTCTTCACACCACTTGATTTATCTCTTCTTTTCACCATACCCCAACTTATGCTTTTGACCTAAGTTGGTTATTCAAACAAATCACACTTCATGAGGATTTTGGGTGGAAGGATAAAGAGTGGTCACATTTGCTCAAGTTTCATCCAAGAAAAGGGTAAGACTCAAAAGAGGTTCAAGCAAAGTTCACACACTCACAAGGTTGGCCACAAAAGAGGTATATTGTCAAATTGTTTCACTCTTTAAAATGGTTGACTAAGATCATTACAAGAGCTTGCATCACTTAGTCAACCGGACCAACGGGGCAAATTCTAGGTGCCATCACACAAGGTTCATAGTAAACTCATCACGCAAGGCATTGGCACCAATATCAAACAAGACTCCACACTTTCGCTAGTGTGCAATGTTCATCACAAGAGACTCATTCGATAATCGGCTAGTCATAACGAGATGCAAAAAGGCCACATATTGTCTATGCAACTTCATTTGGCCTCATCGTAGCTACGTATCCAGTTTTGTTCGATTAAGAGCACTATTCAAGTCATCAGTATTGATCATAACCGATACTCAAATTTGCACAAGAACATCCACAATCACACACAAGAGGTGGTAAATTTTTTTCAGAAAGGTTAAAAACCATATGCATTCATAATGAGGAGTCACAAGCACAAACATCCACAAAACAATATCAAAACAATATTTAAACACAAAAACCCAATAATATATACAAAAGATGTAGCTACAAGAGGTAGGTATGGAAATACCTCACCCCACCACAAACAAAAAGTGCAGTTGTCCTCAAATGCACAAAATAATAAAAAGTCAATAAAAACGATATAGAGGGAGGTAAAGAAAGGCCATGTCTACACAGTCGATCCATCAGTCGGGGCATCAATATCCGATGTAGCACTCTGATTCTGGACATCAGTGCCCGGTGTAGCAGCAACACTAGATCCAACTATAGTGGTGTCTGCCAATAAAATTTGCATGGCTGAATCTATCATAGCCTCTTCAACCTTTGTAAGGCCCTCATAAGTAGCCTCCTCACCGACACCAAATTGCTCTTCATCAGTCTCAACCTCGGACTCAGCAACATCCACCTCCTTAACTTGAACCTCATCTTCGGTAGTAGCCAGAGGCACATGCGTATCAGCTGGCATGTCGGGGATCTCCACAGTCCTAAAAATCATGGATATATCTGTGGACTTCATCTAGTCCACATCCTTTCTCAGCTCAGCAATTGCGGCCTTTAAAGTCGTCACCTCATCAGTGGCCTCTTGGCCTCACTCACACACCATTATCATTGTTGCAAGGGCATCAATAGACACACTAAGAGATGTCATAACAGCAGTGAAGGCCCTTTGAATCATCCCAGGGACTATGACCTCAAGCTTGGAGGCATGCCTATCAGCAGAATGGGCTAGATGCCCCATCCCTAGTATTGCTGCCTAGATGGGTGGAGGTCGGGAATCAGCAACAATAGTAGCAGACCTAGGAGGCAGGGGAACTGTAGAGGAACTAGGAGTCACAGTAGGGACAATACTAGATATACTTGAAGGCCCAGGGGCCGGAGTAGGCAATACTGCCTCTGAAGGTACTGTATCAGTATCAACAACCAGGGATGTTTCCACCGGGGTTGCCTTCTTCTTCTCCGCCTCATCTTTCAAGTACTCAGCTTCAATCTGCTGGATGTTGGTAGAAGGTATGGGAATCACTTCCATATCCTTCTTTTTATCTTGAGGCACCTGAGCCCGTCTGCACAACTCGGTGATCAACACCAAAAAATGAAGAGAGGTTTGGCACTGCTTGGCCTTCATGGCCATCTCCTGTGCAATGATCATGCCTAAATTTATGCGTTTTCCTGCAATGATCGATCCAAGACAAGGTGCATTTGTGTGGAGAAAGATGGACTCGTTTTATGATGGTATAATGGTGCTACTGATGAAGCCAAACCAGTACCTTGCTGCCATATTGAGGTCTTTCTTCTCAATTTGCACTCCAGCTTCGATCCACCTAGGAGTACCATCAGATAGGAAAGGAGCTAACCAACTTTTCATATTTTCCGAGGATTAAGTCTTGATCATGTACTGGTAGTTGTTTGTAATGTTGTCAATGCATTCCAATACAACATTTATGTTAATACTGTCACACAACACCTTCTTTCCCCTGATAACTACATAGTCCATAAGTTTGAAGGTTGTTGCCTTCTTCTTTCCCTGCGCCACCAAGGCTCTATAAACAATGTAAAATTCCTAGACCTAATTTGGAATGTAAGGGCCACGGGGTCTAGTGAATAACTGGAACTTGTGGGACTTTAAGCAATTTCAGATCTTTGGGCACCTATCTATTACTCCATCAGTAGACCACATCTTCTCCTCGATGATGATCCTCAATCCCTTAGGCTTCAGTTTGTTCATAGACCGGGAAGGAGGACCCTGTACAGGTGGTGTTGGGACCATAACCTGATTTGGAACGGGAGAAGTATGAGTCTCAGGCACCCTAATCCTAGACGGATTATGCATCATCTTGGATCGCATCTCAACGCTCCGGGCCAATAACAATTGCTCATCCTCACTCTCATAAGTGGTGAGGTGTGCGGCATATATTTCGTCATTGTCGGAGCTGACCTCCGGTGATGCAGAAGCAGGTGCCTTGCCTTTCCCTTTGCCCTTCCCACATGTGGTTGGAAGTTTTGTTGCCTTTGCCAAGGATGCAGCTACATCCTTATTTATGGTTATCCCATCTGCCCTCTTGCGGGGCGGCATGTATCGGTCTACTACTTTTGGTCTAGCCATATATGCAACACACATCGGAAATAGTTAGAAACAATCCAAGAAAAGTGCAGAAATCATGTTGCAGAAAGACTTGCCAAATCGATCAGCGAGTCATAGAATCACTTTGGCGAGCTAGATTGGGCTCGCCGAAAGGCTTGGCTCAAAAATTTCCCAAAAAAATAGAATGTCGGCGATGCGAAAAGCCTTTCGGTGAATCGCCGACCTTATTCAGCGAGCACAAACTACCCCGCCTAAAGTTACAGTGCATTTTAGAGGTTAGTGGCGCAGAGATGAGGATCAAAGAAGACTTTCAATGAGCTTAGGATTCTCGCCGAAAGCTACATACCTATACTAAACTAAATCATGAAATTAAAGGCGATCTGGGGGACTTTGGCAAACTGTCGAGTAGTTCGGCGAGCTCCACCCAACTCGCCTAACTGCCCAACGTGCCATTTTCAACCTCGACTTCCAAAATCAAATCCACAACCCCGAAAAACAAAATCAAACACCACACCCACTCAATTAAGCTCAAACCCATTAGACCCATGCCATCGGGGTACTCAGACTTCCCCCAGTTTGGCCAAAATTAGTCATTTGATGACTTTAACCCTTAAGAATGACGTCAAACGTTCCATCATTGGGCAAAACACGTCATTTAGCACAATTTAAGTTACTCATACTTCACTTGAATAGACTTAACAACAATTAAACACAACCCATAAGATTACGATTACTTTTAAAGCACGAAAATTAGGGAATCAACAATTTAGGCAATAAGGGAACGATATCAAAATTAAAATAGGCAAACTAGCACACATTCACAATTTTAGAGAGCCCCAACACATATCAACACAATCTATAACAAAGCATTTGAGTTCAACCATTATTTACAAATTAAAGGTTCGGAAAAAACAACTCTTATGTCGAAAGATGAATTTGTAAAGCTAGGCGGCAAAGTATCCAACTCCGAAAATGAGATCGATGACCAAAAAGCGGTAAAAAGAAAAAATATAAGAAATATAGAGTGTCAGTGTGATTGTATGAAGTTAAAAAGTAAGGGAATGTGAAAGAATTTGAAAATTTAAACCTTGGCCTTTTAAAAACCATCCAGTTCGCGCTCTTTCGACGATGTTATTTTTATCGCCAAGTTTTATAGGACCTACGATTAATGTGGGGGTCCAAACGAAGGACAAATTCGAGCTTGCTAACCTGATCGGTGATTCGCCGACTTGTCCATGGGTCAGCTGAGTTTTACAAACTCCGTATTCATAATTTCTTGAGTCCAACGGCGGTCCAAGTCGAGCTGGCCGACCTCTTCGGTAAGTCACCGACTGGACATTTTGCTCGTCAACCTGTACTTTTCAAACCCATTCTACACTTTAACCTGCACAATCAACACACGTTATTCCAAAAACAAAAAGCAAATAAAAAATTGGGTTGGCTCCCAAGAAGCGTCTTAGTTAACGTCATGGCACGACGCACGTCCTCGCTCAAACTTCATTCTTGGGGTTTGCCATAGTATCACTCGGCAACCCCTCTTGTTGTCTCGGGCTTAAATAAGAAAAAAATTGACCCATTTGGGTCTCCAACTACTTGATAGAGACGGAATGAGAAGTTACCGTCTGGCTAAGGGTCGATACATCTCTTTTAAAATTTTATCGGACCCTTCAACCTTGTTGAGAATACGAGAGAGCATATCCTCAGACCAGCCACCCTCAGAATCTTTAGGCTTTTGACGCTTGTGGGGAGGAACATACATATCCTTCTCCCCATCTCTTTCCTTCCAGGTGGCATTCCGATCTTGCCACTCTCTATCACGATCTCTCCAGCCCTCGTCTCTGCTCCAATCTTAGTTACCACCCGGCCTTGGGTAGTTTGCACGATAGCCTCCTCCTTGGTTGGCTAGGAAGTTCACTTCCTAATTGTACATCGCTTTAAACTTTGCTTCATCAAGGTTTACACAACCCACATCCACAACATTGACACTCCTAGCACCGACTCCCATGACATTTTTGGCCAAAATGTCAAGTGAGATCATCATATTTGCCATGTTTTGGTCCCTCTCTTGATCTCTTCCAAGCTGCTCCTTTGTCAATTTAAAAGTGAGAGGGGAGACCTGATCTTCACGGGTGTACCATGCCAGGTTAATTTTGGTCATACCATCCAAGAGCTGACCTGCTATAATGTAAGGTTGTTGCATCAAACCTCCAAGATAAGGTTGATTAATTACTCCCTTGTTCACCGAATCAAGGCTTCAGTAAAAGTATTGCCGCAAAATTTTGTCGGGCAAACCATGAGTTGAGGATTGCAGCATGATGAGTCCATGATTTGGACTCATTTAGGGCTTTATTTTAATAGATTTAGTGTCCTCAAATGCTTATTTTGCGCCAATAACTGATGTAAATCCTTGATTTCCAGGTATTTGGGTTGAGGAACAAAGCATGGACACTAATGACCAAAAAGGAATAGGGCAACTGAAAGAACGAAGAAAAGAAGGTCTGGTGATCGCCTAACCCATTAGGCGAGTCGTCGAATGGCTATGATCTCGCCTAAATAGTAGGTGTGGTGTCTTATATGATTATTATCAGATTTATGATATTGGAGAAGTTGCAACTTAACCCTAGACTTGAAATTTGAAAAATATGAGAGTTGACATGTAATTGGACTCAAAATTAGGAATTTGATTATAAATTCAGGTAAGTTTTTGGGTCTAGGATAAACCTATAGTACCATGTGTGTTGTTAGTTTCAAAACCTTATTGTGATTATTACTTGAATAGATTGTATTGATTTGGAAGCTAAGCGAAAGGGAAGGCTCAAGTCCCGAAGTGATTGTTTGATTATTTGAGGCAATTGGACTTCTAAACCCTTGTTAAGTGCATAGAATCGTGTATTTCCTTGTGGTATGTGTTGGAGGGGTAATGAGACTTGTTGATGGGTTGACTTGTCCATGTTGAATAATTCTAATGATGGAAAAAGGGTAATAAAAGGCTATGTGATTGATTATTTGTGTATGATGTGTTGAGAATGGTTTGAAAAGTTTATTAATTCATTGTTGATGTTGTATCACGATTGTATTGATATGAATTGTGCATTGTAATGAAAATAGTCATCTCCTCATTATTTGTGTGAATATGTCATTTGCATTGGCTCTGAGACATAGTTATGATAAGTGTTATGTGATAAGAGGATGTACCATTTCGAGGGACATGTCGCACGTCGCGACGGATATTATATATCGAGGGACGTGTCACGCGCCACGACAGATACTATTAACGAGGGACGTGTCGCACACCGCGATGGATGCATGGACAAATATGTCCCCCATGGGTCCCGGACTGAGGGACAATGGGTGTGTATCATTAAGTCAGACATGCATCACTATACTTGACATTGCATAGCACATTTTTGTCATTGACGAACTTGATCTTGTGTGTTGATGATCTTATGAGTGCCTTTCTGTGGAAGTTGTGATTGATGAATATTGAATTGTTGTTGAGGATATGTAATTTGTTAGAGTGTCGTTGTTGAGTTGTGTGCTATGTAAACTGTGAACTGTTAGCTTAGGCTGGTTTTATGCAGGTTGTAGTTATGGAGGTTTGGATGGGGTGTAAAGAGTACCTGTATTCTATTCCCTTAGCTTGTGTCTACATTTTTGTAGGTTACGAGCCCGGATCTTTGTGATACCTTCTATTCTCTTCGTTTTCGAGGCTTTCTGTGGAGATTTGTGAGGTAGATGTTTGTCATCTCAGCGGACCTTCTTACTCCTGTTTATGATTTTGTTTTCTTGAAAGACAACGTCATTTGAGATTTACGTATTTTATTTCAATTCTAATATTTGCATTAGAGGCTTGTGCACGTGACAACCAGGTTTTGGGGATTTAGTTAAGTTGACTTGTTATCCGTATTAGTAATTGTTATTGAACTTTTATTTTATTTCCGCACTTTATCGAAATGGTTGGGTTTTAGGCTGACTTGTCTTGGTGGGATAAGACGAGATCGAGTGCCATCACATCTATTTTTGGGTTGTGACACTTTGAGTTCTTCTTTTTCTATTTTCCCTATTTGCTTCTTTTTTTTAATACACTCAAGAGTTCTTCTACTCCTCATTTTATGTGCTCAATTTTTATTTTATTTTTGTCACTACTGATGAATTTTGTTGCTTAGAAAAATTAAAGTATGATATTCTCTTATTTATATATCATTCTGTTTACTGCACTACATTTTTTAATTATTGTTTGAGTTTTTCTTTTAAAAAAATTAAAATCCAATTTATAGAGGTTTAGCTTAAAAGATTTAGCAGATTCGGTATTATTTGTTTTTGCTGAGTCTTCTCATTTCTTGGACTGATTTTATATTCATTACGTCTACATTTCTTTGAATGTTTTGTGCATTTTTCACTTTAATTTTGGGATTGATTACATTAAAAGTTTGGTAGGTTATAAATCAAGTCAGAATTAATGATCCATAATTAGTGGAAATCCTAGTTGACAATGTTTCGATGGAGGAATTAGTCCCACATGACTTGTCAGTTGCCACATCACTAAAAAATTGGACTATTAAACTTTTGAGGGTATTTGTAGCTGAGATAACAACAGAGACATTTTTTATCCCAAAATGTAATAATATAAATTGTCTATTTCGCATAATTCAAGGACAATTTTGATCATTTTCCATTTTTTTAATCAAAATAATAATTTGTTACATTAAATTAATAATTATTCTTTTTTTTTAATTTAAAGTCGAGCATAGACCCCTTTTATTGCAAAATATAACCAACTGTACAAGATCAAGCCCAAAAGTGGCCTTGTGTCCAATAAGACAAAATAAAATAAGAAAAAGGACCAAATGAACAAAGATAGTGGAGAGGTCACTGTAACATATCTTGAACATAGCTGCTGGAAGAAGCAGATCATGGAAGAAGACAAGGTTGCTGTTATTTTCTGATCCCCGGAGGAAGCACCATAATTAAGCGTGTGAGCTACTTGTCGTCGTCCAACCCCTGGAGAAAGCACCGCTATCAAAGATAATCTCCATCTTCACTTCTAGCTGAAATGAAAAGAAATTCACCCTTCTCTATCTCGCAATAGGAGCTAGGAACGTCAGAGCTTCAAGATCGATGAGTGTTCTCTATGCAGACGACATAAAAGATCTTACTTCAGGTAAGAAATTATCAGATACTACTAGATCTATTAAAATCGTCACTATGCATACACTAGATCGTGCCTTTATGCTGANCCAGGAGAAGTTTGAGTATTCTGGGGGGAAGGGAGTAATGGGTCTTTGTTTAATTTTATGGGTGCGTGTTTTCATTTTGTTTTTGGGGGTCACGGGGTTGAATTTGAGAAGTTGGGTTGAAAGTAGGCACGTTGGGTCATTTGGCGAGCTGGGTTGAGCTCACCGAACCACTCAACGGTTCGCCGAAGTTCCCCATATCACCTTTAATTTCAGGCTAAATGTGAAGTTTGGTTCAGTAACTTTCGGCGAGAAGCTTGAAGTCGCCGAATTGACTCGGCGACTCACTGAAAGTCCTTCTTGATCGCTCTTTGTCTGCGCCCTTGACCCTTAATTGCACTATAACTTTCGGCAAGCTAATCCTTGCTCGCCAAATGCTGTCGACGATTCACCGAAAGGCCTTCCCATCGCCGACATGCCAAATTTTTTTGAGATTTTTGAGCCAATCCTTTCAGCGAGCCCGATCTAGCTCGCCCAAGAGATTCAACGACGCGTCGATAGATTCAGCGAGCCTGTCTGCAACTATTTTTCTGTGCTTTTACTGGAAGTGTTTCTCACTTCTTATGATGTTTTTGCAGACATGGCTCGACTAAAAGTTGCTGGTAGAAACATGCTAACCCGTAAAAGGGCCAAAGGGATAACTATCAATGTGGATGCAGCTGTATCCATGGGCAAGGCCACCAAACTTCCCACGACTGATGGGCAAGGGAAGGGCAAACGAAAGGCACCTGCATCACCGAAGGCCAGCTCAGACAATGACGGTATCTACGTTGCTCACCTCACCACTTCTAAGAATGAGGGTGAGAACCAAGAGCATCAGGCTGCCACATCTGAGCGTGAGGATGAGCTAGTAGCAGCACAGAGGGCAGAGCTGCGTTTCAAAAAGATGAATGATCCGTCTAGGATCAGGACTCCATAGGACACAACTACTCCTCATCTAGCTCCAGCACATGCCGTTGTCTTAGCACCACCAGTACATGGTCCTCCTCCTAAGTCTATGAGCAGACTAAAGACCGATAGGCTGAGAACAATTATCGAGGAGAAGCGTTTGTCCGCTAATGAAGTTATTGACAGGTACCTGGAGATAATGATTTGCCTAAAGTCACAGAACTTCCAACTCTTCACCAAGCCCCGTGGCCCTTACATTCCTAATTGGGTCCAGGAGTTCTACGCTGCCTATAGAACATTGGTACCACAGAGAAAGAAACAGGTAGCTGCATTCAAGCCGGTTGACTACGTAGTTGTCCGGGGAAAGAAGGTTAAATGTGACAATAAGGCTATTAATGTTGTCCTGGGTGTCCTGATAATATCGATGACGAGTGCCAGCATTTGATTAGGAAAAAGACACTAGAAAATATGAAAAAGTGGTTGGCTCGCTAATATCAGATAGCACTCCCAAGTTGTTGGAAATTGGAGCACAGATTGAAAAGAAGGATCTAAACATAGCTGCAAGGTTCTGGTTTGGCTTCATCAGCAGCACTATCATGCCATCCCAGAACAAGTCAATTCTCTACCTAGCCAAGGCAACCTGTTTAGGTTGCATTATTGATGAGACGAGGATAAATCTGGAGATAACTATGGAACAAGAGATAGTCATGAGGGCCAAGCAGCGACATACCTCCCTTCCATTTTCGGTGTTGATCACCGAGTTGTGCAGATGGGCTCGGGTTCCTAGAGATACGAAGAAAGATGTGGAAGTGATTCCTACATCTTCTACTGATATCCGTAGGATCGAGGCATAATATTTAAAGGATGAGACAGAGAAGAAAAAGGCATCCCCTGTGAACTTTTCCCCGGTTGTGGATACAAACTCATTTCCTATAGAGGCATATTTGCCTACTCCGGCCCCTGGGTCTTCAGGTACATCCAATGTTGTTCCTGATGACACCTCTAGTTCTTCTACTGCTACATTGCCTTCCAGATCAGCTGTTGTTTCTGTTTCCCGACCCCCGCTCACTCAGGCTACACTACTTCGGATGGGGTAGCTAGCCCATTCTGCCGATCGTCGTTCTGCACAGTTTGAGGCCTCCATTCTAGGCATGATTCAGGCAACCCTTGTTGATGTTGTGACACCACTGAGTGTTACCATTGATGCCCTTGCGGCTAAGATAGCGGTGTGCGAGCATGGCCAAGGGGCCATCGAGGAGGTGACTGCTCTAAAGGCCGACATTGCTGCACTGAGGAGAGATGTGGAACAGTTGAAGTCCATCGACATGTCCATGATTTTCGGGACGGTGGATATCCCAGATGTCCCAGTCGAGCCAGATATCCCTTCGGCTACAATCGGAGATGATGTTAGAGTTGAGAAGGCGGCGGATCCTGAGTCCGAGGCTGAGACGGATGAGGAGATGTTTGGGGTTGATGAAGAGGCTTCTTATGAAGGCCTTACAGAGACTGAGAAGGCCATGGTCGATGCAACTGTGCAGGCATCTTTGGTAGATACACCATCAGCTGTTCTTAGTGGACCCATTATTTCTGAGGTGATTCCGGGTACTGATGCCCGAGACCAGAGCACTACACCAGGCACTGATGCCCAAATAGATAGAGCGACTGTTTAGATATGATCCCTTTTTACCTCCCTTTCTGTCTTACTTTTTGTTTGAATTTTGGATATTCTGCTTGCATTTGAGGACAAATAGCTTTTGTTTGTGGTGGGGTGAGGCCTACATTGTGTGTTTATTGTTTTGATTATATATCTGGGGTTTTGAGCTATATATTGTGTTTTGGCACTGTTTTTGCAGATTATTGAGCTTGTGGCTCCTTGTGTTAATTGTAAATGATATTTGGACCCTTCCAAAAAATTTTGTGCCACTTTTTGTCTGTGTTTGAATATGGTTGTTCTCTTGCAAATTTGAGTATCAGTCTTGATCAATACTGATGTCTTGAATATTGCTCATAATCGAACAAAAATGAATGTGCGGCTATGATAAGGCCAAATGAAGTTGAATAGACAATATGTGAACTTTTTGCATCTCGTTGTGACTAGTCAATTATCAAATTGAGTCTCTTGTGATGAACATTGCACACTAGCGAAAGTGTGGAGTCTTGTCCGACATTGGTGTCAATGCCTTGTGTGATGAGCTTACCGTGAACCATGTGTGATGACACCTAGAATTTTCCCCATTGGTCGGGTTGACCAAGTGATGCAATCTCTTGATATGATCTTAGACAACTTTGAAAAGTGTGAAACAATTTGACATTATACCTCTTTTTGTGGCCTACCTTGTGAGTGTGAACTTCGCTTGAACATCTTTTGAGTTTTACCCTTTTCTTGAAAGAAACTTGATGAAATTGTGACCTTTCTTGATCCATTACCCTTAAACCTCATGATCTGTGGTTTGTATGAATTACCAACTTATGCCAAAATCCTAAGTTGGAGGTGTGGTGAATAGAGAAGGTAAATTAAGAAGTGCAAAAAAGTCCCTTTTGATCCATGGTTTTGAGAAAGATGGAAACCCTCCATATAAAAAAAGAGAAAAATAATAGAAGAATGAAAAACAAAAAGAATGAAAAAGTTGTGGAATAAAGTTGAAATGGGGTGTCCAACAGTCCATGGAAGATGAATAATGGGGTGATTTGTGAGCACGAATGAGAATGATGAAGAAAAGGAAAGAAAGTGTTGTTGTCACGCCCCGAGCCTACACCCTGGGTGGGATTGGCACTCGAAGACCATTGTTGGCCCTAAGCGAACCATTGGCCTGGCTTACTTAACTCAGTTGAAGACAATATTCATATCTATAACGATCAATGAACATAACTGAACTACATAATGAAATAACTGATAATGTTTAAAGGTTAAACATTCAACTTGGCCAAAAGTGGCAACCCAAGTCTTGACAATAAGAAATGATAATGAAAAGACTCAAAGGACTAACATCTAACTATCTATGAAGCCTCTAATAACAACTGAGATGGATGTTGGGACAGACTTGTCACGCCCCGAGCTACCCCCGAGACGCGGACACGGGACCTGGATTCAAGGATTAAGATTTGTAATTGGAAAGATCTCATTTTGTTTAGGAATGATTTTAGATAGCTAAACATGAGAAAAGACCGAAACTCAAGATTTGAAGATGAGTCCGCGACGCGGAGGCATAATTAAATTTTGGTTCCAAAAATATCTTTTGAGGCAGAACACCTCGTGTCAGCTTTGCAACGTGAAGCTGAAATGTTTAAATCTAGGCACTAGGCGCGTGACGTGCGGCCACCCTTTAATTTCGTCTGACGAAATTTCTTCTTCGTTTTCCAACCCCAAATCACCCAAACTCGATTTTTTTCCAGATTACTTTTAGATATAGATACCCAACAAATGTACCTAAGAACCTAACTCGAAATGACCCTATAATGCGACGTAACGAACTCAGAAACTTCCCAACTCAGTCAAATTCAAGAACAAAATATGAATTCAAGAATAGGTATCAAGATCATCAATATTCATATGCTTTTAAGACAAATCCAAACTGAAATAAATATGCTTGGCACGTGGGAGAACGATCCCAACATTATGAGAGCCTCACATACCTTGTAGGGATCCTCCCAGACGAAATCCACAAGCAAAGCTTCAAGAAATCGACGACTCTTGAACGTTCTTCTTCTTTCTCCTCTTTTTTTCTCTTCTCTCAAAACCCTAACCCTTTTTCCAAAATCATAAACTGATCTAATTCAGCTGAGGCCCCTAATTAATTACAAAATAACGAACTAAAACAAAAGGGTAAGAAAAAGACCAAACTACCCTTTAAAAATCCGGATTGGACTTTCCTTATTCCAACAGCCCAACTTCCAAAGGGCATAACTCACTCATACAAACTCGGATTTGCGTAAACTCAGCGGCGTTGGAAAGATCATTCCAAGATCTTTCCAACCATAACTGTAATTACACCTAACTCATCCTGATCTAGAAGTTATGGTCGTTTGAAGTTGACCAAAAACTCAACTTTTCCTAACTTAACCAAATTTCCAGATTTTAATTCTTTCCAAAAATCGCTATTTCCAATTACAAGCTTCTTCCTAGTTATTTCAAATTGCAAGATGTTACAGTTGTCCACACCACATTTCATGAGGATTACAACCATTGAGCCTAAATGACCATACCTTTGCACTCAGCCCCGTTACAAGCCTTGAAAAGACCTTTTTGATCTTGAGTGAGCTGAAACAATCATTGGTTGGAAAATAAAGGTAAACTTATGGGTGAAATCATGCATTGTGTTCATCTTTGTGAGTGTGAGTTTTGCATTTGATTCCAGAGCTTTAAATTGTTGAACCATTGTGTGTGAATATGGAATCATTCTTTGTGTGAGGGCATTTGAGTACCTTTGTTGAGCTTGAACTTGCATTTGAAGCAAGTATTGTGAACTTGAGAATCTTTGATAATGGTGAGTCACAACTTGAATCTTTGAGTGCAGATCTTTGCATGAATAAGTTGAGTCTTTTTGTGTGCATTCATGATTGAATCTTGTGTAGCACTGTTGGAGACATTCTTTTTGAACTGCTGAACTTGAGTTATACTTGAGGACATTCAAAAGTTTAAGTTTGGGGTGTTGATGAGTCCACGATTTGGACTCATTTAGGGCTTTATTTTAATAGATTTAGTGTCCTCAAATGCTTATTTTGCGCCAATAACTGATGTAAATCCTTGATTTCTAGGTATTTGGGTTGAGGAACAAAGCATGGACACTAATGAGCAAAAAGGAACAAGGCAACTGAAAGAACGCCTGGTGATCACCTAACCCATTTGGCAAGTCGCCGAATGGCTATGATCTCGCCTAAAATTCCAGTGTGCCAAGTCCTGAAGGAGAAAATCAAGTCGGCGAGAGAAAGGAATAGTCGGCAATTCGCTGAACGGTTCCGCGATGCAATGATTGGATTACCCAAAGTTACAGAATTTGAAAATGCTGAAGGCCAAACCAAAAAGGCGATGAAACTGACCAAAGGGCGGATCACCGAGTTGATCGGCAATCCCGACTTTCTGCGCCGAATGGTCCTTCACAGCATATTTTTGGTGACTATAAATACATTTTCAAACATTATGTTTAATATCAAATTTTATTCTGAACATTCATTAGAGTAATTTTTGAGTTTGAACTGAGAGTATTGTGACAATATTTTCTTTAGCTTTGAAAAATTGAAGTTTTCCATAATGGAGAAATTGGAAGTGGGTCTTTGAGATTCTTCAACCTTGACATTTGTAAAGACAAAATTAATCTTACCCAGTTGATGAACACAATTTGGTAATGATTTCTATCTTTTTATGATGTCTAGCTAAAACTCCAATTCTTGGGGTGTGATTATGTGATTATGGATTGATTTAGCTGATGGGTATTGTTAATAAATAGCTTAAATGTTGTTTAAAGGTGATTTCAATCAGTAATTGTGGTTTAATTTAAAGGGTTGTAGTTGCAAATGCAACTCTACCTTCGTGTTTTTGGCTTGCTCGAGAGAGAGGTTTTAAAACCAAGGTTACTGATTTGATGGTCTGTGGGTATTGGATTGTCATGGGTTTAACTCGAGAGAGTGAATTTTAAACCTTTTTCCACACATTCAGCTTGAGAGAGTGAATGGACTAAAGCGTAGGTTGTTCTTAATTGCTGCTTATTGGTGTTTGAGAGAAATCAATTTGATTCGGGTTAAATTGTTCAAGAGAAAGTTTATCTCCACTAAAGTCTAGCATATTCACTAATTTACAACTATTTACTATCAGTTGCAATCACCCATTTGTCTACTTTAGCCTATAATCCAATCACATCCCAAGAACCCGTCTCTTGACTTGTTAATTTATGTTATTTGTTGTTGTTGTAGTTGATAATTAAAACCAAAACCCCCATATTTGACACTTGTGTCACCCTTAATTTGAACTATGCTTTTATTCGTAAATGTCTTTACCTATGATTGACTTGAACATATTTATACTTGTCTCTTGAATCTTAAGCACGTACCACTCCCTGTGGGATTCGACCCCAACTCACTTAGTTGGGTTATATTACTGACTAACGATCGTTGACACTTAGAATTGAAAAAAGTGTCCTGATACGTGAAATCACAACACCAACTTCTTAAATCTTAGCCAAGTCTCATGGATTGGCTCACCCTCCAAACACTTGAAGCTTTGGATGATGTCCCTAAGTGTCATCATCTTCAAAGGAGGGAAAAATCGCACTTGGAATACGGTGACAAACTCTTCTTACGAAGTGATAGAATCTCTTGGCAACTCAGCCAACCACTTACATGCTTCTCCCATTAGAGAAAATGGGAACAACCTCAACCGGACTAACTCTTGGGATATGTTCTTAAAGGAGAATGGCCCGCAATCATTAACAAAGTTCCTTATATGTTCATGGGGATCTTCCTAAGCCAACCCACCAAACAACCCTTTCAATTGCAAGAGCTGCAACATGGTGCTTGTAATGTGGAACAAAGTGTTCCCTTTAGCCGGTGGTAAGCGAATGACACCACCTCCACCCATAAGCTTTGGGTCATTGACATTCGGTTCGTTGACATCATTAAGATTTCTGATGTCATCTTGGTGACCCACTTGGCTACCATTGCTTCGGTTGACACTCATGTCCTTTGTTTTAAACAAACAACACAAAACCAAAACTAAAAGTAAGTAGATTCAACTATGACTAAAAAGAACAAAATTCAACTTCACCAAAAAGAATCTCAAACAACACCACTCCCTGGCAGCGGCGCCATTTTGATTAATAATGTTTCAAAGACACTTCATCCAATTCTAAGCGTCAACGATCGTTAATCAATATAAAACCGAACTAAATGAGTTGGGGTCGAATCTCACAGGGAGCGGTACGTGTTTCAGATTCAATTGAGAAGTATGAACATGGTCAAATTAGTCATAGGAATAAAAGTTATCGAATAAAGACATCATTCAAATCAGGGGGTGACACAAATGTCAAATGGGGGGTTTTGGTTTGAAATTATCGACTACAAACAATGGCAAATAATACGAAATAACAATAATGAGACGAGTTCTTGGGATGTGATTCGATTAGAGGCTAATATAGACAAATGGGTAATTGCATCTATTAGAAAATAGCTAGATATTAATGAGTAATCTAGGCTATAGAGGAGATAAACTTTCTCTCGAACAATTTACCCTGAATCAAGTTGATTTCTCTCGAACATCAACAAGCATGCAAAATAAGAACAGCCACACCTTAGTCCATTCACTCTCTCGAGCTGAATGTGTGGGATTGGGTTTAGGATTCACTCTCTCGAGCTGAACCCAGGTCAACCCAATACCCACATACCATCAATCAATAAGTTTAGTTTTAAAACCTCTCTCTCGAGCAAGCTAAAAATACAAGGGTAGAACTGCATTTACAAGTACAATTCTTAAATTAAACCATAATTAATGAACTTCTTAATAACATTAAACTAACAATTAGCAATACCCATAAACTAAATCAGCTCATAATCACATAATCACACCCCAAGAATTGGGGTTTTAGCTAGACATCATAAAAAAGTAAAAATAGTTACCAAATTGATTATCCATCAACTAGGTAACTGTAGATTTGTCCTTACAATACTCCAATTCAAAGAATCTCAAAGACCCACATCCAAAATCTCAAAAATGAAAAGTTTCAATCCTTCAAAGCTTAGGAAAAACTAGAGAAAACTGTCTCCAGAGCACAAAACTCAAAAATAGACTAAAAATATATAAGCTAAGATACTAAACTAAATGTTCAAAAATGTATTTATAGTCGTCAAAAATGTGCTGCGAAGAGTCACTCGGCGAAGTAAGTCGGGCTCGCCGAACCTCTCGGCGAACCACCCTTTGGTCATTTCCATCGCACTTCTGCCTTGGCATTCAGCATCCTCAAGGTTTGTAACCTTGGGCGATCCAACACTGCATCACCGAACCACTCGGCAATTTGCCGACTGCTCCTTTCTCTCGCCAACTTGGTTCTTTCCTTCAGGGCTTGGTACACTGGAACTTTAGGCGGTCAAGTAGCCATTCGGCGACTCACCAAGTGGACTTGGCAATCACCAGGTTTGCCTTTCTTCATTATTTCAGCTCGTTTTGTTCCTTTTTACAAATTAGTGTCCTTTCTTTGTTCCTCAATCCATATATCTGGAAATCAAGGGTTTTATATCAGTTATTGGCACAAAATAAGCATTTGAAGACACTAAATTTATATAAATAAAGCCCAATGAATTCAAATCTCGGACTCATCAATTCATAACAGTTAGCTACCACCATCCTTGCCAAAGCTCTTGTACTTTTTGTTTGCTTGTTATCGAACTCATTTGGTTCGAGAATCTGGTCATAACGAGAGAGTAGATTCTACACCAACATCCTAGTTCACTGCATTACAAAAGGTAAAATCTGCTCCTTCTATTTAATTAAACATTCGCGGTTGTGTTAGAAAAACATGAGTTATGTATTTCTTTATCGTAGTTATATTACAGTTACAGTGCATTAATATATTAGTTGTGGAAAATCTGATTTTAATCATATAAATGGAGTTGTGTACAATTATATGTTCTGCAGGATTTTAAAAAAAAAAAAAAAACTTGAATTGGATGACCCTACTATTTTTGTATGATAAGCTGACTACTTTCGATTTAGAATTAGATATTCTAGCATGTACAGAAATTGTATTTATTAACACATGCTCAACTGTGATCTTGAACTATGATTTGATATAATAACAGTAAAACGATAATCCTACTCGCTTTCGCTTCCTGTTGCATTATCTTTTAGAGATATATTTATGGGAATGTTTTGTATACTTAGTTTTTGGTATAGATGAGAATGTAACATGTTCCCAGGGATGATTAACAGTGTTTTTTTTTTAATGACTATTATCCTCTTTTAGACATTATTCAAGAATCAATTTCTCCTCTAACTTCTTTTCCCCTTTTCTTTGTTTGCATGAACACCCGAGCTGATGAATCCTATGAGTTCTACTTAAGACTTTATGTTATCGCTAGACCAGCGAACCTTCATTCCCTCTCCATTCCTCGATGTCGGTTCCTCTCGCTCCCTCCTAAGATACATCTGAACAGAGGAGGAGCGAGGAAAAATTCTGAGAATGCAAGTTGTCCATTATAGCTTTCTTTCGTGTTCAAATTGCCCAAGAGTTTTCGAAACTCGCCAAAATGTTTCATTGTTTTGATGCATTATGATGACTTATTCTATCTACATTTGCTTGCTTGTGTGATTTGAAACTAATCCTTAATTATTTGCTACCTATTAAGACATGTGTTTAATAATAGAATTATAGAAATTTAGGTTCTTCTTCTAACTATAGCAGCAACTACTTTCTCACATATAATATAATATCCATATTTAGTGCTTTAATAGTTACCTGATGACTTAGTTTTTTTTTTTTTTTTTTTTTATTATTATTATTATTATCATTATTACTATTATTATTCTTATTATTATCATTATTACTATTATTATTCTTATTAATTTGATAAAGTACTCAAGTTCTTTTTATCAACTTTAGAATACTTTTAAATACCTTGGGTTAATAATGTGATTTTCGTGATATTAAATTATTTCTTTTGGTCAAGACGAGTCTATATTCTAAGCTTTTAGTCTCAAACTTTCTAAAAAATGAAGTTTTAAATCTATGGTTTTGAGTAAAAAATGATTTTATTTTAGTATCTTTGTTTCAAACTTTTAAAGTTTCTTGGTAGTAACTTTGTTACCATGGATTTGACAAAACAAAGAATAATTTATTTAAACTTGAATTTGTTCATGTAAGCTATTTTTTAATCAAATTCTATACTTTTCTTTTAAACTAGTTTTATCCAAACACTCCTTATGCTAATATTTTGTTTTGACACTTAGTCTAATTAATTAATCAAGTTCGGCCGGTTAACAATGAGGGTTGAACCCTTACCTAGAATCTCATGTTTAGTAGACCTTAAAATTAAGTTTAACTTTAGACAATAACTTAATTATTTTATGTGCCCTGATTTATCGTAATTAATTAGGTGACGACTTCTTAATTTAGTTATTAATTTGGAAATCATCAAAATGTTTTACACTATTTTGACCCGGTTAAAATAGGGTATAACAAATGGTGTCGCTGGATCATTGGAAAAAACAAAAGAAAAAGACAAAAATCTTAATAGGTTGGGTTGAAAAAGGATAAATTGAATGGAAAATTGTAGTTGTTCAACGTGGGTCACTGGAAAAATAAAATTGTGGGATAAATTTTAATGGATAATTAGTATGTGATGATTGCTATGTTATGTGTGGTTAATGCTTAGGAATTAAGCTTCGTATACAATGAGGATGCAATGATTTTTAGGTTCGGAGGTCACGTTCTTTGAGCGAATGATTTGTAATTTGGCTTAATTTCTTATTATTATTATTATTATTATTATTATTATTATTATTATTATTATTATTATATTATGATTCAAGTTTTGATATATTTGTTATCAAATTAAATAGTAGGTGTGGTGTCTTATATGATTATTGTCAGATTTATGATATTGGAGAAGTTGCAACTTAACCCTAGACTTGAAATTTGAAAAATATGAGAGTTGACATGTAATTGGACTCAAAATTAGGAATTTGATTATAAATTCAGGTAAGTTTTTGGGTCTAGGATAAACCTATAGTACCATGTGTGTTGTTAGTTTCAAAACCTTATTGTGATTATTACTTGAATAGATTGTATTGATTTGGAAGCTAAGCGAAAAGGGAAGGCTCAAGTCTCGAAGTGATTGTTCGATTATTTGAGGCAAATGGACTTCTAAACCCTTGTTAAGTGCATAGAATCGTGTATTTCCTTGTGGTATGTGTTGGAGGGGTAATGAGACTTGTTGATGGGTTGACTTGTCCATGTTGAATAATTCTAATGATGGAAAAAGGGTAATAAAAGGCTATGTGATTGATTATTTGTATGTGATGTGTTGAGAATGGTTTGAAAAGCTTATTAATTCATTGTTGATGTTGTATCACAATTGTATGATGTGAACTGTGCATTGTAATAAAGAAATAGTCATCTCCTCATTATTTGTGTAAATATGTCATTTGCATTGGCTCTGAGACATAGTTATGATAAGTGTTATGTGATAAGAGGATGTACCATTTCGAGGGACATGTCGCACGTCGCGACGGATATTATATATCGAGGGACGTGTCACGCGCCACGACAGATACTATTAACGAGGGACGTGTCGCACACCGCGATGGATGCATGGACAAATATGTCCCCCATGGGTCCCGGACTGAGGGACAATGGGTGTGTATCATTAAGTCAGACATGCATCACTATACTTGACATTGCATAGCACATTTTTGTCATTGACGAACTTGATCTTGTGTGTTGATGATCTTATGAGTGCCTTTCTGTGGAAGTTGTGATTGATGAATATTGAATTGTTGTTGAGGATATGTAATTTGTTAGAGTGTCGTTGTTGAGTTGTGTGCTATGTAAACTGTGAACTGTTAGCTTAGGCTGGTTTTATGCAGGTTGTAGTTATGGAGGTTTGGATGGGGTGTAAAGAGTACCTGTATTCTATTCCCTTAGCTTGTGTCTACATTTTTGTAGGTTACGAGCCCGGATCTTTGTGATACCTTCTATTCTCTTCGTTTTCGAGGCTTTCTGTGGAGATTTGTGAGGTAGATGTTTGTCATCTCAGCGGACCTTCTTACTCCTGTTTATGATTTTGTTTTCTTGAAAGACAACGTCATTTGAGATTTACGTATTTTATTTCAATTCTAATATTTGCATTAGAGGCTTGTGCACGTGACAACCAGGTTTTGGGGATTTAGTTAAGTTGACTTGTTATCCGTATTAGTAATTGTTATTGAACTTTTATTTTATTTCCGCACTTTATCGAAATGGTTGGGTTTTAGGCTGACTTGTCTTGGTGGGATAAGACGAGATCGAGTGCCATCACATCTATTTTTGGATTGTGACACTTTGAGTTCTTCTTTTTCTATTTTCCCTATTTGCTTCTTTTTTTTAATACACTCAAGAGTTCTTCTACTCCTCATTTTATGTGCTCAATTTTTATTTTATTTTTGTCACTACTGATGAATTTTGTTGCTTAGAAAAATTAAAGTATGATATTCTCTTATTTATATATCATTCTGTTTACTGCACTACATTTTTTAATTATTGTTTGAGTTTTTCTTTTAAAAAAATTAAAATCCAATTTATAGAGGTTTAGCTTAAAAGATTTAGCAGATTCGGTATTATTTGTTTTTGCTGAGTCTTCTCATTTCTTGGACTGATTTTATATTCATTACGTCTACATTTCTTTGAATGTTTTGTGCATTTTTCACTTTAATTTTGGGATTGATTACATTAAAAGTTTGGTAGGTTATAAATCAAGTCAGAATTAATGATCCATAATTAGTGGAAATCCTAGTTGACAATGTTTCGATGGAGGAATTAGTCCCACATGACTTGTCAGTTGCCACATCACTAAAAAATTGGACTATTAAACTTTTGAGGGTATTTGTAGCTGAGATAACAACAGAGACATTTTTTATCCCAAAATGTAATAATATAAATTGTCTATTTCGCATAATTCAAGGACAATTTTGATCATTTTCCATTTTTTTAATCAAAATAATAATTTGTTACATTAAATTAATAATTATTCTTTTTTTTTAATTTAAAGTCGAGCATAGACCCCTTTTATTGCAAAATATAACCAACTGTACAAGATCAAGCCCAAAAGTGGCCTTGTGTCCAATAAGACAAAATAAAATAAGAAAAAGGACCAAATGAACAAAGATAGTGGAGAGGTCACTGTAACATATCTTGAACATAGCTGCTGGAAGAAGCAGATCATGGAAGAAGACAAGGTTGCTGTTATTTTCTGATCCCCGGAGGAAGCACCATAATTAAGCGTGTGAGCTACTTGTCGTCGTCCAACCCCTGGAGAAAGCACCGCTATCAAAGATAATCTCCATCTTCACTTCTAGCTGAAATGAAAAGAAATTCACCCTTCTCTATCTCGCAATAGGAGCTAGGAACGTCAGAGCTTCAAGATCGATGAGTGTTCTCTATGCAGACGACATAAAAGATCTTACTTCAGGTAAGAAATTATCAGATACTACTAGATCTATTAAAATCGTCACTATGCATACACTAGATCGTGCCTTTATGCTGATGTGATGGAATAAAACAGTCTACAGTCATCTCTAAATTTATGTATAAATTTTCTAAACTAAAATTTGATGGATTGAATCTCAAAAGAAATTAATACCACCATCTAAATTTTTGTCTAAAAAATAAATCACACTTTTAGAGGACAATCTTGACAGAGATGATACCATGTAATCTCTTTGCAGATTCAAAAATGCAGCAGTACAGATATTAAAACAAGCACCCAGTATTGATAATAATGTCTTGGTTAGGTATTCCTTGGACACCTCAAAGCCCTCACCAGGTGCGAAACACACAAACCATAACGAAATTTCTTCAGACATTAATGTAGTCACTGAACACTATGTTTTAAACTGGTATTCCTCTCAAAAGTTAAATCTGCATCAAGTAGTAAATCAACAAATTGATTCCGCTAAAAATCTTCTGATATTAGGAGTACCACTTTTATCCATGTATATAATCTTTTTGCCTTCATTGGGAACTTCTTGTATAGAATTAAGTTGATAGTTACCTGCAAAATCAAAAACTAAGTTAGCAAAATAATCAGCAAGAGTATTTCCTTCCCTGAGGGAATGTTGTACTCTTGCCGACACAATTCCCTTCAAATTCTGAATGAATCTGACTTCCAAAGCCACACTCCATGGAGTTTCCCACTGTCCCTCTAGAATATGAACCATTGCCAGAGAATCTGTCTCAATAATAATCTGAGACAACATATTGTCTCTGCAAAACACCAAGCATTCTCTTATGGCTATGGCTTCTGCAATCAAATTGGTGGTCTCCTGAAGTCTGACCCCTTTAGCTACAATTAGATTTCCTTCATGATCCCTAATACAAAAAGCAGTTGAACTAGGTCCAGGGTTGCCCTTAGAAGCACCATTAGTATTACCCTTAAACCAATTTATCGGAGGTGGAACCCATTTCACCACTTTGAAGTTATAGACTACGCTATACCCTTCCAGATACTGCACAATTAGAGGCCAATTATTCAAACCAAAGTTGCCCTTACATCGAAGCTTAATGAACTTCAGAATAGTGTTATTAATTTCCCATATCACCTTTCCAACTGAATAAGATCCACCATTTAATATAGTATTTCTCCTCTTTCACAAAAACCACATTATAACTATAGGAATAGCCTGATAAACTAGCTTTATCCTGTAGTTACCATCAGTAGACCACCATTTTCTCACCATCTGTTTTACATTCAACATGACCCCAATTATTCCAACCGCTCTAGAGTAATACGACCATATTCTGGTTGCGATCTCTCCTCTCAAGAACAAATGATTAATAGACTCATTCTCAGGAATGTTACAACACCTGCAATTCTGAGAGATATTAGGATTCCAAGCATGAATAACATTAGCCACATGTACTTTTCCTCGCCAAATCCTCCAGGCTAGAAATGAAAACTTGAAAGGTAAACCTTTCACCCATAAAGATTTGAAATCTTCATTGACATTCTCCTTTTTCCTTAGCAGTTCCCAAACACTCTTAACACTGAAATAACCAGTACTAGATTTGGTCCACCAAGGTTTGTCCGCTAAATCTTCCAACTATAGAAACCTCATATTATGTGTGATATGATCCACTACATATTCAGAAACAGCATCGTGAAGAGCATCAAAATCTCAGCCCTCCTCATTAAAAAGGTCCCATATATCTCTTGTGGGGTGACATGTTGGGGTGCCTAACTAATGTAAGTGCAAAGGCCCAAGATTGAACCAATTATCATACCAAATGGAAGAAGTTCCACCCCTAGGTTCCCACCACAAATGTTGTTCAATAACATCTCTATTTTCAAGCATATGTTTCTAGATTTGAGAACCTCCTTTCCATTGCACAAGAGAAGGAATTTGTTTCTTGCAATATTTGTTCCAAAAGAAGTTGGACCACAAATTGTTTTGTGTCCTAAATTTCCACCACAATTTAGCATATAAAGCCTGAGAAACTTCAAATAATGATCTGAAACCAAGCCCTCCTTCCTACTTTGGTAGACAGACTTTGACCCATTCAGCCCAATGTTTACTCCTACCATACTCCTTATTACTCCAAAAAAATTTAGCAAAGATCTTATGTAATTCCTTGATCACACATATAGGAGGAGTGATTGCAGATAATACATATATAGGAATGCTTTGCAAAACACTAGAAAGTAGAACTTCTTTACCACCAAAGGATAACATCCTTCCTTTCTATACTTGTAGTTTATCTTAACTCTTTCAATCAACTCTGCATAGTGTTCTTTTCTCTTTCTTGTATGGGTGATAGGACATCCCAAATACTTCATAGGAAAAGAACTCTTGTTCATTCCAACACACTGCTCCACTAAGGTTGGAATTCCTGCTGCTACATTTTGATGCAAATAAAAGAAACTCTTGTCTTTGTTCACCTTTTGGCCAGATTGATGCTCATATTCCTGTAAAACAACCATTATTCTTCCTAAGGAGTACTCATTAGTTGATGCAAATATAATGGTATCATCTGCATAAGCTAAATGATTTAAGTTTGTACTCCATTTAGGCAAACCATAGCCCACATACTGAGGATCATCAAATAAAGAATTTAGAGCTCTAGAAAGAACTTCAGCTGCTAGAATAAATAGGGCCGGAGAGAGAGGGTCTCCTTGCTTCACACCCCTTGTAGAATGAAAGAAACCATATGATTGGCCATTAATAATGACTGAGTAGTAATTGTTAGCAATAAGTCTCCATATCATATCTGTAAATCTTGAATCAAAGCCCATCTTCCTCAAGACCTTCATTAGAAAAAACCAAGACACTCTATCATATGCTTTAGCCATGTCCAATTTAATGACAACATTAGCAAGCTTCCCTCTTTTAGTAATGTCAGTTACCTTCTCTTGAGCTAGTAGAACATTTTCAATAATACTTTTTTCCTTTAATAAAACCAGACTGATTTGAAGAAATCAGTTTAGGTAACATATCCTCCAGCCTATCATGAATAATCCTAGAGAAGATCTTGTTCACAAAATTACTCAAACTAATAGGTCTCATATCAGAGAAGGTTTGTACATGTGCCTTCTTTGGTATGAAAACCAGATTAGTATGTGTAATGGATTTCGGAAGGGTATTGCCAGCAAAAAAATCCTGCACCATTCTTAAAATATCATTACTAACTATATCCCAGCACTCCTGAAAAAATTTACCTGTTAACCCATCAGGGCCGCTAGCACTTTCTGCACTTAGCTTAAACACTGTTTTTTTCACGTCTTCTAAAACTGGACTAGCACACAAAGCTGCGTTCTCTTCCTCAGTAACTAATTCAGAGATATGAGACAATAAAGGAAAATTAGTAACATCACCTTCCTGTTGAAATTGTCTATGAAAATGCTCTACTGCTTCATTAGCAATAGTCCCTTCTTCTTGTAACCATTCCCCCTATGAATTTTGAATTCTATTTACTCTCTCCTTCTGTCTTCTTCCTTTCACCACACTGTGGAAGAATCTGGTATTCCTATCCCCATTTTCAAACCAATCATATCCAGCTTTTTGTTGCCAAAAAAGCTCTTCAAAGTGTAGATATCGATTATATTCAGCTTTTGCTCTTTGCATGATAGATCTATTTTCACCAGAGGAGTCTTCTTCAAATAATTTTTCTTTAATTCTAGAAATCTCCTCTCTTATGATAAGTTGCTGAAAAATATCCCCATAAGTCTCTCTACTCCACATTGTTAGTGCCGTTTTAATTTTCTTGATCTTTCTTTTAAAGTCTAAAAAAGGGTTAAATGAACTCTGAGAATCCCAATTCAATCTAACCAATTCTTTAAAAGATTCATGATCAGTCCAAAAATTCAAGAACCTGGAAGGTTTCTTTTTATTTGCACCTCCATCTGCACAAGACACTAACATTGGAGTATTGTCTGATCCTACTCTGGGCAAGTGATCAATCTCTAACTGAGCAAAAATATTTTGCATCTCTGCATTTATCAGTATTCTATCTAATCTTTCAAAAATACAATCATCGCCTGCTCGACCATTCCACCAAGTAAAAGGACATCCTTTAAATGGTACTTGTGAAAGATCGCAAGATTCAATACATGTCTTGAAGTCATCAACATCTGCAGCAACTACTGGTACTCCACCAATCTTCTCTTCTCCATTAAGAACCACATTGAAATCCCCACCTATCAACCAAGGTCTGTCCATCCCAGTAGAAATAGAATATAGCTCTTCCCATAGATTCAACCTCAGATTGCTATCACACTTAGCATATACTATAGTAGCATAAAAACTTAAAGCAGCGAAGTGGTTTTTCATCAATACAGTGAGCTGCTGATCTGAATTACTCACCACTGAAACATCAAAGTCGTGATTAGTAAATAACCAAATCTTTCCATTGTTATTATGAGTCCCCAATGGCATTTTTAATCTTCTTCTATACTTGCTGATGTGTCTAACTGCTTGAAAAGGCTCTAATAATGCAACAAAAGCAAATTTGTGATGATAATGTAACATTTGCACCCTCTGAAAGGCATTTTGTGTCCTCACTGACCTTATATTCCAAATGAGTGCATTCATTATCATTTTGCAAAAAGGGATGAGACCTGTCTCTTTGGTTGCACCCTTACTGGTTGTGATATATCTCCATGTCCTTGTTTTTTTCCTTTCCTTGCAGATTTGATAGCTTTAATAGCTCTTGGTGACAGATCTCCATCATTTAAAAACCACTCATCATTAGAATCAGAGTAAAAATTTTCAGTCACCTTAACCTTCTCCAAGTCTTCCAAGTTTGAGTCTCCTTGCTTGTGAGTAAGTATATCATGTAAAACTTTATTTGGAGATTCTGTATTAACCATAACCACAAGGGTTTCTTCATTTTGTCTTGCTGAATGTATTTGAGTTATTTCTTTATTGTTGTTGTGTTGTTCATGCTCACTTGTCTGCAATTGTAACTCCGAATCAAACTTTTGCTTTGATGTATTACTTACAATGTTCGAGTTGAACTCATTCTCATCATTGTTTCCATCTACATGCAGGTATTTTCCTCTGGATATGTCATTGTCAATCTCGAAGGTTGAATCCATAAAAGATTGATTCTCAGGTTCTTCTTTGTCTCGTGCATCACGACTCTCTACTAATTCTTGTATTTTATCGAAACCTTGTTGTTTTGCAGAGCCACATGTACCCAAACAGTTCCCAGGTGAATTTTTATCCTCCTCCTCATAGTCACCATTTATTACATCTTTCTGATAATTATCTCGGCCAGATTGCTCTCCAACAGATACTTCTTTGTCCTCCACTTCTTTCTCTTTATTTTGTGCATATTGATCTAAAACATGACGTTTTGCAGGGCTTGCTGATTGGTCGGTATCATGAGTTGGTAATATTGCTCCAAAGGATTTTGTAACCCACTCCTTTGAAGTCATGTTCCCGTCATCTTTATCTTTTTTATTAGCTTCTACATCAATTGTCTTTTCGACTTTACCATTTGTTACCATTGCTTGTATCTCCTCTTCTTGATTAAGTGCTTGAAATTTGTTCGCCACATTAATGGGGAGTGTGTTGTCCCTATTGACTAGTTTGCGATTGTCTCGCACAACATTCCACTTCCCTGGATCCCCCACTATTTTGTCACTGGAAAGGACCCTAGCTTTTCCTTTCTGAAATGTATGCACCTGTTGCTTCTGCGTTTCTTGCGAATGGTCCGATTTCGGTGGCTTTTCTATACTTTTTACTTGATTAATCTTCCTACAATTGTGCCTATCATGACCTTGCATTTGCACTCACCACAATACTTGGGTACATAATCATATTGAATGTCAACTACATTTGTCCTTATTTGTCCAGACTCTTCATCCTCAATGTTTATATGCATTGATTTGGGAAAAGTTCCTTTTAGATCAACTAGTACCTTCACCCGAGCACAACTCGGTCTTGTCTTGTTAATGGTAGCTTGATCCAATTGAATAGGTTTTCCTACGGCTGATGCCAAAGAGAATAGACACTCTTTAACAAAGAAAGTAGGCAGAAGATTAGGAAAAGAGATCCATGCCATGGCCACAGATGTTTCCTCATTGACTTTGAATTTCGAATCATAGATAAGATAATCCAATTTGACAACTTCCTTTCACCCTGCATTGTTGAGGGATAATCTTCCTCAATTCATCTAAATCTGCCCAATCAAACGTGAATTTTCCAATAACAGCATATTGGAGTCTTTCAATTTGGTTCATTAGATTAACTTCCTTCTCTGTCCACTTAATCAATGGAATCCCTTCCACTATGGTGATCTCCTTCCTCAAAGAAGCATTTTGATGGACTTGTGCATTGTTTAGATTTATCGAATCTGCAAAAGTAAAAGGCAAACTAGTATTTCCAATCGGCTCAACGTTCTTGACTGAAGGTAAGCAAGGAAAATCGGTAGTAGTAATTTGCAGGCCCCCCACCAGAGGTGATAGGCTGCCGGCCGATGTGCACATAGGGTTCTCCTTGCTACGCCTCTATTGTTTCCAGATTTTGTGTCTAATAAATTAATAATTATTCAATATGTAATTATTATTTTTATTTTAATTGTATTACCTAGTGTAGGGTCAGTTAATCAATTTACCGATTTTCTCTTCTCCTCTATATATATTTAATATATTTTTAAAAAAATTTATTTGTCTTATTTTCCTTTTTAGTATATTATGTATTTATAAATTACTTATAAAATAATACTATACATTACAATAATTAACAAATAAAATATTTTTTAAAAACATATTAAAAGTTTGATCAAATCTCAAAATTGAATTTGTGCCGCATAAATTGGGATAGAGCGAGTAACATATATTATTTGAAAATTACGTACGTTAAGAGTATTATAAATCAAAATTATTAATAACTTAAAAGTATTTAAAAAAACATATTGAAATTTGGTTAACTATCGAAATTTCAAATGTCCCGCATAAATTGCGCGAGAGAGAGTGTGGATTTGAAAATTGCATTAATTAAGAGCATTATAAATCACAATAATTAAAAACTTAAAATATTTTCAAAAGCATATTAAAAATTTGGTTGACTATCAAAGTTTCACATGTGCCACATAAATTAGGACAAAAAGAATAACATATATTATTTGAAAATTACGTTGAAAGTACTATAAATCACAATAATTAACAACTTAGAATATTTAAAAATTATATAAAATTTGGTTAACTTTGTCAATTCTATCGTGCTACATAAATTAAGATGAATAGAGTAATATATATTGAGTTCGTGCTTGTACAAACTCCTGTATCCGGTATTTCTTATATTTACAAATAATTATACACATTCAAATATTAAAAAAAACATATCATTTTAATCACCTAATATTCAAATTTAGAGACAACATTTTAATTATTCAAATGTCCATTCAAATTCATACGTCTTAGTATTAAAATACATAAATAAGTAATCAGCATGCTATACCAAAACTAGTAATAATTTTTTTCAAGGCTCCCATTAATTCCATGCCCAGATTAATAAACCTATATATGCACTAGTACTAAAATACGTCTGTCTATTCTTAATTAGTTGATCTCGTGATTAGTACTTTATTTTAATTGCATTGTCAACAAAAGCAAACCCGATGGCGATATTAAAAATATTTCATCTGGTGAACAACTACGAACTAACTTTAGTTACATTATTTTTCATATANTATATATATATATATATATATATATATATTTCAAACATATAGAACGTCCTATATGAGTCATGGTTTTTATTCGTTTAGTATCGATTTAATTATTGAATTTACCAAACTTTTAGCCTAAATAGAACGTATTTGAAAGCCATATCTCACTAGCAATTTGATTTGTCCAAAAAAAACAAAATAAATAAAAATGAGACGTTTCTAGAATCTAATACTATATATATGTTAGAATTTGAGACCTCAACTAACTTAGCTTTGACATTCTTAAACTTTTAACAATACCTTTTATCTTTGGTCTTTGCTTTAAATTGACCTGATGAGTGATGGTTGAAACTAGTCTTAGCATTTGTCTTTAGATGAAGGAAACAACTTCTAGAAAACATATTATAACATTCTCCGTCGGGTTCGAAAGAATCAAGGTGATCATGCGAAAGTTTATGATTTGCAAATTATGTTTATGATAAATTAGATGACAAAGAAAAATATACTAAAAATATGTTATAAATATGACTGGGTCAAACGACCTATATATTATAAAACTAATATTAAAAAAAAAACATAAACATGTTGGGAGAAAATTCCCCCGAAACAAAATTCTCTACACGACTATATTGTTGATGCTCTTATTGTGTTTATGGTATGAGCAGAGGGTCTTCAATTTATAGAGTTTCATACGTTTCCTTTAAGAAAAAAATGACAGAATATGAAAGAAAATTATATTTTTCTAAGTCTAGTCTCTTTGAAAGATAAAAAAATTAAGTAATCTTTTACTTTTTGAAAATTTGTCAAACTAACATTACATGACATGTGAAAGCAGGTTCGAAATTTTAAAAGTTATGAGTACTCAATTCCTATTTACAGAGTTAGTGAAATATTTTCTTTCATCCACTTTTTTCTTCCCACACTCAAGTGTCAATTCTATATATTATCATATTATTAGGTGCATCGCTCTCTATTATTATAAGTAAAGTATTTGGGGTAAAAAAGAGGTCCATCACAGAATAGAAGTCAAATAAATGAGATGAAAAGAGTAGTACAAATTTAATATTGATACAATAGTAAAATGAGTTCTAAAGGGAAATAAGTTATTAAACCATTAAATCAATCGTATTATAAATTTAGACATTCAAAAAGTATAGTATTTTAAATGTCCATATCACATATTACAATGAATATGCTGGAGTCAGTTTGCCAATGATAGGGGAGATGAACATGAGGTTAATTAAAGATGGGGTTCTATCATTTGATTATTACATTACTTTGAATTAATTAGCAATCACAAGACCCCTCCCTCAATTTTATTACTCAAATTGCTGGTGAAGAAAGCAATTAAAAACTTAGTAATGTTATATAATTTGGTGCCTCAAAGTCTCTAAATAAAAGAAACTTCTTATTCACCAACCAAACGTACTAATATTAGGGAACAAGCTCCTACATTTGATAGTGCAATTTTTTGTGATGAAACATGCAATACGTGAATGCCGATTTAATTACTTTACTAGTAGCAAAGCAACTATTCTTATGTGAATGGAGAGAGGAATTGGGCCATTGGATGAAGAGCCGAATGTAATTTTTATTTAGTTTATCTGAACTCAATATTTTTTAAGTGATTATAATATAAATCTTAGATTGCTCTCCTAAGTTTTTTTGGGTACATAAGCACAAGTAACAAATGAAATATCATTACTACATTTACTATATTTCAAAAATTAATATAATTCTATTTTTTGTCCTATTTCATTTGAATTATTTGGGAAAAGGGACAAATGTACTCTGAATATCGTAAATGGTATGCTGATACCATCCGTCATACTTTTGGGACATTGGTGCCCCTGTCGTCCAAAAACTAGAGCATATATACCCTTCATTTTAACGGAAGACTAAATAGGGACACATGGTGCAATCTTATCCGTCGATTTGATATTTAATAAATGTCGGGTCGGTGTATAATATTATGTATGTCTGTTAGTATAAAGATATATATGCTCTAGTTTTTTTAACGACAGGGGAACCAATGTCCCAAAAGTATGACGGAGGGTATCTGCATACCATTTATGATAGTTCGGGGGTATATTTGTCCTTTTTCCCTAATTATTTTGAGATTCAAATAATTTTTCTTTAATTTTAATTTTCTTAATCATTTTTATAAATATTTGACGGCAACTTTTAGGGTACGAGTTCCTTCGTACTTATAGTTGTTATAAATGCTTTTACTAATTTATTTCCACTTTCTAGATGCTTTTACTAAGTGCTTCCTCTATTTCAATTTATGCGATATTTTTTTTTCTAACCTGTCAATGAAAATGTCATTTTCCTATTTAGAAACAGTTTCACTTTAGAATTTCTATATATGTTGATTTTAACGAAATAATTTACCGTCATATAGCCGTCTACATTTTAGTAGTAATAGTGAGCACTGAGCCCAATTAATTATCTAAATGCCATCCATGACACCTCAAGTATATATACTTATTTTCGTTTGATAAAAAAAGGAATAACATGCTAAGGTATGACAATGGTCGAAGTAAAGCATACTTATAAGCAAGAAAGTGAGAGAGCATATTTAATTTGTAAAAAGTCCATATCGATCAGATGTGGTGAAATCAATTTAACAATGATGATATGTCATATGTGGTGAAGTGAACACAAGGTAAAATATGAGCTTTCGAATATGGTTAAATTTTGACATTATTTTGTACTCATTTTCTCAATTTTCTTGTGACAAAAGCAATTGAAAATTAACTTGATAACGCTATTGAATTTGGTGGCTCTAAAAATCTTAATTTTTACTTAACTGGATTAGTGAGTTACGTTGTTGTTTCACCAACTCAACATACTAGAATAATTAGAGGACAAGTACCTTAGTTAGATAGTACAACTTTTCTTTAGCAAACATGTCCTATAGTAATAGTACTAGCTAGTGTTATCATTCAAGAAAAAGACTTGAAAATGCTGTTTGTTGACTGTTGTTGCATGCAATGGAAAGTTTAGAAATAAAATATAGATTTTCGAGAAGAGGGGGTGCTTAAGTTTTTTTGTTTTCCCGCTCATCGTCCAAATATCTATTTTTTTTATTTAATTTAATTTGAATTCACGTAGAAAAAAACAAAAACAAAAAAAAATTAATTGTGTATGGAGATGCGGGGGATCGAACCCCGTGCCTCTCGCATGCAANCGTTAAGTCCCATAAGAAACTGTAAAAGCCTTTGGTATTGGAGATGTGCAGCATAATCCTTAGATTTAACACAATCACAACACAGAGGGGGCATTAATGAGTCATATTCATCCCATAGGTCCTTCAGCTTGGAGTAATATGCAGAAACCGAGAGAGTTCCTTGTCCCAATGTAAAAATTGACCTATGCAATGAGAACATACAGGATGCTGTAACCTTGTCAAACCTCTCTCGTAAATCTTCCCAAATCGCATGAGCACTCGATCGAAACAGTACTCCATTGATTAGATCGCGGCTTACATTGTGCATGATCCACGATTTGACTACGGTATTACAACGATCCCAAAGCAACTCATAGTCCTTACCAAAAGTATCATGTGTAATAGATCAATCCACAAATCCAAATTTATTTCGAGTGAGTAGAGACAGATGCGTAGCTTCACACCAGAGTGAGTAATTCTCCATGCCAAGCAGAGGCATGCCAATAGACATTGAACTGGGAGCATCAGATGCGTGCAAAAACAGAGGGTGATGATAGTCAATTCCAAATGCATCCTTGGATCGAAGAGAATCAAGGACAGGAGTTCGAATTTGAGCATCAATGGCAGCTCCATCAACATCCATCGTGACAGTGGATTTGGAGCAAAATCAAGCAAAATCAAGTAATTATACAAACAACAAAGAGAAATCTCTCGATCTCCAGTCAATCCGCGAAGGAAATCCCTAGATTTACTCCTTAATGCTTTGATACTATGTTAAAAATTGAGATCTACCATGAAATCTGTAGAAAACTGTTTGAAGAGATGAAGAAATATGAAGAATTCAGAGAAGATTCTAGATGGCTATCTCAGATATTTTGATTGATTGTTTACATCTGTACACTGGGATATTTATACACAAATAATCAAAGCTAACAAACTATGAGTTCACACTGTTTAGCTAACTAACTGATTCTGTTAAGTAACTAATTAACAAACAATATAAAAGGCAATGTAACAGCAACTATCTTCAATGCACTGCTATGCAAGTTGTCAATTCCTCAACAAAATGGAGCTTATTTATAAAAGAAATATATTTATATATTTTAAAGCTTCAAGATTCAACAATATTCACCACTTATGGAGTTTTTGCAAGCGTAAAAAAGAATTATTTTTATTTATAAGATTGTGAGTACAATTTTGTGTATCTCTTGGTGCTTCTCTTGTAATTGTATTCGGTGATTTGAAAGTCATTAGCAATGTATTTCTAGAATGTAGGAGGATGTACACCAGAGCCGACTCAACAATATTGAGGGCCTAAAGCGAAACTTAAGAGATGGACCCTATATTTAATTTTTTTCATCATATATACTTTTATTTAAAATCTATTTTTCTAGCTATTTTAGATGCGAAGTCATTAGGTACTGTTTTATAATCAATTTGTTTTAATGATTCCATTTCAAATGATAATCTAGCTAATTCATTCAATCTCTCTTGAGACATTGTTGATCTTAAAGAATATTTAATCTAATTTTTATTTCGAAAAAACTTCTTTCGGCTGAGGCAACGGTTACATGAACTGTTAACATTATTCAATAATGTATTTGGAAAAGAATTAAGTCTTTTTATTAGATTGAGTATTTTCATTAGATCATTATCTTCTACTTGTATTATTTCCCTTAACATTTTTAATTCCAAAAAAAAAATCTAAACCGTCAATATCAGAATAACTACTACGTGTTAAAGAAAATTCAACATTAAGACAATATTTTTTTAAAATTCTCATCATCTAGTGATCTCAATATTTTACCACTAAATAAATAATCAAAAATATTTCCATATGCTTCAATTGGTTCAAATCTATTTTGAAGTGAAAAAATAGTTTGATCTACTCTACATATATAAAACAATTAACTCTAAAAGACTCTTCAAGGAACTTTGTGATTTCGCTATTCATATTTTCATAAAATTGTTCCTTACGAAATTCAGGTTTATTTTCATCTCATATGCAATTTCCTTAGTATAAATAATAACACTCATAGTACATATAATTTTTTTAAAAAAATAACATATATAAGTAATTGTTTTTAAAAAATGGGGCCCCTAAAATATATGGGGGCCCAAGTAATGGCTTTAGTGACCTAGGGGTTAAGACGGCCCTGATGTACACCTTCTTGTGATACAATTGATCTCTAAGAATGCCGGACAATACTTTAATTTTTTGATATATTGAGTTGATCTTGAGGAAGAATGTCTCTTGATCACTTCGGCTTACAAAGCGACAATATCTTATATCTTGATTCTTGATCTAAGATCTCTCTGTGAATATCAAAAAGTTTATTGGATATTTGAGAAGTCTCTTCAAGGAGAATATATATCTCTTTTTATAGATATAAGCTAGAGTTTATAGAATACCTAAGAAAAAAACCTTAATGATTATTTGAACTTAAAGATCATGAATTGTGCTTGTCTCGTAAACGCTCAACTACTCAAATCGAATAAAAGATGCCCCATAACTTAAAACATCAACAAAAAAAAAAATGTTGACCAAGGCTGGGCTATAATTTTTTCCAGCCTAGCTAGTTCCACTCATTTTGTTGGCCTTAAAAGGATTTACTCACTCCACATGAAATTTTCCTCAATCATGGTGTAGCACTTGTAATAGTTTCACATGATTCAAGGAGTATATGTCAAATTGTCAATTTTGCACAAGATAAAAATTAAGGCTACCAATGTATGGCACTGAGGCCTTCAATTGATGTTGTTATTTGTCAACCACCTATTATTGTAACTTGTAAGAACAATATTGAATACGTGTACAAGGTATCCGTGAACACCTTAATTGGAACTTGCAAGTATCCTTTTCTTAATTTTCACAACATCATTAAGAAAAGAATATTAAATTATATATGGCACCATATATTATTCTTTTTATGTGCAATAATTAGTTGTGGATAAATACAATTTATACAGCTTTCTCTGAAGGAAAAACTCTTTGCTTTTCAATTGAATCATCTTTAGTGTGACAATCATATTGAAATTAATAAATTTGTTTGTTTTTTCCAAATACTTGATCACACGTTATGTTTTTCTTTGGGTTAAAATAAAGTATAAATTACAATTTGTAACTATAAAATAAAGTATCTCTAACTTAATTTTTTTCTTATAGACGAGTGTGCAATCCTATATTACGCAAACTCGTTACATTTTCTATGTGTTTATCTTCTATATGTATACATATGGCTATTTTGTTTATATTGCATTATTCAGTTTCAGTTTTTGATTTTTTATTTTAAAAAATGGCATTCGAGCACAAAATTAATTTAATTTAGTTTAATTTTTCTCCTTTTGATTTACTTAACTCTAGTTGCTTTCCTTACCACCCAATACTACAAATCAAATGTATTTTTTTATAAAATCAAATCAAAAATAAAAAAATCAAATTAGATAGTCAATAAAATTTATTTTTTATTTGATTTTTCGATTTTCAAATGTACACCCCAACTTTTCATATGCTCTAATTCTTGAATGAGATGTTACATCCTCACCAAATGCATTTTTTTATAAAATCAAATCAAAAATCCAAAAATCAAATTAAATAATCAATCAAATTTATTTTTTTATTTGATTTTTCGATTTTCAAATGTACACCCCTACTTTTCATATGTTCTAATTCTTGAATGAGATGTTACATGCATCCTCACCAAACATATATATATATATATATATATATATATTATTTTATTTTATTTTCAAAAATCCTAGGAAAATCTATCATTATTATCTTTCAGGTGTGCACTGGGTAAATCTACTCCTATTGCAATAATTTGAAAATTATTTAGGAGAAGTAAACCGTAATAGATAAATCATGTGTGACGAACTCGATTGAGAAAGGATCAGGCGGTGGAGATCCCCTGGAATCCCTTTGTGATACCACACTCATTGCACTAAGTCAGCCAATTGAGAAAGGGCCATGTGAGATTCAATCCCTTATGGAATACCCATGCTACACCAACTCAATGCGGATTCCAAGCATCTATATTACTTAGTCGGTTATTCTTTAAAAAATGTAGTGGGAACTAACAATTATATTATCAGTATATTTTTTTCTGTTGTAAACTCGTATTTTCTTCGTTTCATTTTGCTTATCAAAAATAAATGTTTCACTTTACTAGTTCATTTTAGAAAATCAAGAAAATTATGAAAATTTCATATATGACATATATTAGACTAATATTTTCAAGTTATAGCAATAGAATTAAACTTTCAAGTTGTAACAATAAAAAATTTCAGGTTGTAACAGTTTCTTTTCAAAAAAAAAGTTTTTTTTAAATAATTGTAAAAATTTGTTTTGGCAAAAATAAAAAGATAAAAAAATAAAATAATTCATTTCTGAAAAAAAAAAAAAGGTAAAAAAACGGAAATAAGTGTGTTAATTAAATTTGAATTGATTGAGGATAATTACTAATTAGCATAAATTAAGGAAATTCAAGCTAATTAAGAATATTTAGTTTCCTTATTTCACTCTAATTTGTTAAAATTAATTAAAAATTCTGATTTCATCCATTTTCTTCCATGTTTCTCTCTCTTCGATTTTTTTCCAGAAATCTTGCCACTCTCATCTAATTCATATTCGTTTTTATTCAATAATCTTTATTTTCTGGACGTCTTCTTATTAGTATTAATAAAACATGGTGGTAGATGGGATCCTTCAGGTTAGTGTTCTTTGCGATTTTTTATTTGTATTGTAATACAAACCAAACGTTCAAAAAAATTATGAACACTGATTCTGGAAATAAAAATATTCAGATTTTGTTTGTGAATAATAGTTTTTATGGCGTTTTTGGTATGAATATTCACTTTTGAAATTACATAAATTTGTTTGAAATTGGTATAGATTTTTGTTTGAACATTCATTTTATTGTATGTTTCTGGTTAAAAAATTACATAAAATTTATTTGAATTTGGTATATTGGTTATACGATTTTAGAATTATATTTGAATGAATTTCGTATACTATTTGTCTAATAAATGACAATTAATAGGTAAAAGTGGTATTATTTTAGTATTATAGTGGCATGATTCTGTTGTGATAAAGTGACGATTTATGTCATGAAATAGGTATGAAAAATGTGCATAATAATTATATGAAATTTGTATACTGATTTCAAATTTTTTGTTGTTTATAATAATTTGAATTATGGCTTTTTTTTAAAATGTATAATGTTATATTTTGGTATGAACATTGAATTTGTTCATTATTTGTCTGACGCATTTTTTTTTGGTATATTTTTGGTTTAAAAAATAGATAATTTTTCTTTGAAATTTGTATGCTTATACTACCAAGCATGTATGACAATCGATAATGTTTTGATACGATTTTTGGTTTGATTGAATTTTTTTTTTGGCATTATATTGTAATGAATTTTGAGAATGATAATGTAATGAATTTGATATACTGTTTATTAAAGAAATGACAATTAATATTTCTAAATTGAAATTATTTTCGTATTCTGGTGGCATGATCCTAGTATGAATAATTGATAACTTTTGGCATGAAATAAGTAAGAAATGTGTGAATAAGAATTGTATGAAAATTTGTATATTGATATAACATATGTGTTTTTACTTTTGTATTTTGTAATAACATATGAAATTGTTTTAAAATAACATATGTATTTTTACTTTTGTATGAATTTTGTAAGCATAAAAATGGTATGAAATTTGTATATTGATATAACATATGTATAAAAGCTATTTGTACTTTTGTATGATATAATATTGACACAATAATTTATGATGAAACAAAAAACTATGCAATTCAAAAAGTGTCGAAGCAGAAATTATTGTCGCCTGGTTCAAAAAGAATTGTAGGGAGACCACAACTTGTAAATGGTTTGCTGATGTTAAATTCAAGATGTCTAAGATTACGTGCAGTACATGTCGTCGGGAGGAACACAATAGGAAGACATGTTCAAAATACCCTTCTGAAAAAAAGACATAATTTATTTTTATTTGGATTTGGTTGTTTTATTTTGGCAACTCATGTTTTGATTTATTTTGTCTTTTAAGTTAATGAATTATAATTTCAGATATCTATTATGTGTATTAGTTAATCATTTGTGTATTAAGTGTTTTTCAAATATATACTCAAAAAATAGGTAATATTTGTATGCGATTGATATTAACTGGGAAAATTAAGTTAAATCTTAGTATGAAATTGGTATACATTTGGTATCCAACTGACGTCCCAGTGGTAAAATTGAAAAAAAACATGTAATTGAGATTTCAACTGAAATAGCCAACGTAAAACTAGTTAATATTGTATCCAATTTGTATAAATTTAGTATTGAATTGATATCCCATTGGAAAATTGAAAAATCAACATGTGGTTGAGATTTCAATCAAATTAGACAACCTAAACAAGTTAATGTTGTATTCAATTGGTATCCAACAGATATCCCACTTGAAAATTTAAAAAAAAAAACAAAATGTAGCTGATATTTCAACCAAATTAGACAATATAAAACAAGTTAATGTTTTATCCAATTTATATACACTTGGTATCCAACTTGAAATTTTAGAACAAAGACAAAAAAATAAAAATGTATAAAATTAGTATCCAATGGGTATAAATCCGGGAAGAATAAATCTGGTTGTAAAACAATGCATATTATATATTGTTGTCAGAAATTGTAGCAAAAGAAATATACATCAGCCAAAAATCAAAACATGTAATTAAAAGTCTAAACTGCAATAATTAATACAAGTTCTATATTTTCCTCTCTCTTCAATTTATATTTTGTATTCAAGTGTGATTTTTTTTTTATCATATTTAAGCTAAAAACTTAAGAAATCCTTATTAAAGATTTTATTATCTTATATTATCTATATATATCAACAAATTTCAGAATTAAATATACTTATTTCACCAACAAAACAGTATTTTAGATATAGAAAAACACACCAAAAACAAGTTCAAAACTTAAGTAAAACGGTTTTTTTTCTCAAGAAATCAAGTTTTAGATTAATTAAAATAGAAAACGAAATCAAATTTTGAAAATATAGAATTCTTAATTCTAAAAAAATCAGATTAAAAAAAACAATATCAAAATTTAAAATAAAAAAATTAATCAAGAAAAGCAAAAAAAATAGATTAAAGAGAGAGAAAATTACATGTTAAAATATACGGTGATAAATTATTTTTGAAAAAAAAAAATTAAAGGCCCCAATAGTCATTAATAAATAAAAGTTATTTGAATAAGTTAAAAAAACCCTTAAAAGGTGTAATAGATAATTACAAATTTATTCTCTCTCATTAATATTATTTCTCTCACCTATTAATTATATAAAAGGAACTACAATCAATATAATTAAATAATTAATATTATAAAAATATAAAAAGATTAATCATTTAATAAAGTAAATTTTAATTGATTTTTAAATAAAGTTAAATTTAATTGATATGTTATAACCCGTGATTAAACTGTTATAAGTAGAATTTTTTAAGAGTAGATTTAAAACTCGTAATATTGTCTCTTAAATGTGTATATGGTGTGATTTTTTCTTTTAGGAATTAGACTATACTAGAAAAAGAAGAAAAAAGAAGAGTAAGAGGAAACGGGTGGACGCATAAATCGGTAGGAAAAGCTAAAAAACGGGTGAAATTCCTAAGGATAGGAGAAAACAAAGGATGTGTATATAATCCCAAAGAGGAGTCTGATTTAATCATTTATCATGATATGGAAATTAATATGACCTATTATTCACAATCATTCTTCATTTTAATGGATTCTACAAAATCTATCAAACTCTCTAACAAAAGAAAAACAGACCCTTTTATCTTCTAGCCCAAAATTAACCTTCCACCACTCTTCATTTCAAAGCTCCTCTTAACCTTTGTTATCGTCAATAAAATATTGACGATGAAATTTCAGTTAATTGTCATTTACTGATCTCATCTTTTACAAAACCGATCTATGATGTTGATCTTATTCTATTCTTAGTACCTTCTTTTGACCTGTCCTTTCTGCAGGTAATTTAATCAACATCAAATCTTATACTTACCTATTTTTTTTTCTTATTTAATTTGTCTAATTTCTCTTTGCATTATTGTCGTGATTGTCTTTCATATGCATGTATGTAATCTCTGTTATTAGGGGCGGTTGCAAGTGTTATTATATAGTTTTAAAACAATACAAATGTATTATAGTACTAATTAATAAAATTTTGAATCCATCTTTGTTTATTACAGTGGCAATTAAAAAAGATATGTCAATATTTTGATTTGGGTATCACAAAGAAGATATGCAATGATCTGTTTTAATTTTTTTAATCTTTATTTGGGGTCAGCTTTCAGTCTGATAAATTACCCAAATTACAAAATTATACTCCTTCCGTTCCTTCTTAGTTATCATAGTTTTCTTTTTAAGAGTCAAACTATATGAATTTTGATTAATATTTTAAGATGTATTTTTTTATCATATTGATATAGAAAAAGTTGCAATTTTATAGTACTTTTCAGATAGTTTTTAAATATCTATTTTAAAATAGGGAATTGATGAAATTATCTAATCTAATTTAGCTTTGAAAATTAGTTAAATTGACTCTCGAAAAGGGCCATGAAGACTAAAAAGCAACGGAGGGAGTATGATCCAAGATTGAGCTAAGAATTAAAATTTCTAGTGTTTGAGGTGGCGTTTAATCAAACATCCATATTTGATGGATCCAATATTGAGTTATATAATAATTAAAATCCCTACTGCTTTTGTCTATTGAGCCGAAAGAGGGAGAATATTAGGGTGTCTTAAATAACAAATTAAATCAATAAGAAAAAATAATGTATATAGCTTTATGTCACCGCCACTATTTTATTTACTTTGTTTATTTCTATGGTTGTATTACAATCCATGATTGCTTGTAATGCTAATTTAATTTAATATATGTTCATGTCTTTGGATGTATATGTTATAAAAATAGTATTTTATTTGCTAAATTAATGATTGTATTAGCTGCTCATCATGTGATTTGCAAAATGCTTATGATTCTAGTAAAGTCATACCCCATTTTGGATTTCACATGCACTAAAATTATTAAAGCTAAAAAAAACCAAACTTAGCTCAGTGGATCTCTCTTTAATATATTAATTACCTCTTGAGTATGATATCATTCTATATAATAAAATAAAATTGCAGAGGAACAAGATCTGATGAGTCATATTTTTCGATCGATCATAATTTGGTAATACATATTGTTAGTGTCATCAATCTTGTTGCAAAAGATGGATGAACATGGAGGAGGAAGCAAGGTGACAGGTATAAGGCAAATTGTGAGACTTAAAGAGTTGTTACATAAATGGCAAAATGTGACACTTAGTCCTAAAGGTACTCTTCAATCATCAAATATTGATAGTAATAATGGCAATTTTCATGGAGGTATATCTCCAGCTATTACAAAGAGGCTAAAGAACTCCATTAATGTGTGTTGTGATTCGGACGACGAGAGTTGCCAGAGTCCAGAGCCACCCCATGGTGTTCCTAAAGGTTATTTAGGAGTTTATGTTGGACCGGAGCTTCGTAGGTTTATAATTCCTACAACTTACCTTAGTGATCCTTTGTTCAAAGTGTTGTTGGAAAAAGTTGAAGAAGAATTTGGATTTGATCATACTGGTGGACTTACTATTCCTTGTGAGATTGAGACTTTTAAGTACTTGTTGCAATGCATGGAGAGTCATCAAAGAGGTCATGGTGTTGATCCTCAACATGATTCTTGTGAGTCTAATTTTCCCTACTCCTTTTAATCTTTTTTTTACATGAATTGGTGATTACAGTAGAGGTGGATCTAGAATTTAAAGTTTGATGATGTTGAATTCATTGTACTTTGAAATTTTTGTGTTTTTCACATATATATATCTCACATCTGTGTTTCGTGTTGAAAATACCGGATTCAGTTGAATTCATAGAACATTGGCTCCATTCATATATAGAATAAGTACTTGCAATATGTCATGTTGAATTTTTTTCTTGAAGAGTTTTTGGCGTGATTCATTTTATTATGTGGTTTAATTGGAAATCATTTGATGGTTTTGGATGCAGCTGGATCTTCATTGGCGATTAAGGGGTGATCAACTACAATGGTCTTAGTGGTGGTTGAATCTTTAGGGATGTTTTTTTTTCCTTAATTCTTCTGGTGTTAATTAATTAAGTTAAGATGATCTTCATGTAATGTAGATTTCATAATTCTTTTTTTTCTCTCTCTTTTACTTCTACCTTTGTATTCAAAGTTAGAAGTAACAAGGTTAGATATTTTTAACAAGGTTCATTGGCAAGAGAAACAACAAAAACCTTTGACCATTTGTTGGAAATAACCTACAATATTTTAGTGGTTATTGACCCTTGCATTTTTAGGCAAGTCTATTTACATCTTTTTGGCTTGTATCTTCTTATTTTGTTTCATATTTTTGTGCTATCATGAATCTTTCTCTTTTCTTTTGAGTTAAGGGTCAATCGAAAACAAACTCTATACCCTACAAAAGATAGGAATTAATATATGCATACATTCTACCCTTTCAGACGTAAATCACAGGGGCGAACCCATATAGACGATTTTGGATGCTCGAACACCTATTAATCCCGACGAAAATTTTGTATATATATATATATCAAAAATACTAGAAAATGGGATATAAAGAACTCGCGAGCACTATTGAACAAAACGTCTTGTATGTACTTTGGTTCAGGAGTAGAATTTTGAGGTCATTGAGGCCTCTAGTTGAGGGTTTGAACCACCTGTAATAGCATATATTTTTGTTGAAAAAGCTAACTCAAATTTTTTCATTGTTTTTCTTATTTCTTCTTTTTATACATTTTCACCGTTGACTTTTGGTTAATTTTTTTTTTTTTTTAATTTTTCTATTTTTTGTATTTCATTTACTAATTAAATTATAAAAATATTAGTAAGCTTTTTTTTTTTTGGCTAGCAACTTTAAGTGAAAGGATTTGAGCATCCACGATCATCAAATCCTGGATCCGCCACTAATGAATTCCACTGGATATGTTATTATTGTTATTTGGTGTTTACTACTCCTGTCGATTCAATTAGTATAACTCTTATATTTATTACTCGATGGTCGATTTGAAATATTTGGAAGAGAATATAATCTTGGTAACATGCTTATGTTTCCAAGGTCTCTAGCATGGTATCTTTGTTGAAGATTTAATAGAATACTTTAACTGATGAAGTAGTTTGTTTATGTTACTTCACAGAAGCTGGGTTCTCCCTGCCTTTAATTTGACAATGCTGCTAAATTAACATGCCACAACTAAGCAAATTACTAGCAATATTGGAGGTAAGACAGTTTAGGATAGTACAGAATACTATGTAGTTACGGGTAAAATTAGCCCATGAAAATATGAGTCACACAATTTATCTATGTTTGGGTGTAGGGATATCAACTGGGCATCTCTTCTTCTTTTTTTTGTTGAGAAAATACCCGATCGATCAAAATATTTAGGAAAAATTGTATGAAATAGAAAACTATTAAGAGCCCGTTTGGATTGACTTAAAAAAAGTAACTTTTAAAAAGTAACTTTTTAAAGTGCTGGAACTTATTTTTAAAATAAGTAGTTATGTGTTTGGATAAAAGTGCTGCAGTTGAAAAAAAAGTTGTTGATGTGTTTGGCAAATAAGTGCTGGTAAACACTTTTTTTAATCAAAATGTCTGAAATACCCTTTAAGCTGTTAACATGATAAAAAGTTGATTAATTTAAGGTTTTTATACTTAAAAAAAAA